>NC_136243.1:36947500-37466715 GCF_053564925.1 Oryzias latipes | reverse complement strand
ACCTAACCCTAACCCCTACCCCTAACCCTAACCCTAACCCTAACCCTAACCCTAACCCTAACCCTAACCCTAACCCTAACCCTAACCCTAACCCCTAACCCTAACCCCTAACCCTAACCCTAACCCTAACCCTAACCCCTAACCCTAACCCTAACCCTAACCCTAACCCTAACCCCTAACCCTAACCCTAACCCTAACCCTAACCCTAACCCTAACCCCTAACCCTAACCCTAACCCTAACCCTAACCCTAACCCTAACCCCTAACCCTAACCCTAACCCTAACCCTAACCCTAACCCTAACCCTAACCCTAACCCTAACCCTAACCCTAACCCTAACCCTAACCCTAACCCTAACCCTAACCCTAACCCTAACCCTAACCCTAACCCTAACCCCTAACCCTAACCCTAACCCTAACCCTAACCCTAACCCTAACCCTAACCCTAACCCTAACCCTAACCCCTAACCCTAACCCTAACCCTAACCCTAACCCTAACCCTAACCCTAACCCTAACCCTAACCCTAACCCTAACCCTAACCCTAACCCTAACCCTAACCCTAACCCTAACCCTAACCCTAACCCTAACCCTAACCCTAACCCTAACCCTAACCCTAACCCTAACCCTAACCCTAACCCTAACCCTAACCCTAACCCTAACCCTAACCCTAACCCTAACCCTAACCCTAACCCTAACCCTAACCCTAACCCTAACCCTAACCCTAACCCTAACCCTAACCCTAACCCTAACCCTAACCCTAACCCTAACCCTAACCCTAACCCTAACCCTAACCCTAACCCTAACCCTAACCCTAACCCTAACCCTAACCCTAACCCTAACCCTAACCCTAACCCACTAACCCTAACCCTAACCCTAACCCTAACCCTAACCCTAACCCTAACCCTAACCCTAACCCTAACCCTAACCCTAACCCTAACCCTAACCCTAACCCTAACCCTAACCCTAACCCTAACCCTAACCCTAACCCTAACCCTAACCCTAACCCTAACCCTAACCCTAACCCTAACCCTAACCCTAACCCTAACCCTAACCCTAACCCTAACCCTAACCCTAACCCTAACCCTAACCCTAACCCTAACCCTAACCCTAACCCTAACCCTAACCCCTAACCCTAACCCTAACCCTAACCCTAACCCTAACCCTAACCCTAACCCTAACCCTAACCCTAACCCTAACCCTAACCCTAACCCTAACCCTAACCCTAACCCTAACCCTAACCCTAACCCTAACCCTAACCCTAACCCTAACCCTAACCCTAACCCTAACCCTAACCCTAACCCTAACCCTAACCCTAACCCTAACCCTAACCCTAACCCTAACCCTAACCCTAACCCTAACCCTAACCCTAACCCTAACCCTAACCCTAACCCTAACCCCTAACCCTAACCCTAACCCTAACCCTAACCCTAACCCTAACCCTAACCCTAACCCTAACCCTAACCCTAACCCTAACCCTAACCCTAACCCTAACCCTAACCCTAACCCTAACCCTAACCCTAACCCTAACCCTAACCCTAACCCTAACCCTAACCCTAACCCTAACCCTAACCCTAACCCTAACCCTAACCCTAACCCTAACCCCTAACCCTAACCCTAACCCTAACCCTAACCCTAACCCTAACCCTAACCCTAACCCTAACCCTAACCCTAACCCTAACCCTAACCCTAACCCTAACCCTAACCCTAACCCTAACCCTAACCCTAACCCTAACCCTAACCCTAACCCTAACCCTAACCCTAACCCTAACCCTAACCCTAACCCTAACCCTAACCCTAACCCTAACCCTAACCCTAACCCTAACCCTAACCCTAACCCTAACCCTAACCCTAACCCTAACCCTAACCCTAACCCTAACCCTAACCCTAACCCTAACCCTAACCCTAACCCTAACCCTAACCCTAACCCTAACCCTAACCCTAACCCTAACCCTAACCCTAACCCTAACCCTAACCCTAACCCTAACCCTAACCCTAACCCTAACCCTAACCCTAACCCTAACCCTAACCCTAACCCTAACCCTAACCCTAACCCTAACCCTAACCCTAACCCTAACCCTAACCCTAACCCTAACCCTAACCCTAACCCTAACCCTAACCCTAACCCTAACCCTAACCCTAACCCTAACCCTAACCCTAACCCTAACCCTAACCCTAACCCTAACCCTAACCCTAACCCTAACCCTAACCCTAACCCTAACCCTAACCCTAACCCTAACCCTAACCCTAACCCTAACCCTAACCCTAACCCTAACCCTAACCCTAACCCTAACCCTAACCCTAACCCTAACCCTAACCCTAACCCTAACCCTAACCCTAACCCTAACCCTAACCCTAACCCTAACCCTAACCCTAACCCTAACCCTAACCCTAACCCTAACCCTAACCCTAACCCTAACCCTAACCCTAACCCTAACCCTAACCCTAACCCTAACCCTAACCCTAACCCTAACCCTAACCCTAACCCTAACCCTAACCCCTAACCCTAACCCTAACCCTAACCCTAACCCTAACCCTAACCCTAACCCTAACCCTAACCCTAACCCTAACCCTAACCCTAACCCTAACCCTAACCCTAACCCTAACCCTAACCCTAACCCTAACCCTAACCCTAACCCTAACCCTAACCCTAACCCTAACCCTAACCCTAACCCTAACCCTAACCCTAACCCTAACCCTAACCCCTAACCCTAACCCTAACCCTAACCCTAACCCTAACCCTAACCCTAACCCTAACCCTAACCCTAACCCTAACCCTAACCCTAACCCTAACCCTAACCCTAACCCTAACCCTAACCCTAACCCTAACCCTAACCCTAACCCTAACCCTAACCCTAACCCTAACCCTAACCCTAACCCTAACCCTAACCCTAACCCTAACCCTAACCCTAACCCTAACCCTAACCCTAACCCTAACCCTAACCCTAACCCTAACCCTAACCCTAACCCTAACCCTAACCCTAACCCTAACCCTAACCCTAACCCTAACCCTAACCCTAACCCTAACCCTAACCCTAACCCTAACCCTAACCCTAACCCTAACCCTAACCCTAACCCTAACCCTAACCCTAACCCTAACCCTAACCCTAACCCTAACCCTAACCCTAACCCTAACCCTAACCCTAACCCTAACCCTAACCCTAACCCTAACCCTAACCCTAACCCTAACCCTAACCCTAACCCTAACCCTAACCCTAACCCTAACCCTAACCCTAACCCTAACCCTAACCCTAACCCTAACCCTAACCCTAACCCTAACCCTAACCCTAACCCTAACCCTAACCCTAACCCTAACCCTAACCCTAACCCTAACCCTAACCCTAACCCTAACCCTAACCCTAACCCTAACCCTAACCCTAACCCTAACCCTAACCCTAACCCTAACCCTAACCCTAACCCTAACCCTAACCCTAACCCTAACCCTAACCCTAACCCTAACCCTAACCCTAACCCTAACCCCTAACCCTAACCCTAACCCTAACCCTAACCCTAACCCTAACCCTAACCCTAACCCTAACCCTAACCCTAACCCTAACCCTAACCCTAACCCTAACCCTAACCCTAACCCTAACCCTAACCCTAACCCTAACCCTAACCCTAACCCTAACCCTAACCCTAACCCTAACCCTAACCCTAACCCTAACCCTAACCCTAACCCTAACCCTAACCCTAACCCTAACCCTAACCCTAACCCTAACCCTAACCCTAACCCTAACCCTAACCCTAACCCTAACCCTAACCCTAACCCTAACCCTAACCCTAACCCCCTAACCCTAACCCTAACCCTAACCCTAACCCTAACCCTAACCCTAACCCTAACCCTAACCCTAACCCTAACCCTAACCCTAACCCTAACCCTAACCCTAACCCTAACCCTAACCCTAACCCTAACCCTAACCCCTAACCCTAACCCTAACCCTAACCCTAACCCTAACCCTAACCCTAACCCTAACCCTAACCCTAACCCTAACCCTAACCCTAACCCTAACCCTAACCCTAACCCTAACCCTAACCCTAACCCTAACCCTAACCCTAACCCTAACCCTAACCCTAACCCTAACCCTAACCCTAACCCTAACCCTAACCCTAACCCTAACCCTAACCCTAACCCTAACCCTAACCCTAACCCTAACCCTAACCCTAACCCTAACCCTAACCCTAACCCTAACCCTAACCCTAACCCTAACCCTAACCCTAACCCTAACCCTAACCCTAACCCTAACCCTAACCCTAACCCTAACCCTAACCCTAACCCTAACCCTAACCCTAACCCTAACCCTAACCCTAACCCTAACCCTAACCCTAACCCTAACCCTAACCCTAACCCTAACCCTAACCCTAACCCTAACCCTAACCCTAACCCTAACCCTAACCCTAACCCTAACCCTAACCCTAACCCTAACCCTAACCCTAACCCTAACCCTAACCCTAACCCTAACCCTAACCCTAACCCTAACCCTAACCCTAACCCTAACCCTAACCCTAACCCTAACCCTAACCCTAACCCTAACCCTAACCCTAACCCTAACCCTAACCCTAACCCTAACCCTAACCCTAACCCTAACCCTAACCCTAACCCTAACCCTAACCCTAACCCTAACCCTAACCCTAACCCTAACCCTAACCCTAACCCTAACCCTAACCCTAACCCTAACCCTAACCCTAACCCTAACCCTAACCCTAACCCTAACCCTAACCCTAACCCTAACCCTAACCCTAACCCTAACCCTAACCCTAACCCTAACCCTAACCCTAACCCTAACCCTAACCCTAACCCTAACCCTAACCCTAACCCTAACCCTAACCCTAACCCTAACCCTAACCCTAACCCTAACCCTAACCCTAACCCTAACCCTAACCCTAACCCTAACCCTAACCCTAACCCTAACCCTAACCCTAACCCTAACCCTAACCCTAACCCTAACCCTAACCCTAACCCTAACCCTAACCCTAACCCTAACCCTAACCCTAACCCTAACCCTAACCCTAACCCTAACCCTAACCCTAACCCTAACCCTAACCCTAACCCTAACCCTAACCCTAACCCTAACCCTAACCCTAACCCTAACCCTAACCCTAACCCTAACCCTAACCCTAACCCTAACCCCTAACCCTAACCCTAACCCTAACCCTAACCCTAACCCTAACCCTAACCCTAACCCTAACCCTAACCCTAACCCTAACCCTAACCCTAACCCTAACCCTAACCCTAACCCTAACCCTAACCCTAACCCTAACCCTAACCCTAACCCTAACCCTAACCCTAACCCTAACCCTAACCCCTAACCCTAACCCTAACCCTAACCCTAACCCTAACCCTAACCCTAACCCTAACCCTAACCCTAACCCTAACCCTAACCCTAACCCTAACCCTAACCCTAACCCTAACCCTAACCCTAACCCTAACCCTAACCCTAACCCTAACCCTAACCCTAACCCTAACCCTAACCCTAACCCTAACCCTAACCCTAACCCTAACCCTAACCCTAACCCTAACCCTAACCCTAACCCTAACCCTAACCCTAACCCTAACCCTAACCCTAACCCTAACCCTAACCCTAACCCTAACCCTAACCCTAACCCTAACCCTAACCCTAACCCTAACCCTAACCCTAACCCTAACCCTAACCCTAACCCTAACCCCTAACCCTAACCCTAACCCTAACCCTAACCCTAACCCTAACCCTAACCCTAACCCTAACCCTAACCCTAACCCTAACCCTAACCCTAACCCTAACCCTAACCCTAACCCTAACCCTAACCCTAACCCTAACCCTAACCCTAACCCTAACCCTAACCCTAACCCTAACCCTAACCCTAACCCTAACCCTAACCCTAACCCTAACCCTAACCCTAACCCTAACCCTAACCCTAACCCTAACCCCTAACCCTAACCCTAACCCTAACCCTAACCCTAACCCTAACCCTAACCCTAACCCTAACCCTAACCCTAACCCTAACCCTAACCCTAACCCTAACCCTAACCCTAACCCTAACCCTAACCCTAACCCTAACCCCTACCCTAACCCTAACCCTAACCCTAACCCTAACCCTAACCCTAACCCTAACCCTAACCCTAACCCTAACCCTAACCCTAACCCTAACCCTAACCCTAACCCTAACCCTAACCCTAACCCTAACCCTAACCCTAACCCTAACCCTAACCCTAACCCTAACCCTAACCCTAACCCTAACCCTAACCCTAACCCTAACCCTAACCCTAACCCTAACCCTAACCCTAACCCTAACCCTAACCCTAACCCTAACCCTAACCCTAACCCTAACCCTAACCCTAACCCTAACCCTAACCCTAACCCTAACCCTAACCCTAACCCTAACCCTAACCCTAACCCTAACCCTAACCCTAACCCTAACCCTAACCCTAACCCTAACCCTAACCCTAACCCTAACCCTAACCCTAACCCTAACCCTAACCCTAACCCTAACCCTAACCCTAACCCTAACCCTAACCCTAACCCTAACCCTAACCCTAACCCTAACCCTAACCCTAACCCTAACCCTAACCCTAACCCTAACCCTAACCCCTAACCCTAACCCTAACCCTAACCCTAACCCTAACCCTAACCCTAACCCTAACCCTAACCCTAACCCTAACCCTAACCCTAACCCTAACCCTAACCCTAACCCTAACCCTAACCCTAACCCTAACCCTAACCCTAACCCTAACCCTAACCCTAACCCTAACCCTAACCCTAACCCTAACCCTAACCCTAACCCTAACCCTAACCCTAACCCTAACCCTAACCCTAACCCTAACCCTAACCCTAACCCTAACCCTAACCCTAACCCTAACCCCTAACCCTAACCCTAACCCTAACCCTAACCCTAACCCTAACCCTAACCCTAACCCTAACCCTAACCCTAACCCTAACCCTAACCCTAACCCTAACCCTAACCCTAACCCTAACCCTAACCCTAACCCTAACCCTAACCCTAACCCTAACCCTAACCCTAACCCTAACCCTAACCCTAACCCTAACCCTAACCCTAACCCTAACCCCTAACCCTAACCCTAACCCTAACCCTAACCCTAACCCTAACCCTAACCCTAACCCTAACCCTAACCCTAACCCTAACCCTAACCCTAACCCTAACCCTAACCCTAACCCTAACCCTAACCCTAACCCTAACCCTAACCCTAACCCTAACCCTAACCCTAACCCTAACCCTAACCCTAACCCTAACCCTAACCCTAACCCTAACCCTAACCCTAACCCTAACCCTAACCCTAACCCTAACCCTAACCCTAACCCTAACCCTAACCCTAACCCTAACCCTAACCCTAACCCTAACCCTAACCCTAACCCTAACCCTAACCCTAACCCTAACCCCTAACCCTAACCCTAACCCTAACCCTAACCCTAACCCTAACCCTAACCCTAACCCTAACCCTAACCCTAACCCTAACCCTAACCCTAACCCTAACCCTAACCCTAACCCTAACCCTAACCCTAACCCTAACCCTAACCCTAACCCTAACCCTAACCCTAACCCTAACCCTAACCCTAACCCTAACCCCTAACCCTAACCCTAACCCTAACCCTAACCCTAACCCTAACCCTAACCCTACCCTAACCCTAACCCTAACCCTAACCCTAACCCTAACCCTAACCCTAACCCTAACCCTAACCCTAACCCTAACCCTACCCTAACCCTAACCCTAACCCTAACCCTAACCCTAACCCTAACCCTAACCCTAACCCTAACCCTAACCCTAACCCTAACCCTAACCCTAACCCTAACCCTAACCCTAACCCTAACCCTAACCCTAACCCTAACCCTAACCCTAACCCTAACCCTAACCCTAACCCTAACCCTAACCCTAACCCTAACCCTAACCCTAACCCTAACCCTAACCCTAACCCTAACCCTAACCCTAACCCTAACCCTAACCCCTAACCCTAACCCTAACCCTAACCCTAACCCTAACCCTAACCCTAACCCTAACCCTAACCCTAACCCTAACCCTAACCCTAACCCTAACCCTAACCCTAACCCTAACCCTAACCCTAACCCTAACCCTAACCCTAACCCTAACCCTAACCCTAACCCTAACCCTAACCCTAACCCTAACCCTAACCCTAACCCTAACCCTAACCCCTAACCCTAACCCTAACCCTAACCCTAACCCTAACCCTAACCCTAACCCTAACCCTAACCCTAACCCCTAACCCTAACCCTAACCCTAACCCTAACCCTAACCCTAACCCTAACCCTAACCCTAACCCTAACCCTAACCCTAACCCTAACCCTAACCCTAACCCTAACCCTAACCCTAACCCTAACCCTAACCCTAACCCTAACCCTAACCCTAACCCTAACCCTAACCCTAACCCTAACCCTAACCCTAACCCTAACCCTAACCCTAACCCTAACCCTAACCCTAACCCTAACCCTAACCCTAACCCTAACCCTAACCCTAACCCTAACCCTAACCCTAACCCTAACCCTAACCCTAACCCTAACCCTAACCCTAACCCTAACCCTAACCCTAACCCTAACCCTAACCCTAACCCTAACCCTAACCCTAACCTAACCCTAACCCTAACCCTAACCCTAACCCTAACCCTAACCCTAACCCTAACCCTAACCCTAACCCTAACCCTAACCCTAACCCTAACCCTAACCCTAACCCTAACCCTAACCCTAACCCTAACCCTAACCCTAACCCTAACCCTAACCCTAACCCTAACCCTAACCCTAACCCTAACCCTAACCCCTAACCCTAACCCTAACCCTAACCCTAACCCTAACCCTAACCCTAACCCTAACCCTAACCCTAACCCTAACCCTAACCCTAACCCTAACCCTAACCCTAACCCTAACCCTAACCCTAACCCTAACCCTAACCCTAACCCTAACCCTAACCCTAACCCTAACCCTAACCCTAACCCTAACCCTAACCCTAACCCTAACCCTAACCCTAACCCTAACCCTAACCCTAACCCTAACCCTAACCCTAACCCTAACCCTAACCCTAACCCTAACCCTAACCCTAACCCTAACCCTAACCCTAACCCTAACCCTAACCCTAACCCTAACCCTAACCCTAACCCTAACCCTAACCCTAACCCTAACCCTAACCCTAACCCTAACCCTAACCCTAACCCTAACCCTAACCCTAACCCTAACCCTAACCCTAACCCTAACCCTAACCCTAACCCTAACCCTAACCCTAACCCTAACCCTAACCCTAACCCTAACCCTAACCCTAACCCTAACCCTAACCCTAACCCTAACCCTAACCCTAACCCTAACCCTAACCCTAACCCTAACCCTAACCCTAACCCTAACCCTAACCCTAACCCTAACCCTAACCCTAACCCCTAACCCTAACCCTAACCCACCCTAACCCTAACCCTAACCCTAACCCTAACCCTAACCCTAACCCTAACCCTAACCCTAACCCTAACCCTAACCCTAACCCTAACCCTAACCCTAACCCTAACCCTAACCCTAACCCTAACCCTAACCCTAACCCTAACCCTAACCCTAACCCTAACCCTAACCCTAACCCTAACCCTAACCCTAACCCTAACCCTAACCCTAACCCTAACCCTAACCCTAACCCTAACCCTAACCCTAACCCTAACCCTAACCCTAACCCTAACCCTAACCCTAACCCTAACCCTAACCCTAACCCTAACCCTAACCCTAACCCTAACCCTAACCCTAACCCTAACCCTAACCCTAACCCTAACCCTAACCCTAACCCTAACCCTAACCCTAACCCTAACCCTAACCCTAACCCTAACCCTAACCCTAACCCTAACCCTAACCCTAACCCTAACCCTAACCCTAACCCTAACCCTAACCCTAACCCTAACCCTAACCCTAACCCTAACCCTAACCCTAACCCTAACCCTAACCCTAACCCTAACCCTAACCCTAACCCTAACCCTAACCCTAACCCTAACCCTAACCCTAACCCTAACCCTAACCCTAACCCTAACCCTAACCCTAACCCTAACCCTAACCCTAACCCTAACCCTAACCCTAACCCTAACCCTAACCCTAACCCTAACCCTAACCCTAACCCTAACCCTAACCCTAACCCTAACCCTAACCCTAACCCTAACCCTAACCCTAACCCTAACCCTAACCCTAACCCCTAACCCTAACCCTAACCCTAACCCTAACCCTAACCCTAACCCTAACCCTAACCCTAACCCTAACCCTAACCCTAACCCTAACCCTAACCCTAACCCTAACCCTAACCCTAACCCTAACCCTAACCCTAACCCTAACCCTAACCCTAACCCTAACCCTAACCCTAACCCTAACCCTAACCCTAACCCTAACCCTAACCCTAACCCTAACCCTAACCCTAACCCTAACCCTAACCCCTAACCCTAACCCTAACCCTAACCCTAACCCTAACCCTAACCCTAACCCTAACCCTAACCCTAACCCTAACCCTAACCCTAACCCCTAACCCTAACCCTAACCCTAACCCTAACCCTAACCCTAACCCTAACCCTAACCCTAACCCTAACCCTAACCCTAACCCTAACCCTAACCCTAACCCTAACCCTAACCCTAACCCTAACCCTAACCCCTAACCCTAACCCTAACCCTAACCCTAACCCTAACCCTAACCCTAACCCTAACCCTAACCCTAACCCTAACCCTAACCCTAACCCTAACCCTAACCCTAACCCTAACCCTAACCCTAACCCTAACCCTAACCCTAACCCTAACCCTAACCCTAACCCTAACCCTAACCCTAACCCCTAACCCTAACCCTAACCCTAACCCTAACCCTAACCCTAACCCTAACCCTAACCCTAACCCTAACCCTAACCCTAACCCTAACCCTACCCTAACCCTAACCCTAACCCTAACCCTAACCCTAACCCTAACCCTAACCCTAACCCTAACCCTAACCCTAACCCTAACCCTAACCCTAACCCTAACCCTAACCCTAACCCCTAACCCTAACCCTAACCCTAACCCTAACCCTAACCCTAACCCTAACCCTAACCCTAACCCTAACCCTAACCCTAACCCTAACCCTAACCCTAACCCTAACCCTAACCCTAACCCTAACCCTAACCCTAACCCTAACCCTAACCCCAACCCTAACCCTAACCCTAACCCTAACCCTAACCCTAACCCCAACCCTAACCCTAACCCTAACCCTAACCCTAACCCTAACCCTAACCCTAACCCTAACCCTAACCCTAACCCTAACCCTAACCCTAACCCTAACCCTAACCCTAACCCTAACCCTAACCCTAACCCTAACCCTAACCCTAACCCTAACCCTAACCCTAACCCTAACCCTAACCCTAACCCTAACCCTAACCCTAACCCTAACCCTAACCCTAACCCTAACCCTAACCCTAACCCTAACCCTAACCCTAACCCCTAACCCTAACCCTAACCCTAACCCTAACCCTAACCCTAACCCTAACCCTAACCCTAACCCTAACCCTAACCCTAACCCTAACCCTAACCCTAACCCTAACCCTAACCCTAACCCCTAACCCTAACCCTAACCCTAACCCTAACCCTAACCCTAACCCTAACCCTAACCCTAACCCTAACCCTAACCCTAACCCTAACCCTAACCCTAACCCTAACCCTAACCCTAACCCTAACCCTAACCCTAACCCTAACCCTAACCCTAACCCTAACCCTAACCCTAACCCTAACCCTAACCCTAACCCTAACCCTAACCCTAACCCTAACCCTAACCCTAACCCTAACCCTAACCCTAACCCTAACCCTAACCCTAACCCTAACCCTAACCCTAACCCTAACCCTAACCCTAACCCTAACCCTAACCCTAACCCTAACCCTAACCCTAACCCTAACCCTAACCCTAACCCTAACCCTAACCCTAACCCTAACCCTAACCCTAACCCTAACCCTAACCCTAACCCTAACCCTAACCCTAACCCTAACCCTAACCCTAACCCTAACCCTAACCCTAACCCTAACCCTAACCCTAACCCTAACCCTAACCCTAACCCTAACCCTAACCCTAACCCTAACCCTAACCCTAACCCTAACCCTAACCCTAACCCCTAACCCTAACCCTAACCCTAACCCTAACCCTAACCCTAACCCTAACCCTAACCCTAACCCTAACCCTAACCCTAACCCTAACCCTAACCCTAACCCTAACCCTAACCCTAACCCTAACCCTAACCCTAACCCTAACCCTAACCCTAACCCTAACCCTAACCCTAACCCTAACCCTAACCCTAACCCTAACCCTAACCCTAACCCTAACCCTAACCCTAACCCTAACCCTAACCCTAACCCTAACCCTAACCCTAACCCTAACCCTAACCCTAACCCTAACCCTAACCCTAACCCTAACCCTAACCCTAACCCTAACCCTAACCCTAACCCTAACCCTAACCCTAACCCTAACCCTAACCCTAACCCTAACCCTAACCCTAACCCTAACCCTAACCCTAACCCTAACCCTAACCCTAACCCTAACCCTAACCCTAACCCTAACCCTAACCCTAACCCTAACCCTAACCCTAACCCTAACCCTAACCCTAACCCTAACCCTAACCCTAACCCTAACCCTAACCCTAACCCTAACCCTAACCCTAACCCTAACCCTAACCCTAACCCTAACCCTAACCCTAACCCTAACCCTAACCCTAACCCTAACCCTAACCCTAACCCTAACCCTAACCCTAACCCTAACCCTAACCCTAACCCTAACCCTAACCCTAACCCTAACCCTAACCCTAACCCTAACCCTAACCCTAACCCTAACCCTAACCCTAACCCTAACCCTAACCCTAACCCTAACCCTAACCCTAACCCTAACCCTAACCCTAACCCTAACCCTAACCCTAACCCTAACCCTAACCCTAACCCTAACCCTAACCCTAACCCTAACCCTAACCCTAACCCTAACCCTAACCCTAACCCTAACCCTAACCCTAACCCTAACCCTAACCCTAACCCTAACCCTAACCCTAACCCTAACCCTAACCCTAACCCTAACCCTAACCCTAACCCTAACCCTAACCCTAACCCTAACCCTAACCCTAACCCTAACCCTAACCCTAACCCTAACCCCTAACCCTAACCCTAACCCTAACCCTAACCCTAACCCTAACCCTAACCCTAACCCTAACCCTAACCCTAACCCTAACCCTAACCCTAACCCTAACCCTAACCCTAACCCTAACCCTAACCCTAACCCTAACCCTAACCCTAACCCTAACCCTAACCCTAACCCTAACCCTAACCCTAACCCTAACCCTAACCCTAACCCTAACCCTAACCCTAACCCTAACCCTAACCCTAACCCTAACCCTAACCCTAACCCTAACCCTAACCCTAACCCTAACCCTAACCCTAACCCTAACCCTAACCCTAACCCTAACCCTAACCCTAACCCTAACCCTAACCCTAACCCTAACCCTAACCCTAACCCTAACCCTAACCCTAACCCTAACCCTAACCCTAACCCTAACCCTAACCCTAACCCTAACCCTAACCCTAACCCTAACCCTAACCCTAACCCTAACCCTAACCCTAACCCTAACCCTAACCCTAACCCTAACCCTAACCCTAACCCTAACCCTAACCCTAACCCTAACCCTAACCCTAACCCTAACCCTAACCCTAACCCTAACCCTAACCCTAACCCTAACCCTAACCCTAACCCTAACCCTAACCCTAACCCTAACCCTAACCCTAACCCTAACCCTAACCCTAACCCTAACCCTAACCCTAACCCTAACCCTAACCCTAACCCTAACCCTAACCCTAACCCTAACCCTAACCCTAACCCTAACCCTAACCCTAACCCTAACCCTAACCCTAACCCTAACCCTAACCCTAACCCTAACCCTAACCCTAACCCTAACCCTAACCCTAACCCTAACCCTAACCCTAACCCTAACCCTAACCCTAACCCTAACCCTAACCCTACCCTAACCCTAACCCCTAACCCTAACCCTAACCCTAACCCTAACCCTAACCCTAACCCTAACCCTAACCCTAACCCTAACCCCTAACCCTAACCCTAACCCTAACCCTAACCCTAACCCTAACCCTAACCCTAACCCTAACCCTAACCCTAACCCTAACCCTAACCCTAACCCTAACCCTAACCCTAACCCTAACCCTAACCCTAACCCTAACCCTAACCCTAACCCTAACCCTAACCCTAACCCTAACCCTAACCCTAACCCTAACCCTAACCCTAACCCTAACCCTAACCCTAACCCTAACCCTAACCCTAACCCTAACCCTAACCCTAACCCTAACCCTAACCCTAACCCTAACCCTAACCCTAACCCTAACCCTAACCCTAACCCTAACCCTAACCCTAACCCTAACCCTAACCCTAACCCTAACCCTAACCCTAACCCTAACCCTAACCCTAACCCTAACCCTAACCCTAACCCTAACCCTAACCCTAACCCTAACCCTAACCCTAACCCTAACCCTAACCCTAACCCCTAACCCTAACCCTAACCCTAACCCTAACCCTAACCCTAACCCTAACCCTAACCCTAACCCTAACCCTAACCCTAACCCTAACCCTAACCCTAACCCTAACCCTAACCCTAACCCTAACCCTAACCCTAACCCTAACCCTAACCCTAACCCTAACCCTAACCCTAACCCTAACCCTAACCCTAACCCTAACCCTAACCCTAACCCTAACCCTAACCCTAACCCTAACCCTAACCCTAACCCTAACCCTAACCCTAACCCTAACCCTAACCCTAACCCTAACCCTAACCCCTAACCCTAACCCTAACCCTAACCCTAACCCTAACCCTAACCCTAACCCTAACCCTAACCCTAACCCTAACCCTAACCCCTAACCCTAACCCTAACCCTAACCCTAACCCTAACCCTAACCCTAACCCTAACCCTAACCCTAACCCTAACCCTAACCCTAACCCTAACCCTAACCCTAACCCTAACCCTAACCCTAACCCTAACCCTAACCCTAACCCTAACCCTAACCCTAACCCTAACCCTAACCCTAACCCTAACCCTAACCCTAACCCTAACCCTAACCCTAACCCTAACCCTAACCCTAACCCTAACCCTAACCCTAACCCTAACCCTAACCCTAACCCTAACCCTAACCCTAACCCTAACCCTAACCCTAACCCTAACCCTAACCCTAACCCTAACCCTAACCCTAACCCTAACCCTAACCCTAACCCTAACCCTAACCCTAACCCTAACCCTAACCCTAACCCTAACCCTAACCCTAACCCTAACCCTAACCCTAACCCTAACCCTAACCCTAACCCTAACCCTAACCCTAACCCTAACCCTAACCCTAACCCTAACCCTAACCCTAACCCTAACCCTAACCCTAACCCTAACCCTAACCCTAACCCTAACCCTAACCCTAACCCTAACCCTAACCCTAACCCTAACCCTAACCCTAACCCTAACCCTAACCCTAACCCTAACCCTAACCCTAACCCTAACCCTAACCCTAACCCTAACCCTAACCCTAACCCTAACCCTAACCCTAACCCTAACCCTAACCCTAACCCTAACCCTAACCCTAACCCTAACCCTAACCCTAACCCTAACCCTAACCCTAACCCTAACCCTAACCCTAACCCTAACCCTAACCCTAACCCTAACCCTAACCCTAACCCTAACCCTAACCCTAACCCTAACCCTAACCCTAACCCTAACCCTAACCCTAACCCTAACCCTAACCCTAACCCTAACCCTAACCCTAACCCTAACCCTAACCCTAACCCTAACCCTAACCCTAACCCTAACCCTAACCCTAACCCTAACCCTAACCCTAACCCTAACCCTAACCCTAACCCTAACCCTAACCCTAACCCTAACCCTAACCCTAACCCTAACCCTAACCCTAACCCTAACCCTAACCCTAACCCTAACCCTAACCCTAACCCTAACCCTAACCCTAACCCTAACCCTAACCCTAACCCTAACCCTAACCCTAACCCTAACCCTAACCCTAACCCTAACCCTAACCCTAACCCTAACCCTAACCCTAACCCTAACCCTAACCCTAACCCTAACCCTAACCCTAACCCTAACCCTAACCCTAACCCTAACCCTAACCCTAACCCTAACCCTAACCCTAACCCTAACCCTAACCCTAACCCTAACCCTAACCCTAACCCTAACCCTAACCCTAACCCTAACCCTAACCCTAACCCTAACCCTAACCCTAACCCTAACCCTAACCCTAACCCTAACCCTAACCCTAACCCTAACCCTAACCCTAACCCTAACCCTAACCCTAACCCTAACCCTAACCCTAACCCTAACCCTAACCCTAACCCTAACCCTAACCCTAACCCTAACCCTAACCCTAACCCTAACCCTAACCCTAACCCTAACCCTAACCCTAACCCTAACCCTAACCCTAACCCTAACCCTAACCCTAACCCTAACCCTAACCCTAACCCTAACCCTAACCCTAACCCTAACCCTAACCCTAACCCTAACCCTAACCCTAACCCTAACCCTAACCCTAACCCTAACCCTAACCCTAACCCTAACCCTAACCCTAACCCTAACCCTAACCCTAACCCTAACCCTAACCCTAACCCTAACCCTAACCCTAACCCTAACCCTAACCCTAACCCTAACCCTAACCCTAACCCTAACCCTAACCCTAACCCTAACCCTAACCCTAACCCTAACCCTAACCCTAACCCTAACCCTAACCCTAACCCTAACCCTAACCCTAACCCTAACCCTAACCCTAACCCTAACCCTAACCCTAACCCTAACCCTAACCCTAACCCTAACCCTAACCCTAACCCTAACCCTAACCCTAACCCTAACCCTAACCCTAACCCTAACCCTAACCCTAACCCTAACCCTAACCCTAACCCTAACCCTAACCCTAACCCTAACCCTAACCCTAACCCTAACCCTAACCCTAACCCTAACCCTAACCCTAACCCTAACCCTAACCCTAACCCTAACCCTAACCCTAACCCTAACCCTAACCCTAACCCTAACCCTAACCCTAACCCTAACCCTAACCCTAACCCTAACCCTAACCCTAACCCTAACCCTAACCCTAACCCTAACCCTAACCCTAACCCTAACCCTAACCCTAACCCTAACCCTAACCCTAACCCTAACCCTAACCCTAACCCTAACCCTAACCCTAACCCTAACCCTAACCCTAACCCTAACCCTAACCCTAACCCTAACCCTAACCCTAACCCTAACCCTAACCCTAACCCTAACCCTAACCCTAACCCTAACCCTAACCCTAACCCTAACCCTAACCCTAACCCTAACCCTAACCCTAACCCTAACCCTAACCCTAACCCTAACCCTAACCCTAACCCTAACCCTAACCCTAACCCTAACCCTAACCCTAACCCTAACCCTAACCCTAACCCTAACCCTAACCCTAACCCTAACCCTAACCCTAACCCTAACCCTAACCCTAACCCTAACCCTAACCCTAACCCTAACCCTAACCCTAACCCTAACCCTAACCCTAACCCTAACCCTAACCCTAACCCTAACCCTAACCCTAACCCTAACCCTAACCCTAACCCTAACCCTAACCCTAACCCTAACCCTAACCCTAACCCTAACCCTAACCCTAACCCTAACCCTAACCCTAACCCTAACCCTAACCCTAACCCTAACCCTAACCCTAACCCTAACCCTAACCCTAACCCTAACCCTAACCCTAACCCTAACCCTAACCCTAACCCTAACCCTAACCCTAACCCTAACCCTAACCCTAACCCTAACCCTAACCCTAACCCTAACCCTAACCCTAACCCTAACCCTAACCCTAACCCTAACCCTAACCCTAACCCTAACCCTAACCCTAACCCTAACCCTAACCCTAACCCTAACCCTAACCCTAACCCTAACCCTAACCCTAACCCTAACCCTAACCCTAACCCTAACCCTAACCCTAACCCTAACCCTAACCCTAACCCTAACCCTAACCCTAACCCTAACCCTAACCCTAACCCTAACCCTAACCCTAACCCTAACCCTAACCCTAACCCTAACCCTAACCCTAACCCTAACCCTAACCCTAACCCTAACCCTAACCCTAACCCTAACCCTAACCCTAACCCTAACCCTAACCCTAACCCTAACCCTAACCCTAACCCTAACCCTAACCCTAACCCTAACCCTAACCCTAACCCTAACCCTAACCCTAACCCTAACCCTAACCCTAACCCTAACCCTAACCCTAACCCTAACCCTAACCCTAACCCTAACCCTAACCCTAACCCTAACCCTAACCCTAACCCTAACCCTAACCCTAACCCTAACCCTAACCCTAACCCTAACCCTAACCCTAACCCTAACCCTAACCCTAACCCTAACCCTAACCCTAACCCTAACCCTAACCCTAACCCTAACCCTAACCCTAACCCTAACCCTAACCCTAACCCTAACCCTAACCCTAACCCTAACCCTAACCCTAACCCTAACCCTAACCCTAACCCTAACCCTAACCCTAACCCTAACCCTAACCCTAACCCTAACCCTAACCCTAACCCTAACCCTAACCCTAACCCTAACCCTAACCCTAACCCTAACCCTAACCCTAACCCTAACCCTAACCCTAACCCTAACCCTAACCCTAACCCTAACCCTAACCCTAACCCTAACCCTAACCCTAACCCTAACCCTAACCCTAACCCTAACCCTAACCCTAACCCTAACCCTAACCCTAACCCTAACCCTAACCCTAACCCTAACCCTAACCCTAACCCTAACCCTAACCCTAACCCTAACCCTAACCCTAACCCTAACCCTAACCCTAACCCTAACCCTAACCCTAACCCTAACCCTAACCCTAACCCTAACCCTAACCCTAACCCTAACCCTAACCCTAACCCTAACCCTAACCCTAACCCTAACCCTAACCCTAACCCTAACCCTAACCCTAACCCTAACCCTAACCCTAACCCTAACCCTAACCCTAACCCTAACCCTAACCCTAACCCTAACCCTAACCCTAACCCTAACCCTAACCCTAACCCTAACCCTAACCCTAACCCTAACCCTAACCCTAACCCTAACCCTAACCCTAACCCTAACCCTAACCCTAACCCTAACCCTAACCCTAACCCTAACCCTAACCCTAACCCTAACCCTAACCCTAACCCTAACCCTAACCCTAACCCTAACCCTAACCCTAACCCTAACCCTAACCCTAACCCTAACCCTAACCCTAACCCTAACCCTAACCCTAACCCTAACCCTAACCCTAACCCTAACCCTAACCCTAACCCTAACCCTAACCCTAACCCTAACCCTAACCCTAACCCTAACCCTAACCCTAACCCTAACCCTAACCCTAACCCTAACCCTAACCCTAACCCTAACCCTAACCCTAACCCTAACCCTAACCCTAACCCTAACCCTAACCCTAACCCTAACCCTAACCCTAACCCTAACCCTAACCCTAACCCTAACCCTAACCCTAACCCTAACCCTAACCCTAACCCTAACCCTAACCCTAACCCTAACCCTAACCCTAACCCTAACCCTAACCCTAACCCTAACCCTAACCCTAACCCTAACCCTAACCCTAACCCTAACCCTAACCCTAACCCTAACCCTAACCCTAACCCTAACCCTAACCCTAACCCTAACCCTAACCCTAACCCTAACCCTAACCCTAACCCTAACCCTAACCCTAACCCTAACCCTAACCCTAACCCTAACCCTAACCCTAACCCTAACCCTAACCCTAACCCTAACCCTAACCCTAACCCTAACCCTAACCCTAACCCTAACCCTAACCCTAACCCTAACCCTAACCCTAACCCTAACCCTAACCCTAACCCTAACCCTAACCCTAACCCTAACCCTAACCCTAACCCTAACCCTAACCCTAACCTAACCCTAACCCTAACCCTAACCCTAACCCTAACCCTAACCCTAACCCTAACCCTAACCCTAACCCTAACCCTAACCCTAACCCTAACCCTAACCCTAACCCTAACCCTAACCCTAACCCTAACCCTAACCCTAACCCTAACCCTAACCCTAACCCTAACCCTAACCCTAACCCTAACCCTAACCCTAACCCTAACCCTAACCCTAACCCTAACCCTAACCCTAACCCTAACCCTAACCCTAACCCTAACCCTAACCCTAACCCTAACCCTAACCCTAACCCTAACCCTAACCCTAACCCTAACCCTAACCCTAACCCTAACCCTAACCCTAACCCTAACCCTAACCCTAACCCTAACCCTAACCCTAACCCTAACCCTAACCCTAACCCTAACCCTAACCCTAACCCTAACCCTAACCCTAACCCTAACCCTAACCCTAACCCTAACCCTAACCCTAACCCTAACCCTAACCCTAACCCTAACCCTAACCCTAACCCTAACCCTAACCCTAACCCTAACCCTAACCCTAACCCTAACCCTAACCCTAACCCCTAACCCTAACCCTAACCCTAACCCTAACCCTAACCCTAACCCTAACCCTAACCCTAACCCTAACCCTAACCCTAACCCTAACCCTAACCCTAACCCTAACCCTAACCCTAACCCTAACCCTAACCCTAACCCTAACCCTAACCCTAACCCTAACCCTAACCCTAACCCTAACCCTAACCCTAACCCTAACCCTAACCCTAACCCTAACCCTAACCCTAACCCTAACCCTAACCCTAACCCTAACCCTAACCCTAACCCTAACCCTAACCCTAACCCTAACCCTAACCCTAACCCTAACCCTAACCCTAACCCTAACCCTAACCCTAACCCTAACCCTAACCCTAACCCTAACCCTAACCCTAACCCTAACCCTAACCCTAACCCTAACCCCTAACCCTAACCCTAACCCTAACCCTAACCCTAACCCTAACCCTAACCCTAACCCTAACCCTAACCCTAACCCTAACCCTAACCCTAACCCTAACCCTAACCCCTAACCCCTAACCCTAACCCTAACCCTAACCCTAACCCTAACCCTAACCCTAACCCTAACCCTAACCCTAACCCTAACCCTAACCCTAACCCTAACCCTAACCCTAACCCTAACCCTAACCCCTAACCCTAACCCTAACCCTAACCCTAACCCTAACCCTAACCCTAACCCTAACCCTAACCCTAACCCTAACCCTAACCCTAACCCTAACCCTAACCCTAACCCTAACCCTAACCCTAACCCTAACCCTAACCCTAACCCTAACCCTAACCCTAACCCTAACCCTAACCCGTGCACCTCCTGCCTTCCCAAATGGGAGACAGGTTATTTTCCCCAAACCTAACCCTAACCCTAACCCTAACCCTAACCCTAACCCTAACCCTAACCCTAACCCTAACCCTAACCCTAACCCTAACCCTAACCCTAACCCTAACCCCTAACCCTAACCCTAACCCCTAACCCTAACCCTAACCCTAACCCTAACCCTAACCCTAACCCTTTTCATCGACTTCCCTAACCCTAACCCTAACCCTAACCCTAACCCTAACCCCTAACCCTAACCCTAACCCTAACCCTCGCACCCCCTGTCTTCATCCAACAGAGGGTGGTAAAGAGCAACCTAGTCTTAAGGTTTAGTTTTAAAATGTCATTTCTTTTGGGTTTTATTATGGTTTTCTGACTTTCATTTCAATCATCCCCATTCAGGTAACTTTAATCCCAACCATGGAGTATATTTTCTAACCCTAATTTGTGATTTATGACCCCCAACCAAGTGACTTAATTGCTCTAACCCTAACCGTGTGTAATCTACTTACCTGCAGCGGCCACCAGACCGATCTTTTCATGAGCGGGATGATCCTGAAACACAAGAAAAACATTTTATTCAAAGGGGATGAGGGTGGAACCATGGTGGGGACAGAAATGGCCAGTGCCTCAGGGCCCCGTGCTTACAGCGTGGGGTTCTTATTTTTCATATTCCTAACCAGCCCGAGCCTTCTGCTTCCTCGCTAGGTTCTTCCTCTTCTCCTCAGATCTTCCAACTCCATTCAGGATGACATGCTGTAAAAACGCAACCACCTTAAATTTTGAAAAAAATGATTGTGTAAACTGTTTTATGTTCCTATTAAGGTCTGATGGTCAGCATAACCTTTTATTGAGGAGAACTTCATCAATCACTGCAATTCTTTGTAAGTTAAAGTCTGTTTTCCAGATTATTAGTCACTAAAATGCATACAAATGTATATTGTACATAGAAGATATTTCAATTAAGATGCTTTAAAGATAATTTGCTTCATTTGTTATATAGTTTCATGTTTTACAGTTCAAATAAGCTAAAAAAATATTGTTCTATGTGAGATTTTAAAATCACGAGTGTCATTGAATGCAACCCTCCGAGTTGGCATATTCCTATTCTCCACCGTGCCAGTGGAGGGCGCATCCTGCCCGGAGACAAGGACTGATTGGTCACTGATGACCCCAGGTGCATTTTGGGTGTGGATCCGCCCTGCGGACTGCCTTTTGACTCTGATCTCCACACGGAGCGGACCTTTCTCGGAGCGCAGCTGCATTGGCAGGTTGTCATTGTTTTTCAATTTATTCAAAGCCGTTGCCTGATGAAGACTTTTCATTGTTCGAAACGTTGCAACTTCGGCTTGTACATATATATATTTTTTACCTGAACGCTCCTGAAAATAAACCGAAATTCGTCGGTGAAAACACGACTCGACCTCCATTTTGTTTTTGCATGAGCAGGTCCACCTGAAACTCCCCAAGGAAGAAGTCCAGAAGATCTCCTTCCACAGGGTTCACCGGCTCGGAGGAAAAAGGCCGGACAATCAGCGTCCCCGTCCTATTGTTGCTAAATTTGAACATTATAAACAAAAGATGCAGGTAAAAAGCAGAGGACGAGAGCTGAAGGACACACATTACAGCGTGAATGATCAGTTTCCAGGCGAGATCCTCCGCCGTCGGAAAATCCTCTTCCCGCTGAGGAGGAAGCACCTGTCTGCTGGAGCATGCGCGGTGGTTGCTGTTGATAAACTTTTTGTGAATGGCAAGCTGTTCCGGGACCCAGAGGTTAACACCCTGGCTGTGCTGAAGGCTTTCAGAGGCGCACTGACATCTGCGCTGCCCAGAAGAAACCCGCAAACTTATTTAACTGAATAGGAAATAATCGGATCATCAATAATCCACACCTCTCAGGAAAAGTGTTTTTTCTTTCTCTCACATTCATGTTTCTGTTGTTGTTTCGTTGTTTTTGTTTTTTGTTCTTTCTCTTTCCCTCTCTCTTTTCTCTTGTCCCCCCCCCCTTCCCATGTCCTCATATGTGAATCAGGTAAAGTCAACGCAACCATGGTGAGTATTTATTTATGCACGGAACGGGCGCGCGCGCATACTAGCGCGCATAAGAGCATGCACACGCGATCCCGCACACACACGTTGATAAACTGCAAAAACCTCACTTAGGCTCACACAGGACGCACGTAACATGCAGCTCATAGCCAAGACACGTTCACCCACAACGCATAGCGCTTGTCAGTGTAGCAGGTACGCACAGCGGGCACGCGCACACGGACGGGCACACGCACTATTTAGCCTTGCACTCTCCCGGTTAGAACAGCTATGAGCAGTCTTAACATCGTTAGCTGGAATGTGCGTGGACTTGGTTCTGGGCCAAAGAGATTGAAAGTGTTAAATCACCTGAATGATCTTAAAGCAGATATAGCTCTGCTGCAGGAGACCCATTTATCTTTATCAGCTGGTCAACTCCTGTGCTGTTCCCAGTATCCAGCTATGTATTCTGCCAGTTTCAACTCCAAACAAAGAGGGGTTGCAGTTTTGATTAATAAAAATGTTACATTTACTCATAAGGATACAGTTACTGACCCAGAAGGCAGATTTGTAATCATTAATATATCCATTCAGAATAAAGACTTTTGCATCGCCAGCATCTATGGCCCGAATGTTGACGACTCTTCCTTCTTTCACAGATTCTTCACCTCACTCTCAGTTCACTCTGACTCCACAATCATTATAGGAGGAGACGTCAACCTTGTTTTGGACCCTGAACTTGACAGACTCAGCACAGCAGCAAACCAGCGTACATGGCAGTCTGCAAGTATTCTAAAGCAGTACATGAATGATCTGGGTCTCTGCGACGCTTGGCGCTCATGTCATCCAAGCACTAAGGGGTTCACCTTTTTTTCTCCAGTTCACCATTCACAATCTCGTTTAGATTATTTATTAGTCAGTAACTCCCTTTTGAAAGAAATTAAAAGTTCCAACATTCATCCAATTATTATCAGTGACCATGCACCAGTTTCTGTTACTATTTCAAGGGAAGTACCCAGACCCTCGGGTTCAACCTGGAGGTTTAATACGTCTCTGTTAAAAGACCAGGAATTTATTGAATTCTTTAAAAAAGAGTGGGCAACCTTCTTAGAATTCAACGATACTTCTGAAATATCACCAAGTATTCTTTGGGAAGCAGCAAAAGCAGTCATGAGAGGGAAAATCATCTCTTATTCAACGCATAAAAAACGCAAGGAGAAAGCAGATTTATTAGAATTAGGAAATAAAATAAAAACTCTGGAGACTGCTTATGCTGCTTCTGCACAGGAACACATACTGGGCGACATGAAAAATTTAAAGCTGCAGTTAAATGACATCATCAATAAACAAACACAATTCCAGATACAAAGGCTTCGACTGGAAAGATATGAAAACTCAAATAAATCTGGCAAATTTCTAGCTAATCAGCTTAAAATTAATAAAGAAAAATCAACAATCACTTGTATTATGGACCAAACAGGGAATGTCACCCATGACCCGGTAAAAATTAATAATGCGTTTAAAGACTTTTATCAAAACTTATACACTCCACAGATCAATCCATCAGAACAAAGCATCAACTCATTTCTCAACAATATAAACCTGCCCAAGTTAAACGAAGATCAAATCACAAATTTAGACTCTCCGCTCTCGTTGTCTGAGCTTCATGAAGCTCTGTTACTTATGCCTAATGGTAAAGCACCAGGGCCTGACGGCTTTCCTGCAGAGTTTTATAAGGAATTCTGGGAACAACTGGCACCAACGTTTTATAAAACGGTAAAATTTATCAATGAAAGCCAATCTCTACCACCTAACATGAACTCTGCCAACATTATCCTTCTTCTAAAACCAGACAAAGACCCCACGAGTCCTTCAAGCTATCGCCCCATTTCTTTAATTAATGCAGATGTAAAAATTATCTGCAAAGCACTAGCACAGAGAATAGAAAAAGTCACTCCTCACATAATTGACTTTGATCAAACTGGATTCATCAAAGGCAGACACTCGGATGACAATGTCCGCAGACTCGTTAACATAATAGACTTTGCCACCATCAAAAACCAGGAAATGACTATACTATCACTGGATGCTGAAAAAGCCTTTGATAGAGTAAATTGGAAGTTCCTCATTGCTGCCCTCCATAAGTTTGGGTTTGGAGAATCATTCATCAATTGGATCAAAATATTATATCACAACCCCAATGCATCAGTTAGAACTAATAAACAGACTTCCAACAGGTTTTTTCTTGGAAGAGGAACTAGACAGGGTTGCCCACTCTCCCCCTCGCTTTTTGCAATATTTATCGAGCCTCTAGCTGCAGCAATAAGACAGAATGAGAGTATTAAAGGAATTAAAACCAAACACAGCCATCATAAAATTAGTCTCTATGCAGATGACATATTACTGTTTTTAAGTAATATACATTCTGTTAATGAAACGGCAACAATCATTAATGAATTCTCTTCTATATCAGACTATTCCATTAATTGGAATAAATCTGTTTTATTACCACTGAACAGTAATGCGGAGCAAGGACTCACAATACCAGTTAAATCAGGCAATATAAAATATCTAGGTATTTATTTTTCCCCCAAAATATCAGAACTGGTGCTGCTAAACTACACCCCATTACTGAAAAACATACAGGACGACCTAACACGCTGGACCAACCTGCCTTTGTCCCTTATGGGCAAGGTAGCCACGGTTAAAATGAAAATCTTACCCAAAGTTAATTATCTCTTCTCAATGATTCCCACACAACCGCCATTAAAATGGTTCAAAACATTAGACTCATCCATATCAAGCTTTCTATGGAACAATAAACCTGCAAGAATTAGTCTAAAAACTTTAAAATCTGCAAAAAGCTGTGGAGGATTAGAATTACCTAACTTCCACAATTACTTTCTTGCAAATAGATTACAATACATCTTAAAATGGTTAAAAAATAATCCAGAAACCAACTTGGAACTTGGAACAGGCGTTATGTGGAAAGATCAACCTGTCAGATCTTCCATTTATTAGTCAAATAGTTAAAAAACAGGATTGTTTCAAAAGTATTAATATAAATGCCACTTTAACAGCCTGGTGGGAATTTCTCAAAATATCAAAATCATCAATTCAACCGTGCAAAATGACACCCATCTGGAACAACCCAGACATCCTCATAAACAAAAAAATTATCCACTTCCCAGCTTGGCAAGCAGGGGGCATAAAACAACTAGAGCACATAATTATTGATAGAAGATTCATAACTCCCCAGGAACTTCAAGACAAACATGGAATATATAACTTCTTGGAATATCAGCAACTTAAATCAATTATTACTAAAAAGTTTAAATACAGAGACAACGATTTAAAGCTACCAGATGTAGTTACCACTCTGATCAATTTCTCAATGAATAAAACTCTCTCCAAAATATACAAACTTTTATGTAATTTAGATAACAATATTTCACTTCCGACAACAAAATGGGATGCGGATTTGAGCATCAGCACAGATGAAAGTTTTTGGTCAGAACTTTGTCTAAACACCTTTAAAATGACAAAAAATCCAAATCTGCAGCTAATCCATTTCAAAACTCTTCACAGAATTTACTACACTGGACAGAGGATGTTCAAGATGGGTCTCAGTAACTCAGACATTTGTCAGCACTGTGACAGTAATCTACCCGACAATTACATGCATGCACTATGGTTCTGCACGCCTGTCCAGGCTCTCTGGCAGCAGGTATGTGCCGATCTATCAGTCTGGCTTAAGGTTTCAATCACAGCTTCACCGTCACTTTGTGTGCTTGGTGACATGAGTGCCATCGATGTAGAAGGAGGATTAGGCTCTATCATTTTCATAACTCTTTGCATTGCTAAAAAAACTATTTTAATAAATTGGAAAAGCAAAAAAAATATAAATATAAGTCAACACAGAAATCTGCTGCTTGATCATATCAGCTTGGAAAAAATGTCAGCCCAAAGTTCAAGTAACTTTGAAAGAATTCGGTCTCTCTGGTCTCCCATAGCTAACTCCGTGACTTAGGGGGTGGGGGGGGCATGGTCGTCGCTGCTCCTTGCCCTTCTGCCGTGGGCCGGGGTGGGGGTCGGGGCCTCCGGTGCCTGGCCGGGGGTGGTGGGGGCTCCGTTGGTCGGGGGGCGGGTCCGGCGCCTGGGTGGGGCGGCCTGGGGCGCTGCGTGGTCCTCTGGGCTTGGGTGTGGGGGTGCGTGGTGGGGGGGGTGGGGTGGTGGTCTGGCTTGGCTTGGGGGGGTGGTCCCTTTGCCTGTGCTGGGGGGGGTTGGCGGGGGGCGCTGCTCGGGGGGGGGGGGCCAGCGGCGCTGGATGGGCTTCCCGTCTACACCTGGGGCTGGGATCGGCCCTTCCCTGGCTCTGGGGCGGGACGGGACAACCCTCTTGGGGCCCCCGGTCGCTCTGGGTGTCATCCGCTTCGGCTGCGGGGTCTGGGGGTGGGGTGGGGTGGGGGTCTTCTCGGCCCTGTCCTGTGGGGGGGCATTCTGGGGGAGGGGGGGGGCCACTATTGGTACGGGGCAGGGGGGGTTGACGGGTCGGGGTCTCCGCTGAGGCCATCGGCGGTTTCCCCGGCCGGTTGGCTGCCTCGGTCCCGTCGAGGCCTGACCAGAGCTCTTCTAGGGCCGGCGTTTGGGGGTGGGGGCCTGGGCTTGCTCCGGGGGGGGCCGGCGCTTTCTGGCTCCCCTCTCTCTGTGTGGGGGTGGTGGTGCTGGGCCTGGGGTGTCTGCGCCTCCGGGGGTGGGGCCCCGGGGCTGGGTGGGCCTGGCCCCCTTGCTGGGGGGGGGGGGGGGGGCGGGGGACGGCTGTTTGACCACCGGGGGACAGTCTATCATCTGTCCCCAACTTACCCCCTTCCTCATATAACCTCATAATAGGGTGAGGGGGTGGGGGGCTTAGCCTGCGATGAGCCTTGGGGGGGGGGGTTTACTAGGCAGTGACCCCCCTCCTGTGGTTGCCGTATGGAGTGGGCCCCCCGTCTTTCGGTTTTATTTGCACCTTAGACATGTAGGGCCCTTGGTAGGGGGGGTGCTTGGACATCACTGCCAGCAAGCAGCGGATGTCCTCCTAGCACCCTACCCGCCAATTTTAACCGCACCTTAGACATTTAGGGCCCCTTGGTGGGGAGGGTGAGGGGACGTCACTGTGAGTAATCAGGAGACGTCCCCTTAGTGCCCTACCCGCCAATTTTAACCGCACCCCCCTTAGTACACACACCCCTCCCCCCTCAATATATACATCCCAACATAAACACACACACATGCACACACACACTCTCTCAAACACACATACACGCACACACATTTTGCAAGGAAGGTGGGACCTAGGACCATCTGTCCCCTGCCTCTTCCCTGGTGGGGGGTACGGGCCCCTTTGCAACGGCGGCTGTGTCCCCGGGGTGCTGGCTTCCTGGGCCCGGCGGTGCTCTCTCCGCGCGGTGGGGGGGTTCACATTACATCTGAGCCGGGGGTGTTCGTGTCCCTGGGGGGTGGGTTCTGGTCCTTGCTCCTGAGTGCTGGGCCCCGCCAAATTTCCAACTGTGGCCGAGCCTGGTCGGGCCATATTTACAACACCCCTTGTGGGCCCTCTTTTTTCCCCGGGGTTCCCCCCTCCTGGGCGGGGGCGGCGGGCCCCTGCCTCGCTCCTCCCTGGACCAACCGTTGGCCGGGCGGATGGCTGCCTGGAGTGCGGAGTGGGTCTCCCTTGGGGGGTCCTGGCCCGTACCTGGGGTTGGGGCGGGGGGATGCCCGGAACTCCTGGGTGGTGGTGGGGTGCTCGTCTGGGGCTGTGGGCGTCCTTCTCCGGTGGGGCCCTGCGTTGGGTTCTCCCGGCGCGGCGGGGGGGCTGCTCTCCTGGTTGGGCTGGGGCGGCGCCCTCTTTCCCTCCGTGCCTCCCTGCTCTCTGGCTCTGGGGGCCTTGCGGCGGCCCTGCTGGCCCTGGCCTGGGTGGCGGGCTTGGTCGCCCGGGCGGCGGTTGTTCCCTGCCGGTTCCCGTGTGGTGTTGGGGGGAATCCGGCTGCCGCTGCTGGTGCGGTGGGGGTCTTGGGGTGGGGATGGCTGGGCACTCTCCCTCCTTCTTTTCACGTTCCACCATCCATTTTAGAAGAACATAAACACTCACCTGAGCACAGGTGTCAGCTCAACAGACTGAATGACTGAAATATTTCACACTAGTTGGTTTTAAGGCATAAGTATGCGTGTGAACACTATCTGTTTTGTGTACATGTCGACAGGTGGACATTTTTGCAACTAACAGGTGTGTTTATAACATTTAAGTGTGTGTGTGGACAGGCTCCGCCCTTTTTTTTTGTTTTTTTTTTACATTTGAACCTTACCATAATGATTAACAACCAGTAAACTTGTTGCTTTATGCTGCTTCATGGTCTTATCCCCCTTCCCCTCCTATTATCACCCCCTACCCCCCCTCTCTCTAACGTCCCTCTTTCTTCTTCCCCTCTTTCCTTTTCCGTCCGGTCCAACACCAAAGATTTTCAGACATGTTTGAAATTAATAAAGTTTGGCCTCAATTACAAAAGGGGTTTATTCAGACATACCTTTGGTTTGTCTGAAGATTAATAACCCCTCTTGTTAAAGTAAAATATGTCCAACCCAAGAGGCCCTCAGCTCTCATCTGTCTGCCTAGCTGTTGGACAGGACAAGTTAAAAAAAAAAAAAAAAAAAAAAAAAAAGAAAACACGACTCGACCTCCATTTTGTTTTTGCATGAGCATAACCAGCTAAGTCTGAAAGTGCAAATATGCCACCGAGGCCGCATGAAAACGACTGGATTCTGGTCCAATCCAGGAAAAGCAGCAGAAGAGGTCGTGTTTTTGATCGAGACAGGAGCACATTTGTACGTCATCCAGAAGGGAGGCCACGACGCTCCTATGCTGAGGCCGTCAGAGAGGACCCGCTGCTTAGGGAGCCCAGCTGTTTCGGAGCGCAGCACGTAAGACGCCGCAGCATACCGCCAGCATCTGATCACTGGCACTTTTACCCTGACGGGGAGGAGAGGCCACGGGCTCAGAGACCTCAACGCTACGCCACACCTGCAAACCAATATGGCAGCCACTGGATCACAACACGGGGAGACGCAGCTGGAGCGCCCCCCCCACAGAGTGCAGTCAGATGACCCGGATTTCACTCAGAAGGTGCGTGTCATCAACAGACTGATAAAAGCAGTGCATCACTCCATGAATGTGTCAAAAGAAGGTTACCCTCCAACCCTAAACAGAATAAGCCGATATTTAGCAACAATCATCAAACCTGCTTCCCCCAGCTCACAGACACAGACTCTAATACAGGGGAATGCTGAAAACTGGGCTTTTACTACCATCCTGATTCTCAGAGAACATTATCAGAACAATATCAACGAGGAGCTGAACAGACTCTCTCAGCTTTCCACAGGAGGTTGGAGAGGACCTTTTGAGATCGCCACCTGCTGGGCCAGAAGACACCTGGGCACGCGTCTGAAACAGGAAACCCTGGACCGCTGCCACAGAATGCTGAACACCAGGTTAAGAGAACCGGTCCCCCCCTCTCCTTCTCCCTCTGTTTCAGAGCACATAGAAGAACTAGAGGAGGATTTAAGCTTGGAGCTGACTCCATCACCTTCACCAGCAGTCCAGCCCCAAACCACAAGGCCACAGAGCCCAGCAGGAGCACGTAAACGTGCCCCCAAAAAGACCAAGAGGAAAAGCACAGAACGGGACTGGTCACCCCTGCTTGAACTCACAGAGATGGGAGACACAGAGTGTTCATCCCCTGCAGCATCTCCTCCTCCTCCTCATCATCATTCTCCGATGACTCCTCCACCAACACGAAGAAAGATCATCCCTGCAGCAAAATCATTTCTCATCCCAGAGCTGCAGCCAGTAGATGCTCAGCGTGCATCGCAGGAGCAGAGCACAGAAGCTCCTCACCCCACCCCAGCTGGACCTGCAGCATTCTCTGCAGCAGCTATGCAGGTATGCACTCCAACACAACATGTCATCACTCCACGCAAATTCAGAGACTGGCATCTCCACATACATCAGGAGACGGTCATTGTGGGAGATTCGAATGTTGGCAGACTCCCATCCTTCAAAGCTGACCACATTCAAGTGGACAGCTTTCCTCAAGCGACATGGCAGGATGCTGAGTTCCTGTTAAAGAACGCCACCTGCCATACTCAGCCAAAGACCATCCTTTTGTCCTTTGGCATCCATCAGAGGACACATAAGGACAAGGACATCCCAGTAATTGAGATGTTTCATACATTTGAAGTGGCAGAACAATTATTCCCAGAAGCCAATATTGTTATTCCCATGATTGGTTATTCACATCGCCTGCCACCACAAGAAAAAGCGGTCCTGGATCATCTGAATGAACACATCGGGGAGCTGTGTAACCACATTTGCCTTTCAGATGATCCAGTGGAGACAGACCAGGACAATGTGAACTGGACAGCAGATACGGCCATGAGGATGCTGAAATATTGGAGTCCTAGGTTTCTCCCTCTTGGTCCGACAGAGGGAGTGAATGAGTAATTCAATCAGGTCCCTCGCCCCCCCTGTCTTCATCCAACAGAGGGTGGTAAAGAGCAACCTAGTCTTAAGGTTTAGTTTTAAAATGTCATTTCTTTTGGGTTTTATTATGGTTTTCTGACTTTCATTTCAATGATCCCCATTCAGGTAGCTTTAATCCCAACCATGGAGTATATTTTCTAACCCTAATTTGTGATTTATGACCCCCAACCAAGTGACTTAATTGCTCTAACCCTAACCGTGTGTAATCTACTTACCTGCAGCGGCCACCAGACCGATCTTTTCATGAGCGGGATGATCCTGAAACACAAGAAAAACATTTTATTCAAAGGGGATGAGGGTGGAACCATGGTGGGGACAGAAATGGCCAGTGCCTCAGGGCCCCGTGCTTACAGCGTGGGGTTCTTATTTTTCATATTCCTAACCCTAACCCCTAACCCCTAACCCTAACCCAACCCTAACCCTAACCCTAACCCTAACCCTTATTATTTTCTCTTTCAAGTCCTCATTATTTATTTATTTTTTCAGTACAGCTGGCCAGTGCAACTAAAGTACAAACGTACCATTTCAAACCCCAACCCTAACCCAACCCTAACCCAGCCAGTGCCGCTGTACTGTATTTTATTTCCAGTTTTTTCCCCCTTTTGCTCTTTGTAATTCGGACACCCACCTGGTTCCGATTTCAACCAGCTGCAGGTCATTAGCTAATTATTTGAAACTCTATATAAGAGACCTAATAACACAGAGTCAGCAACCCCTGAGGAAGCAACAAACGTTGCGAAACGTCGGGTTCAAAAAATGCTCCGAAATGTAAGACCTTTTTAACCTTTTTTTAATAAAGACTTTAATGTTTTAGTCCCCTTTGGGACCCTTTTTAAAAAAAAAAATTTTTAAACTTTTTTTGCAGTTTCTTTTGAAACTGCTATAGCATTCTTTTAGTATTTTTAATTAAGTGGGTTACTTGCGTGGTGGGGTGCCCTGCCTGTAAAGCTCTGTCATTTTTCTAAACATCTTTGGACAATAACCTTGTTTAAAACCCTCTTTTAACTGCTGAGGAAAAAGCTCTCTAGACAGAGAGGCATCCATAACACAAGGACTTTTTTACCACCAACCAACCACTGCTCCAGTGACTGACCGCATAAAGACGCTGCCATTCAGATCAACTCCTCGCCAGGAACTGGGTTCAAACCCAAGAGCAGCAGCAGAAACGGAGGCTACTGAGCATTTTTTCCGTCAACACCCACATGCTTGCACCTCAGGACTATGCCACTGTGGGACTCCCACCAACTCCCACTTGGCACCTTGATGACAATCAACAGCTGCAGTCAGGTAAGTGCACCCTCACCATGGCCCACCCCCATGTACTTACATTTCGGAGCAGAGCTGACTCTGTAATTGCTTTTAACTCTGCACACTACACACAGGTCCCTCCTGTTTATTTGTTCTTGTTTGCCCAAATGCCTCACCCCATTCTTTTATTTCCCCAGTTGGATCCCCTGGGGTCTCTGGATGTGCGTTGCGGCCCCCCTCAGAGCATAACCATGCGAGTGGAGGACATAAGCATGATGAACGGGCATGCAGAGGTCGAACATGACCAGCAAAATACCCTTTCTGAGTCCTCTTCTTCCAATAGGGGGCACTCCGCAGCCATCCGGGACCCTTGGCTTCCTCCTCTCCTCCTTCACCCCCTTAGCATCCCTAAACAGGGAGCCAACCCCTCCCCCAATTTTTTTTTTCCCATCCCTCCCTCAACTAGCATCCCTAAGCCGGGAACTAGTTTCCCCCTTTTTTCTCCCTGAAATCCCCCCCCCCCCCCTTGGCATCCCTACTAAGGGAGTTGAGGACCCCAACCTCCAACAGCTACCTTATCCAAGGAGCCCCAGAAACCCTACCGCCCCCTTTTACTTACTTGTTTTTCTTTTTCTTTTCTTCTTTTTTATTTATTTGTTTATTTATTTATTTTATTATTTTTTTTTCCCTTGATCACACTCAAAGCCCTGTGAATACTACCCTGCCATGTAGCATTCCCACCAATAAGCCTAACCAGGTTACAACCAAGCTTCTTCCCCTTCATCCCCATCCCTTGTTAGCACCCCTAGCCAGGGGTCTAACGACCTAGACCTAACCGTCCCCCCCACTTCCATTGCCCCCCCTCAACTAGCATCCCTAAACAGGGAACTAGTCTCCCCCTCTCTTTCCCTGTCACCTCCATTCCTTAGCATCCCTAATCAGGGAGTTAAGGAACCCCACCCCCACCCTCCGACAGCTACCTTATTCAAGGAGCCCCAGAAACCCACTTGCCCCCCTTTTACTTGTTTATTGATTTATTTTATTTTTTATTTTTCTTTATTTTTAGTTTATGTTTTATTTATTTTTTTTCCCCTGACCACACTCAACCCTCTGTGAAGCCTTCCCTACCAGGTGGGCTTCCACCACTTAGCCTAACCGGGGAACAACAAAATATATTCCCCCACATCCCCATTCCCTTGTTAGCATCCCTAACCAGGGGTCTAACGACCTAAACCCAACCACCCCCCCCCTTCTATTTTCCCCGCCCCCCTTAACTAGCATCCCTAAACCGGGAACTAGTTCCCCCCTCTTTCCCTGAACCCCCCCCCCCCCCCCCCCGCCCCTTTTAGCATCCCCATTAAGGAGCTAAAGACCCCCACCCTCCAACAGCTACCTCATTCAAGGAGCCAGAGAAAACTAATTGCCCCCCCTTAATTTATGTTTATTTATATTCTTATTTGTCCTCAAGCCCTTCCCCTCCCTTATTTTTATTTTATTAACTGATTCATTCTTTCAATTGGAATTTCATTGTAGGATCTGTAGGTTTTCTTGGGAACAGCAACATTCGACTAACCCATTTTAATATGTTATACTTGTGTTTTTATTCTGTCTGTTATTATATGTATTGTTTTCTAGCACTTATTTTAAGCACTTATTTTTAGCACTTATTTTTAGCACTTATCTTAACCAACTAACACTTTTGCATGCTTTTTATTTCACCATGTTTTTAGCACTTTTAAAGATTGCTGTTCCTAATCGGCCTACAGTATTTTACATTAACTAGAATTTTTAAATAATTACTCTGTATTTTTAAGTATTTATTTATCCAACATTTTTTTAATTATTATTATTATTATCATTCCCTTTTTTTTTTTTTTTTTTTTTAAATTTACTTTTTTTTCCTTCCCTTTCTTAGTCCCCTACCAACCCACATGGTTCAGTGAAGACTGTAGCCCAATGGTAAAGGCATTTGTCTCCCATACAGGCGACCAGGGTTCAAATCCGGGCTCGGCTCATTTCAACTTTGAGTTTTTATTATTATTTTCTCTTTCAAGTCCTCATTATTTATTTATTTTTTCAGTACAGCTGGCCAGTGCAACTAAAGTACAAACTAACATTTCAAATCCCAACCCTAACCCAACCCTAACCCTAACCCTAACCCTAACCCTACCCCTAACCCTAACCCTAACCCTAACCCTATACTTCAAAGAGCCATAAAGCTACGGACAATTTCGGAAGAGCATGGATCCACAGCCATTCAGGAGCAATACAAAGGCTAACTCCGCCCACCTGCTCTATTTAAGCGGACCTGCTTCTTCCAACTCACTCACTCACCTTGCAGCCCTGTCATACGAAGGCACAATAAAACAGAAGGCAATCAGACCAGGACTTATGGACAAAAGATTTTTATTCCATCCAAGCTCTCATGTACAGGGGATATACAAACAAAATTTGCTCATTTCAGCACCTGAAGAAGGACCAGGAAGTCCGAAATATCGTGCACAAGCTCTAAGCGACAAGTGATGCCAAGTGGAGCCCTAAAAGGAAAAATATCCTGCAAAGAAAAGGCTACTTACCTGAAGAAACAAAAGAAATGTTCCTGCAAAGAAGAAAGAAGAGGAGACAAAATTGAACATACAAGTTGTCCAGGGACGTGAGAGCCCAATTTTTGAATATGTAAGTCCTTTCATCCTAATTTTTGAGTGTGGGGAAAAGAATTCTGGTTTTCTGGACGGGGGAATGGCCTATGCATTTTGAGTTTCACTGCCTTTGGCGGTGAGATTCTAATTTTCTAAACCTGACACGCTCGTGCCCCTCTGTCGGTCTGGTGCTGGAGTTCGGAGCCCCAATTCCATGCTGAGAAGAAAAACAACTTTCTCTCAGACATGATGTTGGACTTTACATGCTTTCCAAGTCATCCTTTCCTAATCTTAACCTCAGTGAAGAAGTGAGAAAAACCTATTCTGAGAGGATTTTTGGAGGAAAAATGACTGAAGAGGAAAAAGAAAATTGTTTGTGCAAGCTGGGTGATTTCCTTAACTGTTTGGACCTCATCTTGGTGAGGGGGGGTGTGCTCCCACTCCTAAAAACTATAAGTGAGAATATACTTCAAAGAGCCATAAAGCTACGGACAATTTCGGAAGAGCATGGATCCACAGCCATTCAGGAGCAATACAAAGGCTAACTCCGCCCACCTGCTCTATTTAAGCGGACCTGCTTCTTCCAACTCACTCACTCACCTTGCAGCCCTGTCATACGAAGGCACAATAAAACAGAAGGCAATCAGACCAGGACTTATGGACAAAAGATTTTTATTCCATCCAAGCTCTCATGTACAGGGGATATACAAACAAAATTTGCTCATTTCAGCACCTGAAGAAGGACCAGGAAGTCCGAAATATCGTGCACAAGCTCTAAGCGACAAGTGATGCCAAGTGGAGCCCTAAAAGGAAAAATATCCTGCAAAGAAAAGGCTACTTACCTGAGGAAACAAAAGAAATGTTCCTGCAAAGAAGAAAGAAGAGGAGACAAAATTGAACATACAAGTTGTCCAGGGACGTGAGAGCCCAATTTTTGAATATGTAAGTCCTTTCATCCTAATTTTTGAGTGTGGGGCAAAGAATTCTGGTTTTCTGGACGGGGGAATGGCCTATGCATTTTGAGTTTCACTGCCTTTGGCGGTGAGATTCTAATTTTCTAAACCTGACACGCTCGTGCCCCTCTGTCGGTCTGGTGCTGGAGTTCGGAGCCCCAATTCCATGCTGAGAAGAAAAACAACTTTCTCTCAGACATGATGTTGGACTTTACATGCTTTCCAAGTCATCCTTTCCTAATCTTAACCTCAGTGAAGAAGTGAGAAAAACCTATTCTGAGAGGATTTTTGGAGGAAAAATGACTGAAGAGGAAAAAGAAAATTGTTTGTGCAAGCTGGGTGATTTCCTTAACTGTTTGGACCTCATCTTGGTGAGGGGGGGTGTGCTCCCACTCCTAAAAACTATAAGTGAGAATATACTTCAAAGAGCCATAAAGCTACGGACAATTTCGGAAGAGCATGGATCCACAGCCATTCAGGAGCAATACAAAGGCTAACTCTGCCCACCTGCTCTATTTAAGCGGACCTGCTTCTTCCAACTCACTCACTCACCTTGCAGCCCTGTCATACGAAGGCACAATAAAACAGAAGGCAATCAGACCAGGACTTATGGACAAAAGATTTTTATTCCATCCAAGCTCTCATGTACAGGGGATATACAAACAAAATTTGCTCATTTCAGCACCTGAAGAAGGACCAGGAAGTCCGAAATATCGTGCACAAGCTCTAAGCGACAAGTGATGCCAAGTGGAGCCCTAAAAGGAAAAATATCCTGCAAAGAAAAGGCTACTTACCTGAGGAAGCAAAAGAAATGTTCCTGCAAAGAAGAAAGAAGAGGAGACAAAATTGAACATACAAGTTGTCCAGGGACGTGAGAGCCCAATTTTTGAATATGTAAGTCCTTTCATCCTAATTTTTGAGTGTGGGGCAAAGAATTCTGGTTTTCTGGACGGGGGAATGGCCTATGCATTTTGAGTTTCACTGCCTTTGGCGGTGAGATTCTAATTTTCTAAACCTGACACGCTCGTGCCCCTCTGTCGGTCTGGTGCTGGAGTTCGGAGCCCCAATTCCATGCTGAGAAGAAAAACAACTTTCTCTCAGACATGATGTTGGACTTTACATGCTTTCCAAGTCATCCTTTCCTAATCTTAACCTCAGTGAAGAAGTGAGAAAAACCTATTCTGAGAGGATTTTTGGAGGAAAAATGACTGAAGAGGAAAAAGAAAATTGTTTGTGCAAGCTGGGTGATTTCCTTAACTGTTTGGACCTCATCTTGGTGAGGGGGGGTGTGCTCCCACTCCTAAAAACTATAAGTGAGAATATACTTCAAAGAGCCATAAAGCTACGGACAATTTCGGAAGAGCATGGATCCACAGCCATTCAGGAGCAATACAAAGGCTAACTCCGCCCACCTGCTCTATTTAAGCGGACCTGCTTCTTCCAACTCACTCACTCACCTTGCAGCCCTGTCATACGAAGGCACAATAAAACAGAAGGCAATCAGACCAGGACTTATGGACAAAAGATTTTTATTCCATCCAAGCTCTCATGTACAGGGGATATACAAACAAAATTTGCTCATTTCAGCACCTGAAGAAGGACCAGGAAGTCCGAAATATCGTGCACAAGCTCTAAGCGACAAGTGATGCCAAGTGGAGCCCTAAAAGGAAAAATATCCTGCAAAGAAAAGGCTACTTACCTGAGGAAACAAAAGAAATGTTCCTGCAAAGAAGAAAGAAGAGGAGACAAAATTGAACATACAAGTTGTCCAGGGACGTGAGAGCCCAATTTTTGAATATGTAAGTCCTTTCATCCTAATTTTTGAGTGTGGGGCAAAGAATTCTGGTTTTCTGGACGGGGGAATGGCCTATGCATTTTGAGTTTCACTGCCTTTGGCGGTGAGATTCTAATTTTCTAAACCTGACACGCTCGTGCCCCTCTGTCGGTCTGGTGCTGGAGTTCGGAGCCCCAATTCCATGCTGAGAAGAAAAACAACTTTCTCTCAGACATGATGTTGGACTTTACATGCTTTCCAAGTCATCCTTTCCTAATCTTAACCTCAGTGAAGAAGTGAGAAAAACCTATTCTGAGAGGATTTTTGGAGGAAAAATGACTGAAGAGGAAAAAGAAAATTGTTTGTGCAAGCTGGGTGATTTCCTTAACTGTTTGGACCTCATCTTGGTGAGGGGGGGTGTGCTCCCACTCCTAAAAACTATAAGTGAGAATATACTTCAAAGAGCCATAAAGCTACGGACAATTTCGGAAGAGCATGGATCCACAGCCATTCAGGAGCAATACAAAGGCTAACTCCGCCCACCTGCTCTATTTAAGCGGACCTGCTTCTTCCAACTCACTCACTCACCTTGCAGCCCTGTCATACGAAGGCACAATAAAACAGAAGGCAATCAGACCAGGACTTATGGACAAAAGATTTTTATTCCATCCAAGCTCTCATGTACAGGGGATATACAAACAAAATTTGCTCATTTCAGCACCTGAAGAAGGACCAGGAAGTCCGAAATATCGTGCACAAGCTCTAAGCGACAAGTGATGCCAAGTGGAGCCCTAAAAGGAAAAATATCCTGCAAAGAAAAGGCTACTTACCTGAGGAAACAAAAGAAATGTTCCTGCAAAGAAGAAAGAAGAGGAGACAAAATTGAACATACAAGTTGTCCAGGGACGTGAGAGCCCAATTTTTGAATATGTAAGTCCTTTCATCCTAATTTTTGAGTGTGGGGCAAAGAATTCTGGTTTTCTGGACGGGGGAATGGCCTATGCATTTTGAGTTTCACTGCCTTTGGCGGTGAGATTCTAATTTTCTAAACCTGACACGCTCGTGCCCCTCTGTCGGTCTGGTGCTGGAGTTCGGAGCCCCAATTCCATGCTGAGAAGAAAAACAACTTTCTCTCAGACATGATGTTGGACTTTACATGCTTTCCAAGTCATCCTTTCCTAATCTTAACCTCAGTGAAGAAGTGAGAAAAACCTATTCTGAGAGGATTTTTGGAGGAAAAATGACTGAAGAGGAAAAAGAAAATTGTTTGTGCAAGCTGGGTGATTTCCTTAACTGTTTGGACCTCATCTTGGTGAGGGGGGGTGTGCTCCCACTCCTAAAAACTATAAGTGAGAATATACTTCAAAGAGCCATAAAGCTACGGACAATTTCGGAAGAGCATGGATCCACAGCCATTCAGGAGCAATACAAAGGCTAACTCCGCCCACCTGCTCTATTTAAGCGGACCTGCTTCTTCCAACTCACTCACTCACCTTGCAGCCCTGTCATACGAAGGCACAATAAAACAGAAGGCAATCAGACCAGGACTTATGGACAAAAGATTTTTATTCCATCCAAGCTCTCATGTACAGGGGATATACAAACAAAATTTGCTCATTTCAGCACCTGAAGAAGGACCAGGAAGTCCGAAATATCGTGCACAAGCTCTAAGCGACAAGTGATGCCAAGTGGAGCCCTAAAAGGAAAAATATCCTGCAAAGAAAAGGCTACTTACCTGAGGAAACAAAAGAAATGTTCCTGCAAAGAAGAAAGAAGAGGAGACAAAATTGAACATACAAGTTGTCCAGGGACATGAGAGCCCAATTTTTGAATATGTAAGTCCTTTCATCCTAATTTTTGAGTGTGGGGCAAAGAATTCTGGTTTTCTGGACGGGGGAATGGCCTATGCATTTTGAGTTTCACTGCCTTTGGCGGTGAGATTCTAATTTTCTAAACCTGACACGCTCGTGCCCCTCTGTCGGTCTGGTGCTGGAGTTCGGAGCCCCAATTCCATGCTGAGAAGAAAAACAACTTTCTCTCAGACATGATGTTGGACTTTACATGCTTTCCAAGTCATCCTTTCCTAATCTTAACCTCAGTGAAGAAGTGAGAAAAACCTATTCTGAGAGGATTTTTGGAGGAAAAATGACTGAAGAGGAAAAAGAAAATTGTTTGTGCAAGCTGGGTGATTTCCTTAACTGTTTGGACCTCATCTTGGTGAGGGGGGGTGTGCTCCCACTCCTAAAAACTATAAGTGAGAATATACTTCAAAGAGCCATAAAGCTACGGACAATTTCGGAAGAGCATGGACCCACAGCCATTCAGGAGCAATACAAAGGCTAACTCCGCCCACCTGCTCTATTTAAGCGGACCTGCTTCTTCCAACTCACTCACTCACCTTGCAGCCCTGTCATACGAAGGCACAATAAAACAGAAGGCAATCAGACCAGGACTTATGGACAAAAGATTTTTATTCCATCCAAGCTCTCATGTACAGGGGATATACAAACAAAATTTGCTCATTTCAGCACCTGAAGAAGGACCAGGAAGTCCGAAATATCGTGCACAAGCTCTAAGCGACAAGTGATGCCAAGTGGAGCCCTAAAAGGAAAAATATCCTGCAAAGAAAAGGCTACTTACCTGAGGAAACAAAAGAAATGTTCCTGCAAAGAAGAAAGAAGAGGAGACAAAATTGAACATACAAGTTGTCCAGGGACGTGAGAGCCCAATTTTTGAATATGTAAGTCCTTTCATCCTAATTTTTGAGTGTGGGGCAAAGAATTCTGGTTTTCTGGACGGGGGAATGGCCTATGCATTTTGAGTTTCACTGCCTTTGGCGGTGAGATTCTAATTTTCTAAACCTGACACGCTCGTGCCCCTCTGTCGGTCTGGTGCTGGAGTTCGGAGCCCCAATTCCATGCTGAGAAGAAAAACAACTTTCTCTCAGACATGATGTTGGACTTTACATGCTTTCCAAGTCATCCTTTCCTAATCTTAACCTCAGTGAAGAAGTGAGAAAAACCTATTCTGAGAGGATTTTTGGAGGAAAAATGACTGAAGAGGAAAAAGAAAATTGTTTGTGCAAGCTGGGTGATTTCCTTAACTGTTTGGACCTCATCTTGGTGAGGGGGGGTGTGCTCCCACTCCTAAAAACTATAAGTGAGAATATACTTCAAAGAGCCATAAAGCTACGGACAATTTCGGAAGAGCATGGACCCACAGCCATTCAGGAGCAATACAAAGGCTAACTCCGCCCACCTGCTCTATTTAAGCGGACCTGCTTCTTCCAACTCACTCACTCACCTTGCAGCCCTGTCATACGAAGGCACAATAAAACAGAAGGCAATCAGACCAGGACTTATGGACAAAAGATTTTTATTCCATCCAAGCTCTCATGTACAGGGGATATACAAACAAAATTTGCTCATTTCAGCACCTGAAGAAGGACCAGGAAGTCCGAAATATCGTGCACAAGCTCTAAGCGACAAGTGATGCCAAGTGGAGCCCTAAAAGGAAAAATATCCTGCAAAGAAAAGGCTACTTACCTGAGGAAACAAAAGAAATGTTCCTGCAAAGAAGAAAGAAGAGGAGACAAAATTGAACATACAAGTTGTCCAGGGACGTGAGAGCCCAATTTTTGAATATGTAAGTCCTTTCATCCTAATTTTTGAGTGTGGGGCAAAGAATTCTGGTTTTCTGGACGGGGGAATGGCCTATGCATTTTGAGTTTCACTGCCTTTGGCGGTGAGATTCTAATTTTCTAAACCTGACACGCTCGTGCCCCTCTGTCGGTCTGGTGCTGGAGTTCGGAGCCCCAATTCCATGCTGAGAAGAAAAACAACTTTCTCTCAGACATGATGTTGGACTTTACATGCTTTCCAAGTCATCCTTTCCTAATCTTAACCTCAGTGAAGAAGTGAGAAAAACCTATTCTGAGAGGATTTTTGGAGGAAAAATGACTGAAGAGGAAAAAGAAAATTGTTTGTGCAAGCTGGGTGATTTCCTTAACTGTTTGGACCTCATCTTGGTGAGGGGGGGTGTGCTCCCACTCCTAAAAACTATAAGTGAGAATATACTTCAAAGAGCCATAAAGCTACGGACAATTTCGGAAGAGCATGGATCCACAGCCATTCAGGAGCAATACAAAGGCTAACTCCGCCCACCTGCTCTATTTAAGCGGACCTGCTTCTTCCAACTCACTCACTCACCTTGCAGCCCTGTCATACGAAGGCACAATAAAACAGAAGGCAATCAGACCAGGACTTATGGACAAAAGATTTTTATTCCATCCAAGCTCTCATGTACAGGGGATATACAAACAAAATTTGCTCATTTCAGCACCTGAAGAAGGACCAGGAAGTCCGAAATATCGTGCACAAGCTCTAAGCGACAAGTGATGCCAAGTGGAGCCCTAAAAGGAAAAATATCCTGCAAAGAAAAGGCTACTTACCTGAGGAAGCAAAAGAAATGTTCCTGCAAAGAAGAAAGAAGAGGAGACAAAATTGAACATACAAGTTGTCCAGGGACGTGAGAGCCCAATTTTTGAATATGTAAGTCCTTTCATCCTAATTTTTGAGTGTGGGGCAAAGAATTCTGGTTTTCTGGACGGGGGAATGGCCTATGCATTTTGAGTTTCACTGCCTTTGGCGGTGAGATTCTAATTTTCTAAACCTGACACGCTCGTGCCCCTCTGTCGGTCTGGTGCTGGAGTTCGGAGCCCCAATTCCATGCTGAGAAGAAAAACAACTTTCTCTCAGACATGATGTTGGACTTTACATGCTTTCCAAGTCATCCTTTCCTAATCTTAACCTCAGTGAAGAAGTGAGAAAAACCTATTCTGAGAGGATTTTTGGAGGAAAAATGACTGAAGAGGAAAAAGAAAATTGTTTGTGCAAGCTGGGTGATTTCCTTAACTGTTTGGACCTCATCTTGGTGAGGGGGGGTGTGCTCCCACTCCTAAAAACTATAAGTGAGAATATACTTCAAAGAGCCATAAAGCTACGGACAATTTCGGAAGAGCATGGATCCACAGCCATTCAGGAGCAATACAAAGGCTAACTCCGCCCACCTGCTCTATTTAAGCGGACCTGCTTCTTCCAACTCACTCACTCACCTTGCAGCCCTGTCATACGAAGGCACAATAAAACAGAAGGCAATCAGACCAGGACTTATGGACAAAAGATTTTTATTCCATCCAAGCTCTCATGTACAGGGGATATACAAACAAAATTTGCTCATTTCAGCACCTGAAGAAGGACCAGGAAGTCCGAAATATCGTGCACAAGCTCTAAGCGACAAGTGATGCCAAGTGGAGCCCTAAAAGGAAAAATATCCTGCAAAGAAAAGGCTACTTACCTGAGGAAGCAAAAGAAATGTTCCTGCAAAGAAGAAAGAAGAGGAGACAAAATTGAACATACAAGTTGTCCAGGGACGTGAGAGCCCAATTTTTGAATATGTAAGTCCTTTCATCCTAATTTTTGAGTGTGGGGCAAAGAATTCTGGTTTTCTGGACGGGGGAATGGCCTATGCATTTTGAGTTTCACTGCCTTTGGCGGTGAGATTCTAATTTTCTAAACCTGACACGCTCGTGCCCCTCTGTCGGTCTGGTGCTGGAGTTCGGAGCCCCAATTCCATGCTGAGAAGAAAAACAACTTTCTCTCAGACATGATGTTGGACTTTACATGCTTTCCAAGTCATCCTTTCCTAATCTTAACCTCAGTGAAGAAGTGAGAAAAACCTATTCTGAGAGGATTTTTGGAGGAAAAATGACTGAAGAGGAAAAAGAAAATTGTTTGTGCAAGCTGGGTGATTTCCTTAACTGTTTGGACCTCATCTTGGTGAGGGGGGGTGTGCTCCCACTCCTAAAAACTATAAGTGAGAATATACTTCAAAGAGCCATAAAGCTACGGACAATTTCGGAAGAGCATGGATCCACAGCCATTCAGGAGCAATACAAAGGCTAACTCCGCCCACCTGCTCTATTTAAGCGGACCTGCTTCTTCCAACTCACTCACTCACCTTGCAGCCCTGTCATACGAAGGCACAATAAAACAGAAGGCAATCAGACCAGGACTTATGGACAAAAGATTTTTATTCCATCCAAGCTCTCATGTACAGGGGATATACAAACAAAATTTGCTCATTTCAGCACCTGAAGAAGGACCAGGAAGTCCGAAATATCGTGCACAAGCTCTAAGCGACAAGTGATGCCAAGTGGAGCCCTAAAAGGAAAAATATCCTGCAAAGAAAAGGCTACTTACCTGAGGAAACAAAAGAAATGTTCCTGCAAAGAAGAAAGAAGAGGAGACAAAATTGAACATACAAGTTGTCCAGGGACGTGAGAGCCCAATTTTTGAATATGTAAGTCCTTTCATCCTAATTTTTGAGTGTGGGGCAAAGAATTCTGGTTTTCTGGACGGGGGAATGGCCTATGCATTTTGAGTTTCACTGCCTTTGGCGGTGAGATTCTAATTTTCTAAACCTGACACGCTCGTGCCCCTCTGTCGGTCTGGTGCTGGAGTTCGGAGCCCCAATTCCATGCTGAGAAGAAAAACAACTTTCTCTCAGACATGATGTTGGACTTTACATGCTTTCCAAGTCATCCTTTCCTAATCTTAACCTCAGTGAAGAAGTGAGAAAAACCTATTCTGAGAGGATTTTTGGAGGAAAAATGACTGAAGAGGAAAAAGAAAATTGTTTGTGCAAGCTGGGTGATTTCCTTAACTGTTTGGACCTCATCTTGGTGAGGGGGGGTGTGCTCCCACTCCTAAAAACTATAAGTGAGAATATACTTCAAAGAGCCATAAAGCTACGGACAATTTCGGAAGAGCATGGATCCACAGCCATTCAGGAGCAATACAAAGGCTAACTCCGCCCACCTGCTCTATTTAAGCGGACCTGCTTCTTCCAACTCACTCACTCACCTTGCAGCCCTGTCATACGAAGGCACAATAAAACAGAAGGCAATCAGACCAGGACTTATGGACAAAAGATTTTTATTCCATCCAAGCTCTCATGTACAGGGGATATACAAACAAAATTTGCTCATTTCAGCACCTGAAGAAGGACCAGGAAGTCCGAAATATCGTGCACAAGCTCTAAGCGACAAGTGATGCCAAGTGGAGCCCTAAAAGGAAAAATATCCTGCAAAGAAAAGGCTACTTACCTGAGGAAACAAAAGAAATGTTCCTGCAAAGAAGAAAGAAGAGGAGACAAAATTGAACATACAAGTTGTCCAGGGACGTGAGAGCCCAATTTTTGAATATGTAAGTCCTTTCATCCTAATTTTTGAGTGTGGGGCAAAGAATTCTGGTTTTCTGGACGGGGGAATGGCCTATGCATTTTGAGTTTCACTGCCTTTGGCGGTGAGATTCTAATTTTCTAAACCTGACACGCTCGTGCCCCTCTGTCGGTCTGGTGCTGGAGTTCGGAGCCCCAATTCCATGCTGAGAAGAAAAACAACTTTCTCTCAGACATGATGTTGGACTTTACATGCTTTCCAAGTCATCCTTTCCTAATCTTAACCTCAGTGAAGAAGTGAGAAAAACCTATTCTGAGAGGATTTTTGGAGGAAAAATGACTGAAGAGGAAAAAGAAAATTGTTTGTGCAAGCTGGGTGATTTCCTTAACTGTTTGGACCTCATCTTGGTGAGGGGGGGTGTGCTCCCACTCCTAAAAACTATAAGTGAGAATATACTTCAAAGAGCCATAAAGCTACGGACAATTTCGGAAGAGCATGGATCCACAGCCATTCAGGAGCAATACAAAGGCTAACTCCGCCCACCTGCTCTATTTAAGCGGACCTGCTTCTTCCAACTCACTCACTCACCTTGCAGCCCTGTCATACGAAGGCACAATAAAACAGAAGGCAATCAGACCAGGACTTATGGACAAAAGATTTTTATTCCATCCAAGCTCTCATGTACAGGGGATATACAAACAAAATTTGCTCATTTCAGCACCTGAAGAAGGACCAGGAAGTCCGAAATATCGTGCACAAGCTCTAAGCGACAAGTGATGCCAAGTGGAGCCCTAAAAGGAAAAATATCCTGCAAAGAAAAGGCTACTTACCTGAGGAAGCAAAAGAAATGTTCCTGCAAAGAAGAAAGAAGAGGAGACAAAATTGAACATACAAGTTGTCCAGGGACGTGAGAGCCCAATTTTTGAATATGTAAGTCCTTTCATCCTAATTTTTGAGTGTGGGGCAAAGAATTCTGGTTTTCTGGACGGGGGAATGGCCTATGCATTTTGAGTTTCACTGCCTTTGGCGGTGAGATTCTAATTTTCTAAACCTGACACGCTCGTGCCCCTCTGTCGGTCTGGTGCTGGAGTTCGGAGCCCCAATTCCATGCTGAGAAGAAAAACAACTTTCTCTCAGACATGATGTTGGACTTTACATGCTTTCCAAGTCATCCTTTCCTAATCTTAACCTCAGTGAAGAAGTGAGAAAAACCTATTCTGAGAGGATTTTTGGAGGAAAAATGACTGAAGAGGAAAAAGAAAATTGTTTGTGCAAGCTGGGTGATTTCCTTAACTGTTTGGACCTCATCTTGGTGAGGGGGGGTGTGCTCCCACTCCTAAAAACTATAAGTGAGAATATACTTCAAAGAGCCATAAAGCTACGGACAATTTCGGAAGAGCATGGACCCACAGCCATTCAGGAGCAATACAAAGGCTAACTCCGCCCACCTGCTCTATTTAAGCGGACCTGCTTCTTCCAACTCACTCACTCACCTTGCAGCCCTGTCATACGAAGGCACAATAAAACAGAAGGCAATCAGACCAGGACTTATGGACAAAAGATTTTTATTCCATCCAAGCTCTCATGTACAGGGGATATACAAACAAAATTTGCTCATTTCAGCACCTGAAGAAGGACCAGGAAGTCCGAAATATCGTGCACAAGCTCTAAGCGACAAGTGATGCCAAGTGGAGCCCTAAAAGGAAAAATATCCTGCAAAGAAAAGGCTACTTACCTGAGGAAGCAAAAGAAATGTTCCTGCAAAGAAGAAAGAAGAGGAGACAAAATTGAACATACAAGTTGTCCAGGGACGTGAGAGCCCAATTTTTGAATATGTAAGTCCTTTCATCCTAATTTTTGAGTGTGGGGCAAAGAATTCTGGTTTTCTGGACGGGGGAATGGCCTATGCATTTTGAGTTTCACTGCCTTTGGCGGTGAGATTCTAATTTTCTAAACCTGACACGCTCGTGCCCCTCTGTCGGTCTGGTGCTGGAGTTCGGAGCCCCAATTCCATGCTGAGAAGAAAAACAACTTTCTCTCAGACATGATGTTGGACTTTACATGCTTTCCAAGTCATCCTTTCCTAATCTTAACCTCAGTGAAGAAGTGAGAAAAACCTATTCTGAGAGGATTTTTGGAGGAAAAATGACTGAAGAGGAAAAAGAAAATTGTTTGTGCAAGCTGGGTGATTTCCTTAACTGTTTGGACCTCATCTTGGTGAGGGGGGGTGTGCTCCCACTCCTAAAAACTATAAGTGAGAATATACTTCAAAGAGCCATAAAGCTACGGACAATTTCGGAAGAGCATGGACCCACAGCCATTCAGGAGCAATACAAAGGCTAACTCCGCCCACCTGCTCTATTTAAGCGGACCTGCTTCTTCCAACTCACTCACTCACCTTGCAGCCCTGTCATACGAAGGCACAATAAAACAGAAGGCAATCAGACCAGGACTTATGGACAAAAGATTTTTATTCCATCCAAGCTCTCATGTACAGGGGATATACAAACAAAATTTGCTCATTTCAGCACCTGAAGAAGGACCAGGAAGTCCGAAATATCGTGCACAAGCTCTAAGCGACAAGTGATGCCAAGTGGAGCCCTAAAAGGAAAAATATCCTGCAAAGAAAAGGCTACTTACCTGAGGAAGCAAAAGAAATGTTCCTGCAAAGAAGAAAGAAGAGGAGACAAAATTGAACATACAAGTTGTCCAGGGACGTGAGAGCCCAATTTTTGAATATGTAAGTCCTTTCATCCTAATTTTTGAGTGTGGGGCAAAGAATTCTGGTTTTCTGGACGGGGGAATGGCCTATGCATTTTGAGTTTCACTGCCTTTGGCGGTGAGATTCTAATTTTCTAAACCTGACACGCTCGTGCCCCTCTGTCGGTCTGGTGCTGGAGTTCGGAGCCCCAATTCCATGCTGAGAAGAAAAACAACTTTCTCTCAGACATGATGTTGGACTTTACATGCTTTCCAAGTCATCCTTTCCTAATCTTAACCTCAGTGAAGAAGTGAGAAAAACCTATTCTGAGAGGATTTTTGGAGGAAAAATGACTGAAGAGGAAAAAGAAAATTGTTTGTGCAAGCTGGGTGATTTCCTTAACTGTTTGGACCTCATCTTGGTGAGGGGGGGTGTGCTCCCACTCCTAAAAACTATAAGTGAGAATATACTTCAAAGAGCCATAAAGCTACGGACAATTTCGGAAGAGCATGGATCCACAGCCATTCAGGAGCAATACAAAGGCTAACTCCGCCCACCTGCTCTATTTAAGCGGACCTGCTTCTTCCAACTCACTCACTCACCTTGCAGCCCTGTCATACGAAGGCACAATAAAACAGAAGGCAATCAGACCAGGACTTATGGACAAAAGATTTTTATTCCATCCAAGCTCTCATGTACAGGGGATATACAAACAAAATTTGCTCATTTCAGCACCTGAAGAAGGACCAGGAAGTCCGAAATATCGTGCACAAGCTCTAAGCGACAAGTGATGCCAAGTGGAGCCCTAAAAGGAAAAATATCCTGCAAAGAAAAGGCTACTTACCTGAGGAAGCAAAAGAAATGTTCCTGCAAAGAAGAAAGAAGAGGAGACAAAATTGAACATACAAGTTGTCCAGGGACGTGAGAGCCCAATTTTTGAATATGTAAGTCCTTTCATCCTAATTTTTGAGTGTGGGGCAAAGAATTCTGGTTTTCTGGACGGGGGAATGGCCTATGCATTTTGAGTTTCACTGCCTTTGGCGGTGAGATTCTAATTTTCTAAACCTGACACGCTCGTGCCCCTCTGTCGGTCTGGTGCTGGAGTTCGGAGCCCCAATTCCATGCTGAGAAGAAAAACAACTTTCTCTCAGACATGATGTTGGACTTTACATGCTTTCCAAGTCATCCTTTCCTAATCTTAACCTCAGTGAAGAAGTGAGAAAAACCTATTCTGAGAGGATTTTTGGAGGAAAAATGACTGAAGAGGAAAAAGAAAATTGTTTGTGCAAGCTGGGTGATTTCCTTAACTGTTTGGACCTCATCTTGGTGAGGGGGGGTGTGCTCCCACTCCTAAAAACTATAAGTGAGAATATACTTCAAAGAGCCATAAAGCTACGGACAATTTCGGAAGAGCATGGACCCACAGCCATTCAGGAGCAATACAAAGGCTAACTCCGCCCACCTGCTCTATTTAAGCGGACCTGCTTCTTCCAACTCACTCACTCACCTTGCAGCCCTGTCATACGAAGGCACAATAAAACAGAAGGCAATCAGACCAGGACTTATGGACAAAAGATTTTTATTCCATCCAAGCTCTCATGTACAGGGGATATACAAACAAAATTTGCTCATTTCAGCACCTGAAGAAGGACCAGGAAGTCCGAAATATCGTGCACAAGCTCTAAGCGACAAGTGATGCCAAGTGGAGCCCTAAAAGGAAAAATATCCTGCAAAGAAAAGGCTACTTACCTGAGGAAACAAAAGAAATGTTCCTGCAAAGAAGAAAGAAGAGGAGACAAAATTGAACATACAAGTTGTCCAGGGACGTGAGAGCCCAATTTTTGAATATGTAAGTCCTTTCATCCTAATTTTTGAGTGTGGGGCAAAGAATTCTGGTTTTCTGGACGGGGGAATGGCCTATGCATTTTGAGTTTCACTGCCTTTGGCGGTGAGATTCTAATTTTCTAAACCTGACACGCTCGTGCCCCTCTGTCGGTCTGGTGCTGGAGTTCGGAGCCCCAATTCCATGCTGAGAAGAAAAACAACTTTCTCTCAGACATGATGTTGGACTTTACATGCTTTCCAAGTCATCCTTTCCTAATCTTAACCTCAGTGAAGAAGTGAGAAAAACCTATTCTGAGAGGATTTTTGGAGGAAAAATGACTGAAGAGGAAAAAGAAAATTGTTTGTGCAAGCTGGGTGATTTCCTTAACTGTTTGGACCTCATCTTGGTGAGGGGGGGTGTGCTCCCACTCCTAAAAACTATAAGTGAGAATATACTTCAAAGAGCCATAAAGCTACGGACAATTTCGGAAGAGCATGGACCCACAGCCATTCAGGAGCAATACAAAGGCTAACTCCGCCCACCTGCTCTATTTAAGCGGACCTGCTTCTTCCAACTCACTCACTCACCTTGCAGCCCTGTCATACGAAGGCACAATAAAACAGAAGGCAATCAGACCAGGACTTATGGACAAAAGATTTTTATTCCATCCAAGCTCTCATGTACAGGGGATATACAAACAAAATTTGCTCATTTCAGCACCTGAAGAAGGACCAGGAAGTCCGAAATATCGTGCACAAGCTCTAAGCGACAAGTGATGCCAAGTGGAGCCCTAAAAGGAAAAATATCCTGCAAAGAAAAGGCTACTTACCTGAGGAAACAAAAGAAATGTTCCTGCAAAGAAGAAAGAAGAGGAGACAAAATTGAACATACAAGTTGTCCAGGGACGTGAGAGCCCAATTTTTGAATATGTAAGTCCTTTCATCCTAATTTTTGAGTGTGGGGCAAAGAATTCTGGTTTTCTGGACGGGGGAATGGCCTATGCATTTTGAGTTTCACTGCCTTTGGCGGTGAGATTCTAATTTTCTAAACCTGACACGCTCGTGCCCCTCTGTCGGTCTGGTGCTGGAGTTCGGAGCCCCAATTCCATGCTGAGAAGAAAAACAACTTTCTCTCAGACATGATGTTGGACTTTACATGCTTTCAAAGTCATCCTTTCCTAATCTTAACCTCAGTGAAGAAGTGAGAAAAACCTATTCTGAGAGGATTTTTGGAGGAAAAATGACTGAAGAGGAAAAAGAAAATTGTTTGTGCAAGCTGGGTGATTTCCTTAACTGTTTGGACCTCATCTTGGTGAGGGGGGGTGTGCTCCCACTCCTAAAAACTATAAGTGAGAATATACTTCAAAGAGCCATAAAGCTACGGACAATTTCGGAAGAGCATGGACCCACAGCCATTCAGGAGCAATACAAAGGCTAACTCCGCCCACCTGCTCTATTTAAGCGGACCTGCTTCTTCCAACTCACTCACTCACCTTGCAGCCCTGTCATACGAAGGCACAATAAAACAGAAGGCAATCAGACCAGGACTTATGGACAAAAGATTTTTATTCCATCCAAGCTCTCATGTACAGGGGATATACAAACAAAATTTGCTCATTTCAGCACCTGAAGAAGGACCAGGAAGTCCGAAATATCGTGCACAAGCTCTAAGCGACAAGTGATGCCAAGTGGAGCCCTAAAAGGAAAAATATCCTGCAAAGAAAAGGCTACTTACCTGAGGAAACAAAAGAAATGTTCCTGCAAAGAAGAAAGAAGAGGAGACAAAATTGAACATACAAGTTGTCCAGGGACGTGAGAGCCCAATTTTTGAATATGTAAGTCCTTTCATCCTAATTTTTGAGTGTGGGGCAAAGAATTCTGGTTTTCTGGACGGGGGAATGGCCTATGCATTTTGAGTTTCACTGCCTTTGGCGGTGAGATTCTAATTTTCTAAACCTGACACGCTCGTGCCCCTCTGTCGGTCTGGTGCTGGAGTTCGGAGCCCCAATTCCATGCTGAGAAGAAAAACAACTTTCTCTCAGACATGATGTTGGACTTTACATGCTTTCCAAGTCATCCTTTCCTAATCTTAACCTCAGTGAAGAAGTGAGAAAAACCTATTCTGAGAGGATTTTTGGAGGAAAAATGACTGAAGAGGAAAAAGAAAATTGTTTGTGCAAGCTGGGTGATTTCCTTAACTGTTTGGACCTCATCTTGGTGAGGGGGGGTGTGCTCCCACTCCTAAAAACTATAAGTGAGAATATACTTCAAAGAGCCATAAAGCTACGGACAATTTCGGAAGAGCATGGATCCACAGCCATTCAGGAGCAATACAAAGGCTAACTCCGCCCACCTGCTCTATTTAAGCGGACCTGCTTCTTCCAACTCACTCACTCACCTTGCAGCCCTGTCATACGAAGGCACAATAAAACAGAAGGCAATCAGACCAGGACTTATGGACAAAAGATTTTTATTCCATCCAAGCTCTCATGTACAGGGGATATACAAACAAAATTTGCTCATTTCAGCACCTGAAGAAGGACCAGGAAGTCCGAAATATCGTGCACAAGCTCTAAGCGACAAGTGATGCCAAGTGGAGCCCTAAAAGGAAAAATATCCTGCAAAGAAAAGGCTACTTACCTGAGGAAGCAAAAGAAATGTTCCTGCAAAGAAGAAAGAAGAGGAGACAAAATTGAACATACAAGTTGTCCAGGGACGTGAGAGCCCAATTTTTGAATATGTAAGTCCTTTCATCCTAATTTTTGAGTGTGGGGCAAAGAATTCTGGTTTTCTGGACGGGGGAATGGCCTATGCATTTTGAGTTTCACTGCCTTTGGCGGTGAGATTCTAATTTTCTAAACCTGACACGCTCGTGCCCCTCTGTCGGTCTGGTGCTGGAGTTCGGAGCCCCAATTCCATGCTGAGAAGAAAAACAACTTTCTCTCAGACATGATGTTGGACTTTACATGCTTTCCAAGTCATCCTTTCCTAATCTTAAACTCAGTGAAGAAGTGAGAAAAACCTATTCTGAGAGGATTTTTGGAGGAAAAATGACTGAAGAGGAAAAATAAAATTGTTTGTGCAAGCTGGGTGATTTCCTTAACTGTTTGGACCTCATCTTGGTGAGGGGGGGTGTGCTCCCACTCCTAAAAACTATAAGTGAGAATATACTTCAAAGAGCCATAAAGCTACGGACAATTTCGGAAGAGCATGGATCCACAGCCATTCAGGAGCAATACAAAGGCTAACTCCGCCCACCTGCTCTATTTAAGCGGACCTGCTTCTTCCAACTCACTCACTCACCTTGCAGCCCTGTCATACGAAGGCACAATAAAACAGAAGGCAATCAGACCAGGACTTATGGACAAAAGATTTTTATTCCATCCAAGCTCTCATGTACAGGGGATATACAAACAAAATTTGCTCATTTCAGCACCTGAAGAAGGACCAGGAAGTCCGAAATATCGTGCACAAGCTCTAAGCGACAAGTGATGCCAAGTGGAGCCCTAAAAGGAAAAATATCCTGCAAAGAAAAGGCTACTTACCTGAGGAAGCAAAAGAAATGTTCCTGCAAAGAAGAAAGAAGAGGAGACAAAATTGAACATACAAGTTGTCCAGGGACGTGAGAGCCCAATTTTTGAATATGTAAGTCCTTTCATCCTAATTTTTGAGTGTGGGGCAAAGAATTCTGGTTTTCTGGACGGGGGAATGGCCTATGCATTTTGAGTTTCACTGCCTTTGGCGGTGAGATTCTAATTTTCTAAACCTGACACGCTCGTGCCCCTCTGTCGGTCTGGTGCTGGAGTTCGGAGCCCCAATTCCATGCTGAGAAGAAAAACAACTTTCTCTCAGACATGATGTTGGACTTTACATGCTTTCCAAGTCATCCTTTCCTAATCTTAACCTCAGTGAAGAAGTGAGAAAAACCTATTCTGAGAGGATTTTTGGAGGAAAAATGACTGAAGAGGAAAAAGAAAATTGTTTGTGCAAGCTGGGTGATTTCCTTAACTGTTTGGACCTCATCTTGGTGAGGGGGGGTGTGCTCCCACTCCTAAAAACTATAAGTGAGAATATACTTCAAAGAGCCATAAAGCTACGGACAATTTCGGAAGAGCATGGATCCACAGCCATTCAGGAGCAATACAAAGGCTAACTCCGCCCACCTGCTCTATTTAAGCGGACCTGCTTCTTCCAACTCACTCACTCACCTTGCAGCCCTGTCATACGAAGGCACAATAAAACAGAAGGCAATCAGACCAGGACTTATGGACAAAAGATTTTTATTCCATCCAAGCTCTCATGTACAGGGGATATACAAACAAAATTTGCTCATTTCAGCACCTGAAGAAGGACCAGGAAGTCCGAAATATCGTGCACAAGCTCTAAGCGACAAGTGATGCCAAGTGGAGCCCTAAAAGGAAAAATATCCTGCAAAGAAAAGGCTACTTACCTGAGGAAGCAAAAGAAATGTTCCTGCAAAGAAGAAAGAAGAGGAGACAAAATTGAACATACAAGTTGTCCAGGGACGTGAGAGCCCAATTTTTGAATATGTAAGTCCTTTCATCCTAATTTTTGAGTGTGGGGCAAAGAATTCTGGTTTTCTGGACGGGGGAATGGCCTATGCATTTTGAGTTTCACTGCCTTTGGCGGTGAGATTCTAATTTTCTAAACCTGACACGCTCGTGCCCCTCTGTCGGTCTGGTGCTGGAGTTCGGAGCCCCAATTCCATGCTGAGAAGAAAAACAACTTTCTCTCAGACATGATGTTGGACTTTACATGCTTTCCAAGTCATCCTTTCCTAATCTTAACCTCAGTGAAGAAGTGAGAAAAACCTATTCTGAGAGGATTTTTGGAGGAAAAATGACTGAAGAGGAAAAAGAAAATTGTTTGTGCAAGCTGGGTGATTTCCTTAACTGTTTGGACCTCATCTTGGTGAGGGGGGGTGTGCTCCCACTCCTAAAAACTATAAGTGAGAATATACTTCAAAGAGCCATAAAGCTACGGACAATTTCGGAAGAGCATGGATCCACAGCCATTCAGGAGCAATACAAAGGCTAACTCCGCCCACCTGCTCTATTTAAGCGGACCTGCTTCTTCCAACTCACTCACTCACCTTGCAGCCCTGTCATACGAAGGCACAATAAAACAGAAGGCAATCAGACCAGGACTTATGGACAAAAGATTTTTATTCCATCCAAGCTCTCATGTACAGGGGATATACAAACAAAATTTGCTCATTTCAGCACCTGAAGAAGGACCAGGAAGTCCGAAATATCGTGCACAAGCTCTAAGCGACAAGTGATGCCAAGTGGAGCCCTAAAAGGAAAAATATCCTGCAAAGAAAAGGCTACTTACCTGAGGAAGCAAAAGAAATGTTCCTGCAAAGAAGAAAGAAGAGGAGACAAAATTGAACATACAAGTTGTCCAGGGACGTGAGAGCCCAATTTTTGAATATGTAAGTCCTTTCATCCTAATTTTTGAGTGTGGGGCAAAGAATTCTGGTTTTCTGGACGGGGGAATGGCCTATGCATTTTGAGTTTCACTGCCTTTGGCGGTGAGATTCTAATTTTCTAAACCTGACACGCTCGTGCCCCTCTGTCGGTCTGGTGCTGGAGTTCGGAGCCCCAATTCCATGCTGAGAAGAAAAACAACTTTCTCTCAGACATGATGTTGGACTTTACATGCTTTCCAAGTCATCCTTTCCTAATCTTAACCTCAGTGAAGAAGTGAGAAAAACCTATTCTGAGAGGATTTTTGGAGGAAAAATGACTGAAGAGGAAAAAGAAAATTGTTTGTGCAAGCTGGGTGATTTCCTTAACTGTTTGGACCTCATCTTGGTGAGGGGGGGTGTGCTCCCACTCCTAAAAACTATAAGTGAGAATATACTTCAAAGAGCCATAAAGCTACGGACAATTTCGGAAGAGCATGGATCCACAGCCATTCAGGAGCAATACAAAGGCTAACTCCGCCCACCTGCTCTATTTAAGCGGACCTGCTTCTTCCAACTCACTCACTCACCTTGCAGCCCTGTCATACGAAGGCACAATAAAACAGAAGGCAATCAGACCAGGACTTATGGACAAAAGATTTTTATTCCATCCAAGCTCTCATGTACAGGGGATATACAAACAAAATTTGCTCATTTCAGCACCTGAAGAAGGACCAGGAAGTCCGAAATATCGTGCACAAGCTCTAAGCGACAAGTGATGCCAAGTGGAGCCCTAAAAGGAAAAATATCCTGCAAAGAAAAGGCTACTTACCTGAGGAAACAAAAGAAATGTTCCTGCAAAGAAGAAAGAAGAGGAGACAAAATTGAACATACAAGTTGTCCAGGGACGTGAGAGCCCAATTTTTGAATATGTAAGTCCTTTCATCCTAATTTTTGAGTGTGGGGCAAAGAATTCTGGTTTTCTGGACGGGGGAATGGCCTATGCATTTTGAGTTTCACTGCCTTTGGCGGTGAGATTCTAATTTTCTAAACCTGACACGCTCGTGCCCCTCTGTCGGTCTGGTGCTGGAGTTCGGAGCCCCAATTCCATGCTGAGAAGAAAAACAACTTTCTCTCAGACATGATGTTGGACTTTACATGCTTTCCAAGTCATCCTTTCCTAATCTTAACCTCAGTGAAGAAGTGAGAAAAACCTATTCTGAGAGGATTTTTGGAGGAAAAATGACTGAAGAGGAAAAAGAAAATTGTTTGTGCAAGCTGGGTGATTTCCTTAACTGTTTGGACCTCATCTTGGTGAGGGGGGGTGTGCTCCCACTCCTAAAAACTATAAGTGAGAATATACTTCAAAGAGCCATAAAGCTACGGACAATTTCGGAAGAGCATGGACCCACAGCCATTCAGGAGCAATACAAAGGCTAACTCCGCCCACCTGCTCTATTTAAGCGGACCTGCTTCTTCCAACTCACTCACTCACCTTGCAGCCCTGTCATACGAAGGCACAATAAAACAGAAGGCAATCAGACCAGGACTTATGGACAAAAGATTTTTATTCCATCCAAGCTCTCATGTACAGGGGATATACAAACAAAATTTGCTCATTTCAGCACCTGAAGAAGGACCAGGAAGTCCGAAATATCGTGCACAAGCTCTAAGCGACAAGTGATGCCAAGTGGAGCCCTAAAAGGAAAAATATCCTGCAAAGAAAAGGCTACTTACCTGAGGAAGCAAAAGAAATGTTCCTGCAAAGAAGAAAGAAGAGGAGACAAAATTGAACATACAAGTTGTCCAGGGACGTGAGAGCCCAATTTTTGAATATGTAAGTCCTTTCATCCTAATTTTTGAGTGTGGGGCAAAGAATTCTGGTTTTCTGGACGGGGGAATGGCCTATGCATTTTGAGTTTCACTGCCTTTGGCGGTGAGATTCTAATTTTCTAAACCTGACACGCTCGTGCCCCTCTGTCGGTCTGGTGCTGGAGTTCGGAGCCCCAATTCCATGCTGAGAAGAAAAACAACTTTCTCTCAGACATGATGTTGGACTTTACATGCTTTCCAAGTCATCCTTTCCTAATCTTAACCTCAGTGAAGAAGTGAGAAAAACCTATTCTGAGAGGATTTTTGGAGGAAAAATGACTGAAGAGGAAAAAGAAAATTGTTTGTGCAAGCTGGGTGATTTCCTTAACTGTTTGGACCTCATCTTGGTGAGGGGGGGTGTGCTCCCACTCCTAAAAACTATAAGTGAGAATATACTTCAAAGAGCCATAAAGCTACGGACAATTTCGGAAGAGCATGGACCCACAGCCATTCAGGAGCAATACAAAGGCTAACTCCGCCCACCTGCTCTATTTAAGCGGACCTGCTTCTTCCAACTCACTCACTCACCTTGCAGCCCTGTCATACGAAGGCACAATAAAACAGAAGGCAATCAGACCAGGACTTATGGACAAAAGATTTTTATTCCATCCAAGCTCTCATGTACAGGGGATATACAAACAAAATTTGCTCATTTCAGCACCTGAAGAAGGACCAGGAAGTCCGAAATATCGTGCACAAGCTCTAAGCGACAAGTGATGCCAAGTGGAGCCCTAAAAGGAAAAATATCCTGCAAAGAAAAGGCTACTTACCTGAGGAAACAAAAGAAATGTTCCTGCAAAGAAGAAAGAAGAGGAGACAAAATTGAACATACAAGTTGTCCAGGGACGTGAGAGCCCAATTTTTGAATATGTAAGTCCTTTCATCCTAATTTTTGAGTGTGGGGCAAAGAATTCTGGTTTTCTGGACGGGGGAATGGCCTATGCATTTTGAGTTTCACTGCCTTTGGCGGTGAGATTCTAATTTTCTAAACCTGACACGCTCGTGCCCCTCTGTCGGTCTGGTGCTGGAGTTCGGAGCCCCAATTCCATGCTGAGAAGAAAAACAACTTTCTCTCAGACATGATGTTGGACTTTACATGCTTTCCAAGTCATCCTTTCCTAATCTTAACCTCAGTGAAGAAGTGAGAAAAACCTATTCTGAGAGGATTTTTGGAGGAAAAATGACTGAAGAGGAAAAAGAAAATTGTTTGTGCAAGCTGGGTGATTTCCTTAACTGTTTGGACCTCATCTTGGTGAGGGGGGGTGTGCTCCCACTCCTAAAAACTATAAGTGAGAATATACTTCAAAGAGCCATAAAGCTACGGACAATTTCGGAAGAGCATGGACCCACAGCCATTCAGGAGCAATACAAAGGCTAACTCCGCCCACCTGCTCTATTTAAGCGGACCTGCTTCTTCCAACTCACTCACTCACCTTGCAGCCCTGTCATACGAAGGCACAATAAAACAGAAGGCAATCAGACCAGGACTTATGGACAAAAGATTTTTATTCCATCCAAGCTCTCATGTACAGGGGATATACAAACAAAATTTGCTCATTTCAGCACCTGAAGAAGGACCAGGAAGTCCGAAATATCGTGCACAAGCTCTAAGCGACAAGTGATGCCAAGTGGAGCCCTAAAAGGAAAAATATCCTGCAAAGAAAAGGCTACTTACCTGAGGAAACAAAAGAAATGTTCCTGCAAAGAAGAAAGAAGAGGAGACAAAATTGAACATACAAGTTGTCCAGGGACGTGAGAGCCCAATTTTTGAATATGTAAGTCCTTTCATCCTAATTTTTGAGTGTGGGGCAAAGAATTCTGGTTTTCTGGACGGGGGAATGGCCTATGCATTTTGAGTTTCACTGCCTTTGGCGGTGAGATTCTAATTTTCTAAACCTGACACGCTCGTGCCCCTCTGTCGGTCTGGTGCTGGAGTTCGGAGCCCCAATTCCATGCTGAGAAGAAAAACAACTTTCTCTCAGACATGATGTTGGACTTTACATGCTTTCCAAGTCATCCTTTCCTAATCTTAACCTCAGTGAAGAAGTGAGAAAAACCTATTCTGAGAGGATTTTTGGAGGAAAAATGACTGAAGAGGAAAAAGAAAATTGTTTGTGCAAGCTGGGTGATTTCCTTAACTGTTTGGACCTCATCTTGGTGAGGGGGGGTGTGCTCCCACTCCTAAAAACTATAAGTGAGAATATACTTCAAAGAGCCATAAAGCTACGGACAATTTCGGAAGAGCATGGATCCACAGCCATTCAGGAGCAATACAAAGGCTAACTCCGCCCACCTGCTCTATTTAAGCGGACCTGCTTCTTCCAACTCACTCACTCACCTTGCAGCCCTGTCATACGAAGGCACAATAAAACAGAAGGCAATCAGACCAGGACTTATGGACAAAAGATTTTTATTCCATCCAAGCTCTCATGTACAGGGGATATACAAACAAAATTTGCTCATTTCAGCACCTGAAGAAGGACCAGGAAGTCCGAAATATCGTGCACAAGCTCTAAGCGACAAGTGATGCCAAGTGGAGCCCTAAAAGGAAAAATATCCTGCAAAGAAAAGGCTACTTACCTGAGGAAACAAAAGAAATGTTCCTGCAAAGAAGAAAGAAGAGGAGACAAAATTGAACATACAAGTTGTCCAGGGACGTGAGAGCCCAATTTTTGAATATGTAAGTCCTTTCATCCTAATTTTTGAGTGTGGGGCAAAGAATTCTGGTTTTCTGGACGGGGGAATGGCCTATGCATTTTGAGTTTCACTGCCTTTGGCGGTGAGATTCTAATTTTCTAAACCTGACACGCTCGTGCCCCTCTGTCGGTCTGGTGCTGGAGTTCGGAGCCCCAATTCCATGCTGAGAAGAAAAACAACTTTCTCTCAGACATGATGTTGGACTTTACATGCTTTCCAAGTCATCCTTTCCTAATCTTAACCTCAGTGAAGAAGTGAGAAAAACCTATTCTGAGAGGATTTTTGGAGGAAAAATGACTGAAGAGGAAAAAGAAAATTGTTTGTGCAAGCTGGGTGATTTCCTTAACTGTTTGGACCTCATCTTGGTGAGGGGGGGTGTGCTCCCACTCCTAAAAACTATAAGTGAGAATATACTTCAAAGAGCCATAAAGCTACGGACAATTTCGGAAGAGCATGGACCCACAGCCATTCAGGAGCAATACAAAGGCTAACTCCGCCCACCTGCTCTATTTAAGCGGACCTGCTTCTTCCAACTCACTCACTCACCTTGCAGCCCTGTCATACGAAGGCACAATAAAACAGAAGGCAATCAGACCAGGACTTATGGACAAAAGATTTTTATTCCATCCAAGCTCTCATGTACAGGGGATATACAAACAAAATTTGCTCATTTCAGCACCTGAAGAAGGACCAGGAAGTCCGAAATATCGTGCACAAGCTCTAAGCGACAAGTGATGCCAAGTGGAGCCCTAAAAGGAAAAATATCCTGCAAAGAAAAGGCTACTTACCTGAGGAAACAAAAGAAATGTTCCTGCAAAGAAGAAAGAAGAGGAGACAAAATTGAACATACAAGTTGTCCAGGGACGTGAGAGCCCAATTTTTGAATATGTAAGTCCTTTCATCCTAATTTTTGAGTGTGGGGCAAAGAATTCTGGTTTTCTGGACGGGGGAATGGCCTATGCATTTTGAGTTTCACTGCCTTTGGCGGTGAGATTCTAATTTTCTAAACCTGACACGCTCGTGCCCCTCTGTCGGTCTGGTGCTGGAGTTCGGAGCCCCAATTCCATGCTGAGAAGAAAAACAACTTTCTCTCAGACATGATGTTGGACTTTACATGCTTTCCAAGTCATCCTTTCCTAATCTTAACCTCAGTGAAGAAGTGAGAAAAACCTATTCTGAGAGGATTTTTGGAGGAAAAATGACTGAAGAGGAAAAAGAAAATTGTTTGTGCAAGCTGGGTGATTTCCTTAACTGTTTGGACCTCATCTTGGTGAGGGGGGGTGTGCTCCCACTCCTAAAAACTATAAGTGAGAATATACTTCAAAGAGCCATAAAGCTACGGACAATTTCGGAAGAGCATGGACCCACAGCCATTCAGGAGCAATACAAAGGCTAACTCCGCCCACCTGCTCTATTTAAGCGGACCTGCTTCTTCCAACTCACTCACTCACCTTGCAGCCCTGTCATACGAAGGCACAATAAAACAGAAGGCAATCAGACCAGGACTTATGGACAAAAGATTTTTATTCCATCCAAGCTCTCATGTACAGGGGATATACAAACAAAATTTGCTCATTTCAGCACCTGAAGAAGGACCAGGAAGTCCGAAATATCGTGCACAAGCTCTAAGCGACAAGTGATGCCAAGTGGAGCCCTAAAAGGAAAAATATCCTGCAAAGAAAAGGCTACTTACCTGAGGAAACAAAAGAAATGTTCCTGCAAAGAAGAAAGAAGAGGAGACAAAATTGAACATACAAGTTGTCCAGGGACGTGAGAGCCCAATTTTTGAATATGTAAGTCCTTTCATCCTAATTTTTGAGTGTGGGGCAAAGAATTCTGGTTTTCTGGACGGGGGAATGGCCTATGCATTTTGAGTTTCACTGCCTTTGGCGGTGAGATTCTAATTTTCTAAACCTGACACGCTCGTGCCCCTCTGTCGGTCTGGTGCTGGAGTTCGGAGCCCCAATTCCATGCTGAGAAGAAAAACAACTTTCTCTCAGACATGATGTTGGACTTTACATGCTTTCCAAGTCATCCTTTCCTAATCTTAACCTCAGTGAAGAAGTGAGAAAAACCTATTCTGAGAGGATTTTTGGAGGAAAAATGACTGAAGAGGAAAAAGAAAATTGTTTGTGCAAGCTGGGTGATTTCCTTAACTGTTTGGACCTCATCTTGGTGAGGGGGGGTGTGCTCCCACTCCTAAAAACTATAAGTGAGAATATACTTCAAAGAGCCATAAAGCTACGGACAATTTCGGAAGAGCATGGATCCACAGCCATTCAGGAGCAATACAAAGGCTAACTCCGCCCACCTGCTCTATTTAAGCGGACCTGCTTCTTCCAACTCACTCACTCACCTTGCAGCCCTGTCATACGAAGGCACAATAAAACAGAAGGCAATCAGACCAGGACTTATGGACAAAAGATTTTTATTCCATCCAAGCTCTCATGTACAGGGGATATACAAACAAAATTTGCTCATTTCAGCACCTGAAGAAGGACCAGGAAGTCCGAAATATCGTGCACAAGCTCTAAGCGACAAGTGATGCCAAGTGGAGCCCTAAAAGGAAAAATATCCTGCAAAGAAAAGGCTACTTACCTGAGGAAACAAAAGAAATGTTCCTGCAAAGAAGAAAGAAGAGGAGACAAAATTGAACATACAAGTTGTCCAGGGACGTGAGAGCCCAATTTTTGAATATGTAAGTCCTTTCATCCTAATTTTTGAGTGTGGGGCAAAGAATTCTGGTTTTCTGGACGGGGGAATGGCCTATGCATTTTGAGTTTCACTGCCTTTGGCGGTGAGATTCTAATTTTCTAAACCTGACACGCTCGTGCCCCTCTGTCGGTCTGGTGCTGGAGTTCGGAGCCCCAATTCCATGCTGAGAAGAAAAACAACTTTCTCTCAGACATGATGTTGGACTTTACATGCTTTCCAAGTCATCCTTTCCTAATCTTAACCTCAGTGAAGAAGTGAGAAAAACCTATTCTGAGAGGATTTTTGGAGGAAAAATGACTGAAGAGGAAAAAGAAAATTGTTTGTGCAAGCTGGGTGATTTCCTTAACTGTTTGGACCTCATCTTGGTGAGGGGGGGTGTGCTCCCACTCCTAAAAACTATAAGTGAGAATATACTTCAAAGAGCCATAAAGCTACGGACAATTTCGGAAGAGCATGGACCCACAGCCATTCAGGAGCAATACAAAGGCTAACTCCGCCCACCTGCTCTATTTAAGCGGACCTGCTTCTTCCAACTCACTCACTCACCTTGCAGCCCTGTCATACGAAGGCACAATAAAACAGAAGGCAATCAGACCAGGACTTATGGACAAAAGATTTTTATTCCATCCAAGCTCTCATGTACAGGGGATATACAAACAAAATTTGCTCATTTCAGCACCTGAAGAAGGACCAGGAAGTCCGAAATATCGTGCACAAGCTCTAAGCGACAAGTGATGCCAAGTGGAGCCCTAAAAGGAAAAATATCCTGCAAAGAAAAGGCTACTTACCTGAGGAAGCAAAAGAAATGTTCCTGCAAAGAAGAAAGAAGAGGAGACAAAATTGAACATACAAGTTGTCCAGGGACGTGAGAGCCCAATTTTTGAATATGTAAGTCCTTTCATCCTAATTTTTGAGTGTGGGGCAAAGAATTCTGGTTTTCTGGACGGGGGAATGGCCTATGCATTTTGAGTTTCACTGCCTTTGGCGGTGAGATTCTAATTTTCTAAACCTGACACGCTCGTGCCCCTCTGTCGGTCTGGTGCTGGAGTTCGGAGCCCCAATTCCATGCTGAGAAGAAAAACAACTTTCTCTCAGACATGATGTTGGACTTTACATGCTTTCCAAGTCATCCTTTCCTAATCTTAACCTCAGTGAAGAAGTGAGAAAAACCTATTCTGAGAGGATTTTTGGAGGAAAAATGACTGAAGAGGAAAAAGAAAATTGTTTGTGCAAGCTGGGTGATTTCCTTAACTGTTTGGACCTCATCTTGGTGAGGGGGGGTGTGCTCCCACTCCTAAAAACTATAAGTGAGAATATACTTCAAAGAGCCATAAAGCTACGGACAATTTCGGAAGAGCATGGACCCACAGCCATTCAGGAGCAATACAAAGGCTAACTCCGCCCACCTGCTCTATTTAAGCGGACCTGCTTCTTCCAACTCACTCACTCACCTTGCAGCCCTGTCATACGAAGGCACAATAAAACAGAAGGCAATCAGACCAGGACTTATGGACAAAAGATTTTTATTCCATCCAAGCTCTCATGTACAGGGGATATACAAACAAAATTTGCTCATTTCAGCACCTGAAGAAGGACCAGGAAGTCCGAAATATCGTGCACAAGCTCTAAGCGACAAGTGATGCCAAGTGGAGCCCTAAAAGGAAAAATATCCTGCAAAGAAAAGGCTACTTACCTGAGGAAGCAAAAGAAATGTTCCTGCAAAGAAGAAAGAAGAGGAGACAAAATTGAACATACAAGTTGTCCAGGGACGTGAGAGCCCAATTTTTGAATATGTAAGTCCTTTCATCCTAATTTTTGAGTGTGGGGCAAAGAATTCTGGTTTTCTGGACGGGGGAATGGCCTATGCATTTTGAGTTTCACTGCCTTTGGCGGTGAGATTCTAATTTTCTAAACCTGACACGCTCGTGCCCCTCTGTCGGTCTGGTGCTGGAGTTCGGAGCCCCAATTCCATGCTGAGAAGAAAAACAACTTTCTCTCAGACATGATGTTGGACTTTACATGCTTTCCAAGTCATCCTTTCCTAATCTTAACCTCAGTGAAGAAGTGAGAAAAACCTATTCTGAGAGGATTTTTGGAGGAAAAATGACTGAAGAGGAAAAAGAAAATTGTTTGTGCAAGCTGGGTGATTTCCTTAACTGTTTGGACCTCATCTTGGTGAGGGGGGGTGTGCTCCCACTCCTAAAAACTATAAGTGAGAATATACTTCAAAGAGCCATAAAGCTACGGACAATTTCGGAAGAGCATGGACCCACAGCCATTCAGGAGCAATACAAAGGCTAACTCCGCCCACCTGCTCTATTTAAGCGGACCTGCTTCTTCCAACTCACTCACTCACCTTGCAGCCCTGTCATACGAAGGCACAATAAAACAGAAGGCAATCAGACCAGGACTTATGGACAAAAGATTTTTATTCCATCCAAGCTCTCATGTACAGGGGATATACAAACAAAATTTGCTCATTTCAGCACCTGAAGAAGGACCAGGAAGTCCGAAATATCGTGCACAAGCTCTAAGCGACAAGTGATGCCAAGTGGAGCCCTAAAAGGAAAAATATCCTGCAAAGAAAAGGCTACTTACCTGAGGAAGCAAAAGAAATGTTCCTGCAAAGAAGAAAGAAGAGGAGACAAAATTGAACATACAAGTTGTCCAGGGACGTGAGAGCCCAATTTTTGAATATGTAAGTCCTTTCATCCTAATTTTTGAGTGTGGGGCAAAGAATTCTGGTTTTCTGGACGGGGGAATGGCCTATGCATTTTGAGTTTCACTGCCTTTGGCGGTGAGATTCTAATTTTCTAAACCTGACACGCTCGTGCCCCTCTGTCGGTCTGGTGCTGGAGTTCGGAGCCCCAATTCCATGCTGAGAAGAAAAACAACTTTCTCTCAGACATGATGTTGGACTTTACATGCTTTCCAAGTCATCCTTTCCTAATCTTAACCTCAGTGAAGAAGTGAGAAAAACCTATTCTGAGAGGATTTTTGGAGGAAAAATGACTGAAGAGGAAAAAGAAAATTGTTTGTGCAAGCTGGGTGATTTCCTTAACTGTTTGGACCTCATCTTGGTGAGGGGGGGTGTGCTCCCACTCCTAAAAACTATAAGTGAGAATATACTTCAAAGAGCCATAAAGCTACGGACAATTTCGGAAGAGCATGGATCCACAGCCATTCAGGAGCAATACAAAGGCTAACTCCGCCCACCTGCTCTATTTAAGCGGACCTGCTTCTTCCAACTCACTCACTCACCTTGCAGCCCTGTCATACGAAGGCACAATAAAACAGAAGGCAATCAGACCAGGACTTATGGACAAAAGATTTTTATTCCATCCAAGCTCTCATGTACAGGGGATATACAAACAAAATTTGCTCATTTCAGCACCTGAAGAAGGACCAGGAAGTCCGAAATATCGTGCACAAGCTCTAAGCGACAAGTGATGCCAAGTGGAGCCCTAAAAGGAAAAATATCCTGCAAAGAAAAGGCTACTTACCTGAGGAAACAAAAGAAATGTTCCTGCAAAGAAGAAAGAAGAGGAGACAAAATTGAACATACAAGTTGTCCAGGGACGTGAGAGCCCAATTTTTGAATATGTAAGTCCTTTCATCCTAATTTTTGAGTGTGGGGCAAAGAATTCTGGTTTTCTGGACGGGGGAATGGCCTATGCATTTTGAGTTTCACTGCCTTTGGCGGTGAGATTCTAATTTTCTAAACCTGACACGCTCGTGCCCCTCTGTCGGTCTGGTGCTGGAGTTCGGAGCCCCAATTCCATGCTGAGAAGAAAAACAACTTTCTCTCAGACATGATGTTGGACTTTACATGCTTTCCAAGTCATCCTTTCCTAATCTTAACCTCAGTGAAGAAGTGAGAAAAACCTATTCTGAGAGGATTTTTGGAGGAAAAATGACTGAAGAGGAAAAAGAAAATTGTTTGTGCAAGCTGGGTGATTTCCTTAACTGTTTGGACCTCATCTTGGTGAGGGGGGGTGTGCTCCCACTCCTAAAAACTATAAGTGAGAATATACTTCAAAGAGCCATAAAGCTACGGACAATTTCGGAAGAGCATGGATCCACAGCCATTCAGGAGCAATACAAAGGCTAACTCCGCCCACCTGCTCTATTTAAGCGGACCTGCTTCTTCCAACTCACTCACTCACCTTGCAGCCCTGTCATACGAAGGCACAATAAAACAGAAGGCAATCAGACCAGGACTTATGGACAAAAGATTTTTATTCCATCCAAGCTCTCATGTACAGGGGATATACAAACAAAATTTGCTCATTTCAGCACCTGAAGAAGGACCAGGAAGTCCGAAATATCGTGCACAAGCTCTAAGCGACAAGTGATGCCAAGTGGAGCCCTAAAAGGAAAAATATCCTGCAAAGAAAAGGCTACTTACCTGAGGAAACAAAAGAAATGTTCCTGCAAAGAAGAAAGAAGAGGAGACAAAATTGAACATACAAGTTGTCCAGGGACGTGAGAGCCCAATTTTTGAATATGTAAGTCCTTTCATCCTAATTTTTGAGTGTGGGGCAAAGAATTCTGGTTTTCTGGACGGGGGAATGGCCTATGCATTTTGAGTTTCACTGCCTTTGGCGGTGAGATTCTAATTTTCTAAACCTGACACGCTCGTGCCCCTCTGTCGGTCTGGTGCTGGAGTTCGGAGCCCCAATTCCATGCTGAGAAGAAAAACAACTTTCTCTCAGACATGATGTTGGACTTTACATGCTTTCCAAGTCATCCTTTCCTAATCTTAACCTCAGTGAAGAAGTGAGAAAAACCTATTCTGAGAGGATTTTTGGAGGAAAAATGACTGAAGAGGAAAAAGAAAATTGTTTGTGCAAGCTGGGTGATTTCCTTAACTGTTTGGACCTCATCTTGGTGAGGGGGGGTGTGCTCCCACTCCTAAAAACTATAAGTGAGAATATACTTCAAAGAGCCATAAAGCTACGGACAATTTCGGAAGAGCATGGATCCACAGCCATTCAGGAGCAATACAAAGGCTAACTCCGCCCACCTGCTCTATTTAAGCGGACCTGCTTCTTCCAACTCACTCACTCACCTTGCAGCCCTGTCATACGAAGGCACAATAAAACAGAAGGCAATCAGACCAGGACTTATGGACAAAAGATTTTTATTCCATCCAAGCTCTCATGTACAGGGGATATACAAACAAAATTTGCTCATTTCAGCACCTGAAGAAGGACCAGGAAGTCCGAAATATCGTGCACAAGCTCTAAGCGACAAGTGATGCCAAGTGGAGCCCTAAAAGGAAAAATATCCTGCAAAGAAAAGGCTACTTACCTGAGGAAACAAAAGAAATGTTCCTGCAAAGAAGAAAGAAGAGGAGACAAAATTGAACATACAAGTTGTCCAGGGACGTGAGAGCCCAATTTTTGAATATGTAAGTCCTTTCATCCTAATTTTTGAGTGTGGGGCAAAGAATTCTGGTTTTCTGGACGGGGGAATGGCCTATGCATTTTGAGTTTCACTGCCTTTGGCGGTGAGATTCTAATTTTCTAAACCTGACACGCTCGTGCCCCTCTGTCGGTCTGGTGCTGGAGTTCGGAGCCCCAATTCCATGCTGAGAAGAAAAACAACTTTCTCTCAGACATGATGTTGGACTTTACATGCTTTCCAAGTCATCCTTTCCTAATCTTAACCTCAGTGAAGAAGTGAGAAAAACCTATTCTGAGAGGATTTTTGGAGGAAAAATGACTGAAGAGGAAAAAGAAAATTGTTTGTGCAAGCTGGGTGATTTCCTTAACTGTTTGGACCTCATCTTGGTGAGGGGGGGTGTGCTCCCACTCCTAAAAACTATAAGTGAGAATATACTTCAAAGAGCCATAAAGCTACGGACAATTTCGGAAGAGCATGGACCCACAGCCATTCAGGAGCAATACAAAGGCTAACTCCGCCCACCTGCTCTATTTAAGCGGACCTGCTTCTTCCAACTCACTCACTCACCTTGCAGCCCTGTCATACGAAGGCACAATAAAACAGAAGGCAATCAGACCAGGACTTATGGACAAAAGATTTTTATTCCATCCAAGCTCTCATGTACAGGGGATATACAAACAAAATTTGCTCATTTCAGCACCTGAAGAAGGACCAGGAAGTCCGAAATATCGTGCACAAGCTCTAAGCGACAAGTGATGCCAAGTGGAGCCCTAAAAGGAAAAATATCCTGCAAAGAAAAGGCTACTTACCTGAGGAAGCAAAAGAAATGTTCCTGCAAAGAAGAAAGAAGAGGAGACAAAATTGAACATACAAGTTGTCCAGGGACGTGAGAGCCCAATTTTTGAATATGTAAGTCCTTTCATCCTAATTTTTGAGTGTGGGGCAAAGAATTCTGGTTTTCTGGACGGGGGAATGGCCTATGCATTTTGAGTTTCACTGCCTTTGGCGGTGAGATTCTAATTTTCTAAACCTGACACGCTCGTGCCCCTCTGTCGGTCTGGTGCTGGAGTTCGGAGCCCCAATTCCATGCTGAGAAGAAAAACAACTTTCTCTCAGACATGATGTTGGACTTTACATGCTTTCCAAGTCATCCTTTCCTAATCTTAACCTCAGTGAAGAAGTGAGAAAAACCTATTCTGAGAGGATTTTTGGAGGAAAAATGACTGAAGAGGAAAAAGAAAATTGTTTGTGCAAGCTGGGTGATTTCCTTAACTGTTTGGACCTCATCTTGGTGAGGGGGGGTGTGCTCCCACTCCTAAAAACTATAAGTGAGAATATACTTCAAAGAGCCATAAAGCTACGGACAATTTCGGAAGAGCATGGACCCACAGCCATTCAGGAGCAATACAAAGGCTAACTCCGCCCACCTGCTCTATTTAAGCGGACCTGCTTCTTCCAACTCACTCACTCACCTTGCAGCCCTGTCATACGAAGGCACAATAAAACAGAAGGCAATCAGACCAGGACTTATGGACAAAAGATTTTTATTCCATCCAAGCTCTCATGTACAGGGGATATACAAACAAAATTTGCTCATTTCAGCACCTGAAGAAGGACCAGGAAGTCCGAAATATCGTGCACAAGCTCTAAGCGACAAGTGATGCCAAGTGGAGCCCTAAAAGGAAAAATATCCTGCAAAGAAAAGGCTACTTACCTGAGGAAACAAAAGAAATGTTCCTGCAAAGAAGAAAGAAGAGGAGACAAAATTGAACATACAAGTTGTCCAGGGACGTGAGAGCCCAATTTTTGAATATGTAAGTCCTTTCATCCTAATTTTTGAGTGTGGGGCAAAGAATTCTGGTTTTCTGGACGGGGGAATGGCCTATGCATTTTGAGTTTCACTGCCTTTGGCGGTGAGATTCTAATTTTCTAAACCTGACACGCTCGTGCCCCTCTGTCGGTCTGGTGCTGGAGTTCGGAGCCCCAATTCCATGCTGAGAAGAAAAACAACTTTCTCTCAGACATGATGTTGGACTTTACATGCTTTCCAAGTCATCCTTTCCTAATCTTAACCTCAGTGAAGAAGTGAGAAAAACCTATTCTGAGAGGATTTTTGGAGGAAAAATGACTGAAGAGGAAAAAGAAAATTGTTTGTGCAAGCTGGGTGATTTCCTTAACTGTTTGGACCTCATCTTGGTGAGGGGGGGTGTGCTCCCACTCCTAAAAACTATAAGTGAGAATATACTTCAAAGAGCCATAAAGCTACGGACAATTTCGGAAGAGCATGGATCCACAGCCATTCAGGAGCAATACAAAGGCTAACTCCGCCCACCTGCTCTATTTAAGCGGACCTGCTTCTTCCAACTCACTCACTCACCTTGCAGCCCTGTCATACGAAGGCACAATAAAACAGAAGGCAATCAGACCAGGACTTATGGACAAAAGATTTTTATTCCATCCAAGCTCTCATGTACAGGGGATATACAAACAAAATTTGCTCATTTCAGCACCTGAAGAAGGACCAGGAAGTCCGAAATATCGTGCACAAGCTCTAAGCGACAAGTGATGCCAAGTGGAGCCCTAAAAGGAAAAATATCCTGCAAAGAAAAGGCTACTTACCTGAGGAAACAAAAGAAATGTTCCTGCAAAGAAGAAAGAAGAGGAGACAAAATTGAACATACAAGTTGTCCAGGGACGTGAGAGCCCAATTTTTGAATATGTAAGTCCTTTCATCCTAATTTTTGAGTGTGGGGCAAAGAATTCTGGTTTTCTGGACGGGGGAATGGCCTATGCATTTTGAGTTTCACTGCCTTTGGCGGTGAGATTCTAATTTTCTAAACCTGACACGCTCGTGCCCCTCTGTCGGTCTGGTGCTGGAGTTCGGAGCCCCAATTCCATGCTGAGAAGAAAAACAACTTTCTCTCAGACATGATGTTGGACTTTACATGCTTTCCAAGTCATCCTTTCCTAATCTTAACCTCAGTGAAGAAGTGAGAAAAACCTATTCTGAGAGGATTTTTGGAGGAAAAATGACTGAAGAGGAAAAAGAAAATTGTTTGTGCAAGCTGGGTGATTTCCTTAACTGTTTGGACCTCATCTTGGTGAGGGGGGGTGTGCTCCCACTCCTAAAAACTATAAGTGAGAATATACTTCAAAGAGCCATAAAGCTACGGACAATTTCGGAAGAGCATGGACCCACAGCCATTCAGGAGCAATACAAAGGCTAACTCCGCCCACCTGCTCTATTTAAGCGGACCTGCTTCTTCCAACTCACTCACTCACCTTGCAGCCCTGTCATACGAAGGCACAATAAAACAGAAGGCAATCAGACCAGGACTTATGGACAAAAGATTTTTATTCCATCCAAGCTCTCATGTACAGGGGATATACAAACAAAATTTGCTCATTTCAGCACCTGAAGAAGGACCAGGAAGTCCGAAATATCGTGCACAAGCTCTAAGCGACAAGTGATGCCAAGTGGAGCCCTAAAAGGAAAAATATCCTGCAAAGAAAAGGCTACTTACCTGAGGAAGCAAAAGAAATGTTCCTGCAAAGAAGAAAGAAGAGGAGACAAAATTGAACATACAAGTTGTCCAGGGACGTGAGAGCCCAATTTTTGAATATGTAAGTCCTTTCATCCTAATTTTTGAGTGTGGGGCAAAGAATTCTGGTTTTCTGGACGGGGGAATGGCCTATGCATTTTGAGTTTCACTGCCTTTGGCGGTGAGATTCTAATTTTCTAAACCTGACACGCTCGTGCCCCTCTGTCGGTCTGGTGCTGGAGTTCGGAGCCCCAATTCCATGCTGAGAAGAAAAACAACTTTCTCTCAGACATGATGTTGGACTTTACATGCTTTCCAAGTCATCCTTTCCTAATCTTAACCTCAGTGAAGAAGTGAGAAAAACCTATTCTGAGAGGATTTTTGGAGGAAAAATGACTGAAGAGGAAAAAGAAAATTGTTTGTGCAAGCTGGGTGATTTCCTTAACTGTTTGGACCTCATCTTGGTGAGGGGGGGTGTGCTCCCACTCCTAAAAACTATAAGTGAGAATATACTTCAAAGAGCCATAAAGCTACGGACAATTTCGGAAGAGCATGGACCCACAGCCATTCAGGAGCAATACAAAGGCTAACTCCGCCCACCTGCTCTATTTAAGCGGACCTGCTTCTTCCAACTCACTCACTCACCTTGCAGCCCTGTCATACGAAGGCACAATAAAACAGAAGGCAATCAGACCAGGACTTATGGACAAAAGATTTTTATTCCATCCAAGCTCTCATGTACAGGGGATATACAAACAAAATTTGCTCATTTCAGCACCTGAAGAAGGACCAGGAAGTCCGAAATATCGTGCACAAGCTCTAAGCGACAAGTGATGCCAAGTGGAGCCCTAAAAGGAAAAATATCCTGCAAAGAAAAGGCTACTTACCTGAGGAAGCAAAAGAAATGTTCCTGCAAAGAAGAAAGAAGAGGAGACAAAATTGAACATACAAGTTGTCCAGGGACGTGAGAGCCCAATTTTTGAATATGTAAGTCCTTTCATCCTAATTTTTGAGTGTGGGGCAAAGAATTCTGGTTTTCTGGACGGGGGAATGGCCTATGCATTTTGAGTTTCACTGCCTTTGGCGGTGAGATTCTAATTTTCTAAACCTGACACGCTCGTGCCCCTCTGTCGGTCTGGTGCTGGAGTTCGGAGCCCCAATTCCATGCTGAGAAGAAAAACAACTTTCTCTCAGACATGATGTTGGACTTTACATGCTTTCCAAGTCATCCTTTCCTAATCTTAACCTCAGTGAAGAAGTGAGAAAAACCTATTCTGAGAGGATTTTTGGAGGAAAAATGACTGAAGAGGAAAAAGAAAATTGTTTGTGCAAGCTGGGTGATTTCCTTAACTGTTTGGACCTCATCTTGGTGAGGGGGGGTGTGCTCCCACTCCTAAAAACTATAAGTGAGAATATACTTCAAAGAGCCATAAAGCTACGGACAATTTCGGAAGAGCATGGATCCACAGCCATTCAGGAGCAATACAAAGGCTAACTCCGCCCACCTGCTCTATTTAAGCGGACCTGCTTCTTCCAACTCACTCACTCACCTTGCAGCCCTGTCATACGAAGGCACAATAAAACAGAAGGCAATCAGACCAGGACTTATGGACAAAAGATTTTTATTCCATCCAAGCTCTCATGTACAGGGGATATACAAACAAAATTTGCTCATTTCAGCACCTGAAGAAGGACCAGGAAGTCCGAAATATCGTGCACAAGCTCTAAGCGACAAGTGATGCCAAGTGGAGCCCTAAAAGGAAAAATATCCTGCAAAGAAAAGGCTACTTACCTGAGGAAACAAAAGAAATGGTCCTGCAAAGAAGAAAGAAGAGGAGACAAAATTGAACATACAAGTTGTCCAGGGACGTGAGAGCCCAATTTTTGAATATGTAAGTCCTTTCATCCTAATTTTTGAGTGTGGGGCAAAGAATTCTGGTTTTCTGGACGGGGGAATGGCCTATGCATTTTGAGTTTCACTGCCTTTGGCGGTGAGATTCTAATTTTCTAAACCTGACACGCTCGTGCCCCTCTGTCGGTCTGGTGCTGGAGTTCGGAGCCCCAATTCCATGCTGAGAAGAAAAACAACTTTCTCTCAGACATGATGTTGGACTTTACATGCTTTCCAAGTCATCCTTTCCTAATCTTAACCTCAGTGAAGAAGTGAGAAAAACCTATTCTGAGAGGATTTTTGGAGGAAAAATGACTGAAGAGGAAAAAGAAAATTGTTTGTGCAAGCTGGGTGATTTCCTTAACTGTTTGGACCTCATCTTGGTGAGGGGGGGTGTGCTCCCACTCCTAAAAACTATAAGTGAGAATATACTTCAAAGAGCCATAAAGCTACGGACAATTTCGGAAGAGCATGGATCCACAGCCATTCAGGAGCAATACAAAGGCTAACTCCGCCCACCTGCTCTATTTAAGCGGACCTGCTTCTTCCAACTCACTCACTCACCTTGCAGCCCTGTCATACGAAGGCACAATAAAACAGAAGGCAATCAGACCAGGACTTATGGACAAAAGATTTTTATTCCATCCAAGCTCTCATGTACAGGGGATATACAAACAAAATTTGCTCATTTCAGCACCTGAAGAAGGACCAGGAAGTCCGAAATATCGTGCACAAGCTCTAAGCGACAAGTGATGCCAAGTGGAGCCCTAAAAGGAAAAATATCCTGCAAAGAAAAGGCTACTTACCTGAGGAAACAAAAGAAATGTTCCTGCAAAGAAGAAAGAAGAGGAGACAAAATTGAACATACAAGTTGTCCAGGGACGTGAGAGCCCAATTTTTGAATATGTAAGTCCTTTCATCCTAATTTTTGAGTGTGGGGCAAAGAATTCTGGTTTTCTGGACGGGGGAATGGCCTATGCATTTTGAGTTTCACTGCCTTTGGCGGTGAGATTCTAATTTTCTAAACCTGACACGCTCGTGCCCCTCTGTCGGTCTGGTGCTGGAGTTCGGAGCCCCAATTCCATGCTGAGAAGAAAAACAACTTTCTCTCAGACATGATGTTGGACTTTACATGCTTTCCAAGTCATCCTTTCCTAATCTTAACCTCAGTGAAGAAGTGAGAAAAACCTATTCTGAGAGGATTTTTGGAGGAAAAATGACTGAAGAGGAAAAAGAAAATTGTTTGTGCAAGCTGGGTGATTTCCTTAACTGTTTGGACCTCATCTTGGTGAGGGGGGGTGTGCTCCCACTCCTAAAAACTATAAGTGAGAATATACTTCAAAGAGCCATAAAGCTACGGACAATTTCGGAAGAGCATGGACTCACAGCCATTCAGGAGCAATACAAAGGCTAACTCCGCCCACCTGCTCTATTTAAGCGGACCTGCTTCTTCCAACTCACTCACTCACCTTGCAGCCCTGTCATACGAAGGCACAATAAAACAGAAGGCAATCAGACCAGGACTTATGGACAAAAGATTTTTATTCCATCCAAGCTCTCATGTACAGGGGATATACAAACAAAATTTGCTCATTTCAGCACCTGAAGAAGGACCAGGAAGTCCGAAATATCGTGCACAAGCTCTAAGCGACAAGTGATGCCAAGTGGAGCCCTAAAAGGAAAAATATCCTGCAAAGAAAAGGCTACTTACCTGAGGAAGCAAAAGAAATGTTCCTGCAAAGAAGAAAGAAGAGGAGACAAAATTGAACATACAAGTTGTCCAGGGACGTGAGAGCCCAATTTTTGAATATGTAAGTCCTTTCATCCTAATTTTTGAGTGTGGGGCAAAGAATTCTGGTTTTCTGGACGGGGGAATGGCCTATGCATTTTGAGTTTCACTGCCTTTGGCGGTGAGATTCTAATTTTCTAAACCTGACACGCTCGTGCCCCTCTGTCGGTCTGGTGCTGGAGTTCGGAGCCCCAATTCCATGCTGAGAAGAAAAACAACTTTCTCTCAGACATGATGTTGGACTTTACATGCTTTCCAAGTCATCCTTTCCTAATCTTAACCTCAGTGAAGAAGTGAGAAAAACCTATTCTGAGAGGATTTTTGGAGGAAAAATGACTGAAGAGGAAAAAGAAAATTGTTTGTGCAAGCTGGGTGATTTCCTTAACTGTTTGGACCTCATCTTGGTGAGGGGGGGTGTGCTCCCACTCCTAAAAACTATAAGTGAGAATATACTTCAAAGAGCCATAAAGCTACGGACAATTTCGGAAGAGCATGGACCCACAGCCATTCAGGAGCAATACAAAGGCTAACTCCGCCCACCTGCTCTATTTAAGCGGACCTGCTTCTTCCAACTCACTCACTCACCTTGCAGCCCTGTCATACGAAGGCACAATAAAACAGAAGGCAATCAGACCAGGACTTATGGACAAAAGATTTTTATTCCATCCAAGCTCTCATGTACAGGGGATATACAAACAAAATTTGCTCATTTCAGCACCTGAAGAAGGACCAGGAAGTCCGAAATATCGTGCACAAGCTCTAAGCGACAAGTGATGCCAAGTGGAGCCCTAAAAGGAAAAATATCCTGCAAAGAAAAGGCTACTTACCTGAGGAAACAAAAGAAATGTTCCTGCAAAGAAGAAAGAAGAGGAGACAAAATTGAACATACAAGTTGTCCAGGGACGTGAGAGCCCAATTTTTGAATATGTAAGTCCTTTCATCCTAATTTTTGAGTGTGGGGCAAAGAATTCTGGTTTTCTGGACGGGGGAATGGCCTATGCATTTTGAGTTTCACTGCCTTTGGCGGTGAGATTCTAATTTTCTAAACCTGACACGCTCGTGCCCCTCTGTCGGTCTGGTGCTGGAGTTCGGAGCCCCAATTCCATGCTGAGAAGAAAAACAACTTTCTCTCAGACATGATGTTGGACTTTACATGCTTTCCAAGTCATCCTTTCCTAATCTTAACCTCAGTGAAGAAGTGAGAAAAACCTATTCTGAGAGGATTTTTGGAGGAAAAATGACTGAAGAGGAAAAAGAAAATTGTTTGTGCAAGCTGGGTGATTTCCTTAACTGTTTGGACCTCATCTTGGTGAGGGGGGGTGTGCTCCCACTCCTAAAAACTATAAGTGAGAATATACTTCAAAGAGCCATAAAGCTACGGACAATTTCGGAAGAGCATGGACCCACAGCCATTCAGGAGCAATACAAAGGCTAACTCCGCCCACCTGCTCTATTTAAGCGGACCTGCTTCTTCCAACTCACTCACTCACCTTGCAGCCCTGTCATACGAAGGCACAATAAAACAGAAGGCAATCAGACCAGGACTTATGGACAAAAGATTTTTATTCCATCCAAGCTCTCATGTACAGGGGATATACAAACAAAATTTGCTCATTTCAGCACCTGAAGAAGGACCAGGAAGTCCGAAATATCGTGCACAAGCTCTAAGCGACAAGTGATGCCAAGTGGAGCCCTAAAAGGAAAAATATCCTGCAAAGAAAAGGCTACTTACCTGAGGAAACAAAAGAAATGTTCCTGCAAAGAAGAAAGAAGAGGAGACAAAATTGAACATACAAGTTGTCCAGGGACGTGAGAGCCCAATTTTTGAATATGTAAGTCCTTTCATCCTAATTTTTGAGTGTGGGGCAAAGAATTCTGGTTTTCTGGACGGGGGAATGGCCTATGCATTTTGAGTTTCACTGCCTTTGGCGGTGAGATTCTAATTTTCTAAACCTGACACGCTCGTGCCCCTCTGTCGGTCTGGTGCTGGAGTTCGGAGCCCCAATTCCATGCTGAGAAGAAAAACAACTTTCTCTCAGACATGATGTTGGACTTTACATGCTTTCCAAGTCATCCTTTCCTAATCTTAACCTCAGTGAAGAAGTGAGAAAAACCTATTCTGAGAGGATTTTTGGAGGAAAAATGACTGAAGAGGAAAAAGAAAATTGTTTGTGCAAGCTGGGTGATTTCCTTAACTGTTTGGACCTCATCTTGGTGAGGGGGGGTGTGCTCCCACTCCTAAAAACTATAAGTGAGAATATACTTCAAAGAGCCATAAAGCTACGGACAATTTCGGAAGAGCATGGATCCACAGCCATTCAGGAGCAATACAAAGGCTAACTCCGCCCACCTGCTCTATTTAAGCGGACCTGCTTCTTCCAACTCACTCACTCACCTTGCAGCCCTGTCATACGAAGGCACAATAAAACAGAAGGCAATCAGACCAGGACTTATGGACAAAAGATTTTTATTCCATCCAAGCTCTCATGTACAGGGGATATACAAACAAAATTTGCTCATTTCAGCACCTGAAGAAGGACCAGGAAGTCCGAAATATCGTGCACAAGCTCTAAGCGACAAGTGATGCCAAGTGGAGCCCTAAAAGGAAAAATATCCTGCAAAGAAAAGGATACTTACCTGAGGAAGCAAAAGAAATGTTCCTGCAAAGAAGAAAGAAGAGGAGACAAAATTGAACATACAAGTTGTCCAGGGACGTGAGAGCCCAATTTTTGAATATGTAAGTCCTTTCATCCTAATTTTTGAGTGTGGGGCAAAGAATTCTGGTTTTCTGGACGGGGGAATGGCCTATGCATTTTGAGTTTCACTGCCTTTGGCGGTGAGATTCTAATTTTCTAAACCTGACACGCTCGTGCCCCTCTGTCGGTCTGGTGCTGGAGTTCGGAGCCCCAATTCCATGCTGAGAAGAAAAACAACTTTCTCTCAGACATGATGTTGGACTTTACATGCTTTCCAAGTCATCCTTTCCTAATCTTAACCTCAGTGAAGAAGTGAGAAAAACCTATTCTGAGAGGATTTTTGGAGGAAAAATGACTGAAGAGGAAAAAGAAAATTGTTTGTGCAAGCTGGGTGATTTCCTTAACTGTTTGGACCTCATCTTGGTGAGGGGGGGTGTGCTCCCACTCCTAAAAACTATAAGTGAGAATATACTTCAAAGAGCCATAAAGCTACGGACAATTTCGGAAGAGCATGGATCCACAGCCATTCAGGAGCAATACAAAGGCTAACTCCGCCCACCTGCTCTATTTAAGCGGACCTGCTTCTTCCAACTCACTCACTCACCTTGCAGCCCTGTCATACGAAGGCACAATAAAACAGAAGGCAATCAGACCAGGACTTATGGACAAAAGATTTTTATTCCATCCAAGCTCTCATGTACAGGGGATATACAAACAAAATTTGCTCATTTCAGCACCTGAAGAAGGACCAGGAAGTCCGAAATATCGTGCACAAGCTCTAAGCGACAAGTGATGCCAAGTGGAGCCCTAAAAGGAAAAATATCCTGCAAAGAAAAGGCTACTTACCTGAGGAAGCAAAAGAAATGTTCCTGCAAAGAAGAAAGAAGAGGAGACAAAATTGAACATACAAGTTGTCCAGGGACGTGAGAGCCCAATTTTTGAATATGTAAGTCCTTTCATCCTAATTTTTGAGTGTGGGGCAAAGAATTCTGGTTTTCTGGACGGGGGAATGGCCTATGCATTTTGAGTTTCACTGCCTTTGGCGGTGAGATTCTAATTTTCTAAACCTGACACGCTCGTGCCCCTCTGTCGGTCTGGTGCTGGAGTTCGGAGCCCAAATTCCATGCTGAGAAGAAAAACAACTTTCTCTCAGACATGATGTTGGACTTTACATGCTTTCCAAGTCATCCTTTCCTAATCTTAACCTCAGTGAAGAAGTGAGAAAAACCTATTCTGAGAGGATTTTTGGAGGAAAAATGACTGAAGAGGAAAAAGAAAATTGTTTGTGCAAGCTGGGTGATTTCCTTAACTGTTTGGACCTCATCTTGGTGAGGGGGGGTGTGCTCCCACTCCTAAAAACTATAAGTGAGAATATACTTCAAAGAGCCATAAAGCTACGGACAATTTCGGAAGAGCATGGACCCACAGCCATTCAGGAGCAATACAAAGGCTAACTCCGCCCACCTGCTCTATTTAAGCGGACCTGCTTCTTCCAACTCACTCACTCACCTTGCAGCCCTGTCATACGAAGGCACAATAAAACAGAAGGCAATCAGACCAGGACTTATGGACAAAAGATTTTTATTCCATCCAAGCTCTCATGTACAGGGGATATACAAACAAAATTTGCTCATTTCAGCACCTGAAGAAGGACCAGGAAGTCCGAAATATCGTGCACAAGCTCTAAGCGACAAGTGATGCCAAGTGGAGCCCTAAAAGGAAAAATATCCTGCAAAGAAAAGGCTACTTACCTGAGGAAACAAAAGAAATGTTCCTGCCAAGAAGAAAGAAGAGGAGACAAAATTGAACATACAAGTTGTCCAGGGACGTGAGAGCCCAATTTTTGAATATGTAAGTCCTTTCATCCTAATTTTTGAGTGTGGGGCAAAGAATTCTGGTTTTCTGGACGGGGGAATGGCCTATGCATTTTGAGTTTCACTGCCTTTGGCGGTGAGATTCTAATTTTCTAAACCTGACACGCTCGTGCCCCTCTGTCGGTCTGGTGCTGGAGTTCGGAGCCCCAATTCCATGCTGAGAAGAAAAACAACTTTCTCTCAGACATGATGTTGGACTTTACATGCTTTCCAAGTCATCCTTTCCTAATCTTAACCTCAGTGAAGAAGTGAGAAAAACCTATTCTGAGAGGATTTTTGGAGGAAAAATGACTGAAGAGGAAAAAGAAAATTGTTTGTGCAAGCTGGGTGATTTCCTTAACTGTTTGGACCTCATCTTGGTGAGGGGGGGTGTGCTCCCACTCCTAAAAACTATAAGTGAGAATATACTTCAAAGAGCCATAAAGCTACGGACAATTTCGGAAGAGCATGGATCCACAGCCATTCAGGAGCAATACAAAGGCTAACTCCGCCCACCTGCTCTATTTAAGCGGACCTGCTTCTTCCAACTCACTCACTCACCTTGCAGCCCTGTCATACGAAGGCACAATAAAACAGAAGGCAATCAGACCAGGACTTATGGACAAAAGATTTTTATTCCATCCAAGCTCTCATGTACAGGGGATATACAAACAAAATTTGCTCATTTCAGCACCTGAAGAAGGACCAGGAAGTCCGAAATATCGTGCACAAGCTCTAAGCGACAAGTGATGCCAAGTGGAGCCCTAAAAGGAAAAATATCCTGCAAAGAAAAGGCTACTTACCTGAGGAAGCAAAAGAAATGTTCCTGCAAAGAAGAAAGAAGAGGAGACAAAATTGAACATACAAGTTGTCCAGGGACGTGAGAGCCCAATTTTTGAATATGTAAGTCCTTTCATCCTAATTTTTGAGTGTGGGGCAAAGAATTCTGGTTTTCTGGACGGGGGAATGGCCTATGCATTTTGAGTTTCACTGCCTTTGGCGGTGAGATTCTAATTTTCTAAACCTGACACGCTCGTGCCCCTCTGTCGGTCTGGTGCTGGAGTTCGGAGCCCCAATTCCATGCTGAGAAGAAAAACAACTTTCTCTCAGACATGATGTTGGACTTTACATGCTTTCCAAGTCATCCTTTCCTAATCTTAACCTCAGTGAAGAAGTGAGAAAAACCTATTCTGAGAGGATTTTTGGAGGAAAAATGACTGAAGAGGAAAAAGAAAATTGTTTGTGCAAGCTGGGTGATTTCCTTAACTGTTTGGACCTCATCTTGGTGAGGGGGGGTGTGCTCCCACTCCTAAAAACTATAAGTGAGAATATACTTCAAAGAGCCATAAAGCTACGGACAATTTCGGAAGAGCATGGATCCACAGCCATTCAGGAGCAATACAAAGGCTAACTCCGCCCACCTGCTCTATTTAAGCGGACCTGCTTCTTCCAACTCACTCACTCACCTTGCAGCCCTGTCATACGAAGGCACAATAAAACAGAAGGCAATCAGACCAGGACTTATGGACAAAAGATTTTTATTCCATCCAAGCTCTCATGTACAGGGGATATACAAACAAAATTTGCTCATTTCAGCACCTGAAGAAGGACCAGGAAGTCCGAAATATCGTGCACAAGCTCTAAGCGACAAGTGATGCCAAGTGGAGCCCTAAAAGGAAAAATATCCTGCAAAGAAAAGGCTACTTACCTGAGGAAGCAAAAGAAATGTTCCTGCAAAGAAGAAAGAAGAGGAGACAAAATTGAACATACAAGTTGTCCAGGGACGTGAGAGCCCAATTTTTGAATATGTAAGTCCTTTCATCCTAATTTTTGAGTGTGGGGCAAAGAATTCTGGTTTTCTGGACGGGGGAATGGCCTATGCATTTTGAGTTTCACTGCCTTTGGCGGTGAGATTCTAATTTTCTAAACCTGACACGCTCGTGCCCCTCTGTCGGTCTGGTGCTGGAGTTCGGAGCCCCAATTCCATGCTGAGAAGAAAAACAACTTTCTCTCAGACATGATGTTGGACTTTACATGCTTTCCAAGTCATCCTTTCCTAATCTTAACCTCAGTGAAGAAGTGAGAAAAACCTATTCTGAGAGGATTTTTGGAGGAAAAATGACTGAAGAGGAAAAAGAAAATTGTTTGTGCAAGCTGGGTGATTTCCTTAACTGTTTGGACCTCATCTTGGTGAGGGGGGGTGTGCTCCCACTCCTAAAAACTATAAGTGAGAATATACTTCAAAGAGCCATAAAGCTACGGACAATTTCGGAAGAGCATGGATCCACAGCCATTCAGGAGCAATACAAAGGCTAACTCCGCCCACCTGCTCTATTTAAGCGGACCTGCTTCTTCCAACTCACTCACTCACCTTGCAGCCCTGTCATACGAAGGCACAATAAAACAGAAGGCAATCAGACCAGGACTTATGGACAAAAGATTTTTATTCCATCCAAGCTCTCATGTACAGGGGATATACAAACAAAATTTGCTCATTTCAGCACCTGAAGAAGGACCAGGAAGTCCGAAATATCGTGCACAAGCTCTAAGCGACAAGTGATGCCAAGTGGAGCCCTAAAAGGAAAAATATCCTGCAAAGAAAAGGCTACTTACCTGAGGAAGCAAAAGAAATGTTCCTGCAAAGAAGAAAGAAGAGGAGACAAAATTGAACATACAAGTTGTCCAGGGACGTGAGAGCCCAATTTTTGAATATGTAAGTCCTTTCATCCTAATTTTTGAGTGTGGGGCAAAGAATTCTGGTTTTCTGGACGGGGGAATGGCCTATGCATTTTGAGTTTCACTGCCTTTGGCGGTGAGATTCTAATTTTCTAAACCTGACACGCTCGTGCCCCTCTGTCGGTCTGGTGCTGGAGTTCGGAGCCCCAATTCCATGCTGAGAAGAAAAACAACTTTCTCTCAGACATGATGTTGGACTTTACATGCTTTCCAAGTCATCCTTTCCTAATCTTAACCTCAGTGAAGAAGTGAGAAAAACCTATTCTGAGAGGATTTTTGGAGGAAAAATGACTGAAGAGGAAAAAGAAAATTGTTTGTGCAAGCTGGGTGATTTCCTTAACTGTTTGGACCTCATCTTGGTGAGGGGGGGTGTGCTCCCACTCCTAAAAACTATAAGTGAGAATATACTTCAAAGAGCCATAAAGCTACGGACAATTTCGGAAGAGCATGGATCCACAGCCATTCAGGAGCAATACAAAGGCTAACTCCGCCCACCTGCTCTATTTAAGCGGACCTGCTTCTTCCAACTCACTCACTCACCTTGCAGCCCTGTCATACGAAGGCACAATAAAACAGAAGGCAATCAGACCAGGACTTATGGACAAAAGATTTTTATTCCATCCAAGCTCTCATGTACAGGGGATATACAAACAAAATTTGCTCATTTCAGCACCTGAAGAAGGACCAGGAAGTCCGAAATATCGTGCACAAGCTCTAAGCGACAAGTGATGCCAAGTGGAGCCCTAAAAGGAAAAATATCCTGCAAAGAAAAGGCTACTTACCTGAGGAAGCAAAAGAAATGTTCCTGCAAAGAAGAAAGAAGAGGAGACAAAATTGAACATACAAGTTGTCCAGGGACGTGAGAGCCCAATTTTTGAATATGTAAGTCCTTTCATCCTAATTTTTGAGTGTGGGGCAAAGAATTCTGGTTTTCTGGACGGGGGAATGGCCTATGCATTTTGAGTTTCACTGCCTTTGGCGGTGAGATTCTAATTTTCTAAACCTGACACGCTCGTGCCCCTCTGTCGGTCTGGTGCTGGAGTTCGGAGCCCCAATTCCATGCTGAGAAGAAAAACAACTTTCTCTCAGACATGATGTTGGACTTTACATGCTTTCCAAGTCATCCTTTCCTAATCTTAACCTCAGTGAAGAAGTGAGAAAAACCTATTCTGAGAGGATTTTTGGAGGAAAAATGACTGAAGAGGAAAAAGAAAATTGTTTGTGCAAGCTGGGTGATTTCCTTAACTGTTTGGACCTCATCTTGGTGAGGGGGGGTGTGCTCCCACTCCTAAAAACTATAAGTGAGAATATACTTCAAAGAGCCATAAAGCTACGGACAATTTCGGAAGAGCATGGATCCACAGCCATTCAGGAGCAATACAAAGGCTAACTCCGCCCACCTGCTCTATTTAAGCGGACCTGCTTCTTCCAACTCACTCACTCACCTTGCAGCCCTGTCATACGAAGGCACAATAAAACAGAAGGCAATCAGACCAGGACTTATGGACAAAAGATTTTTATTCCATCCAAGCTCTCATGTACAGGGGATATACAAACAAAATTTGCTCATTTCAGCACCTGAAGAAGGACCAGGAAGTCCGAAATATCGTGCACAAGCTCTAAGCGACAAGTGATGCCAAGTGGAGCCCTAAAAGGAAAAATATCCTGCAAAGAAAAGGCTACTTACCTGAGGAAACAAAAGAAATGTTCCTGCAAAGAAGAAAGAAGAGGAGACAAAATTGAACATACAAGTTGTCCAGGGACGTGAGAGCCCAATTTTTGAATATGTAAGTCCTTTCATCCTAATTTTTGAGTGTGGGGCAAAGAATTCTGGTTTTCTGGACGGGGGAATGGCCTATGCATTTTGAGTTTCACTGCCTTTGGCGGTGAGATTCTAATTTTCTAAACCTGACACGCTCGTGCCCCTCTGTCGGTCTGGTGCTGGAGTTCGGAGCCCCAATTCCATGCTGAGAAGAAAAACAACTTTCTCTCAGACATGATGTTGGACTTTACATGCTTTCCAAGTCATCCTTTCCTAATCTTAACCTCAGTGAAGAAGTGAGAAAAACCTATTCTGAGAGGATTTTTGGAGGAAAAATGACTGAAGAGGAAAAAGAAAATTGTTTGTGCAAGCTGGGTGATTTCCTTAACTGTTTGGACCTCATCTTGGTGAGGGGGGGTGTGCTCCCACTCCTAAAAACTATAAGTGAGAATATACTTCAAAGAGCCATAAAGCTACGGACAATTTCGGAAGAGCATGGACCCACAGCCATTCAGGAGCAATACAAAGGCTAACTCCGCCCACCTGCTCTATTTAAGCGGACCTGCTTCTTCCAACTCACTCACTCACCTTGCAGCCCTGTCATACGAAGGCACAATAAAACAGAAGGCAATCAGACCAGGACTTATGGACAAAAGATTTTTATTCCATCCAAGCTCTCATGTACAGGGGATATACAAACAAAATTTGCTCATTTCAGCACCTGAAGAAGGACCAGGAAGTCCGAAATATCGTGCACAAGCTCTAAGCGACAAGTGATGCCAAGTGGAGCCCTAAAAGGAAAAATATCCTGCAAAGAAAAGGCTACTTACCTGAGGAAGCAAAAGAAATGTTCCTGCAAAGAAGAAAGAAGAGGAGACAAAATTGAACATACAAGTTGTCCAGGGACGTGAGAGCCCAATTTTTGAATATGTAAGTCCTTTCATCCTAATTTTTGAGTGTGGGGCAAAGAATTCTGGTTTTCTGGACGGGGGAATGGCCTATGCATTTTGAGTTTCACTGCCTTTGGCGGTGAGATTCTAATTTTCTAAACCTGACACGCTCGTGCCCCTCTGTCGGTCTGGTGCTGGAGTTCGGAGCCCCAATTCCATGCTGAGAAGAAAAACAACTTTCTCTCAGACATGATGTTGGACTTTACATGCTTTCCAAGTCATCCTTTCCTAATCTTAACCTCAGTGAAGAAGTGAGAAAAACCTATTCTGAGAGGATTTTTGGAGGAAAAATGACTGAAGAGGAAAAAGAAAATTGTTTGTGCAAGCTGGGTGATTTCCTTAACTGTTTGGACCTCATCTTGGTGAGGGGGGGTGTGCTCCCACTCCTAAAAACTATAAGTGAGAATATACTTCAAAGAGCCATAAAGCTACGGACAATTTCGGAAGAGCATGGATCCACAGCCATTCAGGAGCAATACAAAGGCTAACTCCGCCCACCTGCTCTATTTAAGCGGACCTGCTTCTTCCAACTCACTCACTCACCTTGCAGCCCTGTCATACGAAGGCACAATAAAACAGAAGGCAATCAGACCAGGACTTATGGACAAAAGATTTTTATTCCATCCAAGCTCTCATGTACAGGGGATATACAAACAAAATTTGCTCATTTCAGCACCTGAAGAAGGACCAGGAAGTCCGAAATATCGTGCACAAGCTCTAAGCGACAAGTGATGCCAAGTGGAGCCCTAAAAGGAAAAATATCCTGCAAAGAAAAGGCTACTTACCTGAGGAAGCAAAAGAAATGTTCCTGCAAAGAAGAAAGAAGAGGAGACAAAATTGAACATACAAGTTGTCCAGGGACGTGAGAGCCCAATTTTTGAATATGTAAGTCCTTTCATCCTAATTTTTGAGTGTGGGGCAAAGAATTCTGGTTTTCTGGACGGGGGAATGGCCTATGCATTTTGAGTTTCACTGCCTTTGGCGGTGAGATTCTAATTTTCTAAACCTGACACGCTCGTGCCCCTCTGTCGGTCTGGTGCTGGAGTTCGGAGCCCCAATTCCATGCTGAGAAGAAAAACAACTTTCTCTCAGACATGATGTTGGACTTTACATGCTTTCCAAGTCATCCTTTCCTAATCTTAACCTCAGTGAAGAAGTGAGAAAAACCTATTCTGAGAGGATTTTTGGAGGAAAAATGACTGAAGAGGAAAAATAAAATTGTTTGTGCAAGCTGGGTGATTTCCTTAACTGTTTGGACCTCATCTTGGTGAGGGGGGGTGTGCTCCCACTCCTAAAAACTATAAGTGAGAATATACTTCAAAGAGCCATAAAGCTACGGACAATTTCGGAAGAGCATGGATCCACAGCCATTCAGGAGCAATACAAAGGCTAACTCCGCCCACCTGCTCTATTTAAGCGGACCTGCTTCTTCCAACTCACTCACTCACCTTGCAGCCCTGTCATACGAAGGCACAATAAAACAGAAGGCAATCAGACCAGGACTTATGGACAAAAGATTTTTATTCCATCCAAGCTCTCATGTACAGGGGATATACAAACAAAATTTGCTCATTTCAGCACCTGAAGAAGGACCAGGAAGTCCGAAATATCGTGCACAAGCTCTAAGCGACAAGTGATGCCAAGTGGAGCCCTAAAAGGAAAAATATCCTGCAAAGAAAAGGCTACTTACCTGAGGAAACAAAAGAAATGTTCCTGCAAAGAAGAAAGAAGAGGAGACAAAATTGAACATACAAGTTGTCCAGGGACGTGAGAGCCCAATTTTTGAATATGTAAGTCCTTTCATCCTAATTTTTGAGTGTGGGGCAAAGAATTCTGGTTTTCTGGACGGGGGAATGGCCTATGCATTTTGAGTTTCACTGCCTTTGGCGGTGAGATTCTAATTTTCTAAACCTGACACGCTCGTGCCCCTCTGTCGGTCTGGTGCTGGAGTTCGGAGCCCCAATTCCATGCTGAGAAGAAAAACAACTTTCTCTCAGACATGATGTTGGACTTTACATGCTTTCCAAGTCATCCTTTCCTAATCTTAACCTCAGTGAAGAAGTGAGAAAAACCTATTCTGAGAGGATTTTTGGAGGAAAAATGACTGAAGAGGAAAAAGAAAATTGTTTGTGCAAGCTGGGTGATTTCCTTAACTGTTTGGACCTCATCTTGGTGAGGGGGGGTGTGCTCCCACTCCTAAAAACTATAAGTGAGAATATACTTCAAAGAGCCATAAAGCTACGGACAATTTCGGAAGAGCATGGATCCACAGCCATTCAGGAGCAATACAAAGGCTAACTCCGCCCACCTGCTCTATTTAAGCGGACCTGCTTCTTCCAACTCACTCACTCACCTTGCAGCCCTGTCATACGAAGGCACAATAAAACAGAAGGCAATCAGACCAGGACTTATGGACAAAAGATTTTTATTCCATCCAAGCTCTCATGTACAGGGGATATACAAACAAAATTTGCTCATTTCAGCACCTGAAGAAGGACCAGGAAGTCCGAAATATCGTGCACAAGCTCTAAGCGACAAGTGATGCCAAGTGGAGCCCTAAAAGGAAAAATATCCTGCAAAGAAAAGGCTACTTACCTGAGGAAACAAAAGAAATGTTCCTGCAAAGAAGAAAGAAGAGGAGACAAAATTGAACATACAAGTTGTCCAGGGACGTGAGAGCCCAATTTTTGAATATGTAAGTCCTTTCATCCTAATTTTTGAGTGTGGGGCAAAGAATTCTGGTTTTCTGGACGGGGGAATGGCCTATGCATTTTGAGTTTCACTGCCTTTGGCGGTGAGATTCTAATTTTCTAAACCTGACACGCTCGTGCCCCTCTGTCGGTCTGGTGCTGGAGTTCGGAGCCCCAATTCCATGCTGAGAAGAAAAACAACTTTCTCTCAGACATGATGTTGGACTTTACATGCTTTCCAAGTCATCCTTTCCTAATCTTAACCTCAGTGAAGAAGTGAGAAAAACCTATTCTGAGAGGATTTTTGGAGGAAAAATGACTGAAGAGGAAAAAGAAAATTGTTTGTGCAAGCTGGGTGATTTCCTTAACTGTTTGGACCTCATCTTGGTGAGGGGGGGTGTGCTCCCACTCCTAAAAACTATAAGTGAGAATATACTTCAAAGAGCCATAAAGCTACGGACAATTTCGGAAGAGCATGGACCCACAGCCATTCAGGAGCAATACAAAGGCTAACTCCGCCCACCTGCTCTATTTAAGCGGACCTGCTTCTTCCAACTCACTCACTCACCTTGCAGCCCTGTCATACGAAGGCACAATAAAACAGAAGGCAATCAGACCAGGACTTATGGACAAAAGATTTTTATTCCATCCAAGCTCTCATGTACAGGGGATATACAAACAAAATTTGCTCATTTCAGCACCTGAAGAAGGACCAGGAAGTCCGAAATATCGTGCACAAGCTCTAAGCGACAAGTGATGCCAAGTGGAGCCCTAAAAGGAAAAATATCCTGCAAAGAAAAGGCTACTTACCTGAGGAAGCAAAAGAAATGTTCCTGCAAAGAAGAAAGAAGAGGAGACAAAATTGAACATACAAGTTGTCCAGGGACGTGAGAGCCCAATTTTTGAATATGTAAGTCCTTTCATCCTAATTTTTGAGTGTGGGGCAAAGAATTCTGGTTTTCTGGACGGGGGAATGGCCTATGCATTTTGAGTTTCACTGCCTTTGGCGGTGAGATTCTAATTTTCTAAACCTGACACGCTCGTGCCCCTCTGTCGGTCTGGTGCTGGAGTTCGGAGCCCCAATTCCATGCTGAGAAGAAAAACAACTTTCTCTCAGACATGATGTTGGACTTTACATGCTTTCCAAGTCATCCTTTCCTAATCTTAACCTCAGTGAAGAAGTGAGAAAAACCTATTCTGAGAGGATTTTTGGAGGAAAAATGACTGAAGAGGAAAAAGAAAATTGTTTGTGCAAGCTGGGTGATTTCCTTAACTGTTTGGACCTCATCTTGGTGAGGGGGGGTGTGCTCCCACTCCTAAAAACTATAAGTGAGAATATACTTCAAAGAGCCATAAAGCTACGGACAATTTCGGAAGAGCATGGATCCACAGCCATTCAGGAGCAATACAAAGGCTAACTCCGCCCACCTGCTCTATTTAAGCGGACCTGCTTCTTCCAACTCACTCACTCACCTTGCAGCCCTGTCATACGAAGGCACAATAAAACAGAAGGCAATCAGACCAGGACTTATGGACAAAAGATTTTTATTCCATCCAAGCTCTCATGTACAGGGGATATACAAACAAAATTTGCTCATTTCAGCACCTGAAGAAGGACCAGGAAGTCCGAAATATCGTGCACAAGCTCTAAGCGACAAGTGATGCCAAGTGGAGCCCTAAAAGGAAAAATATCCTGCAAAGAAAAGGCTACTTACCTGAGGAAACAAAAGAAATGTTCCTGCAAAGAAGAAAGAAGAGGAGACAAAATTGAACATACAAGTTGTCCAGGGACGTGAGAGCCCAATTTTTGAATATGTAAGTCCTTTCATCCTAATTTTTGAGTGTGGGGCAAAGAATTCTGGTTTTCTGGACGGGGGAATGGCCTATGCATTTTGAGTTTCACTGCCTTTGGCGGTGAGATTCTAATTTTCTAAACCTGACACGCTCGTGCCCCTCTGTCGGTCTGGTGCTGGAGTTCGGAGCCCCAATTCCATGCTGAGAAGAAAAACAACTTTCTCTCAGACATGATGTTGGACTTTACATGCTTTCCAAGTCATCCTTTCCTAATCTTAACCTCAGTGAAGAAGTGAGAAAAACCTATTCTGAGAGGATTTTTGGAGGAAAAATGACTGAAGAGGAAAAAGAAAATTGTTTGTGCAAGCTGGGTGATTTCCTTAACTGTTTGGACCTCATCTTGGTGAGGGGGGGTGTGCTCCCACTCCTAAAAACTATAAGTGAGAATATACTTCAAAGAGCCATAAAGCTACGGACAATTTCGGAAGAGCATGGATCCACAGCCATTCAGGAGCAATACAAAGGCTAACTCCGCCCACCTGCTCTATTTAAGCGGACCTGCTTCTTCCAACTCACTCACTCACCTTGCAGCCCTGTCATACGAAGGCACAATAAAACAGAAGGCAATCAGACCAGGACTTATGGACAAAAGATTTTTATTCCATCCAAGCTCTCATGTACAGGGGATATACAAACAAAATTTGCTCATTTCAGCACCTGAAGAAGGACCAGGAAGTCCGAAATATCGTGCACAAGCTCTAAGCGACAAGTGATGCCAAGTGGAGCCCTAAAAGGAAAAATATCCTGCAAAGAAAAGGCTACTTACCTGAGGAAACAAAAGAAATGTTCCTGCAAAGAAGAAAGAAGAGGAGACAAAATTGAACATACAAGTTGTCCAGGGACGTGAGAGCCCAATTTTTGAATATGTAAGTCCTTTCATCCTAATTTTTGAGTGTGGGGCAAAGAATTCTGGTTTTCTGGACGGGGGAATGGCCTATGCATTTTGAGTTTCACTGCCTTTGGCGGTGAGATTCTAATTTTCTAAACCTGACACGCTCGTGCCCCTCTGTCGGTCTGGTGCTGGAGTTCGGAGCCCCAATTCCATGCTGAGAAGAAAAACAACTTTCTCTCAGACATGATGTTGGACTTTACATGCTTTCCAAGTCATCCTTTCCTAATCTTAACCTCAGTGAAGAAGTGAGAAAAACCTATTCTGAGAGGATTTTTGGAGGAAAAATGACTGAAGAGGAAAAAGAAAATTGTTTGTGCAAGCTGGGTGATTTCCTTAACTGTTTGGACCTCATCTTGGTGAGGGGGGGTGTGCTCCCACTCCTAAAAACTATAAGTGAGAATATACTTCAAAGAGCCATAAAGCTACGGACAATTTCGGAAGAGCATGGATCCACAGCCATTCAGGAGCAATACAAAGGCTAACTCCGCCCACCTGCTCTATTTAAGCGGACCTGCTTCTTCCAACTCACTCACTCACCTTGCAGCCCTGTCATACGAAGGCACAATAAAACAGAAGGCAATCAGACCAGGACTTATGGACAAAAGATTTTTATTCCATCCAAGCTCTCATGTACAGGGGATATACAAACAAAATTTGCTCATTTCAGCACCTGAAGAAGGACCAGGAAGTCCGAAATATCGTGCACAAGCTCTAAGCGACAAGTGATGCCAAGTGGAGCCCTAAAAGGAAAAATATCCTGCAAAGAAAAGGCTACTTACCTGAGGAAACAAAAGAAATGTTCCTGCAAAGAAGAAAGAAGAGGAGACAAAATTGAACATACAAGTTGTCCAGGGACGTGAGAGCCCAATTTTTGAATATGTAAGTCCTTTCATCCTAATTTTTGAGTGTGGGGCAAAGAATTCTGGTTTTCTGGACGGGGGAATGGCCTATGCATTTTGAGTTTCACTGCCTTTGGCGGTGAGATTCTAATTTTCTAAACCTGACACGCTCGTGCCCCTCTGTCGGTCTGGTGCTGGAGTTCGGAGCCCCAATTCCATGCTGAGAAGAAGAACAACTTTCTCTCAGACATGATGTTGGACTTTACATGCTTTCCAAGTCATCCTTTCCTAATCTTAACCTCAGTGAAGAAGTGAGAAAAACCTATTCTGAGAGGATTTTTGGAGGAAAAATGACTGAAGAGGAAAAAGAAAATTGTTTGTGCAAGCTGGGTGATTTCCTTAACTGTTTGGACCTCATCTTGGTGAGGGGGGGTGTGCTCCCACTCCTAAAAACTATAAGTGAGAATATACTTCAAAGAGCCATAAAGCTACGGACAATTTCGGAAGAGCATGGATCCACAGCCATTCAGGAGCAATACAAAGGCTAACTCCGCCCACCTGCTCTATTTAAGCGGACCTGCTTCTTCCAACTCACTCACTCACCTTGCAGCCCTGTCATACGAAGGCACAATAAAACAGAAGGCAATCAGACCAGGACTTATGGACAAAAGATTTTTATTCCATCCAAGCTCTCATGTACAGGGGATATACAAACAAAATTTGCTCATTTCAGCACCTGAAGAAGGACCAGGAAGTCCGAAATATCGTGCACAAGCTCTAAGCGACAAGTGATGCCAAGTGGAGCCCTAAAAGGAAAAATATCCTGACGTGAGAGCCCAATTTTTGAATATGTAAGTCCTTTCATCCTAATTTTTGAGTGTGGGGCAAAGAATTCTGGTTTTCTGGACGGGGGAATGGCCTATGCATTTTGAGTTTCACTGCCTTTGGCGGTGAGATTCTAATTTTCTAAACCTGACACGCTCGTGCCCCTCTGTCGGTCTGGTGCTGGAGTTCGGAGCCCCAATTCCATGCTGAGAAGAAAAACAACTTTCTCTCAGACATGATGTTGGACTTTACATGCTTTCCAAGTCATCCTTTCCTAATCTTAACCTCAGTGAAGAAGTGAGAAAAACCTATTCTGAGAGGATTTTTGGAGGAAAAATGACTGAAGAGGAAAAAGAAAATTGTTTGTGCAAGCTGGGTGATTTCCTTAACTGTTTGGACCTCATCTTGGTGAGGGGGGGTGTGCTCCCACTCCTAAAAACTATAAGTGAGAATATACTTCAAAGAGCCATAAAGCTACGGACAATTTCGGAAGAGCATGGACCCACAGCCATTCAGGAGCAATACAAAGGCTAACTCCGCCCACCTGCTCTATTTAAGCGGACCTGCTTCTTCCAACTCACTCACTCACCTTGCAGCCCTGTCATACGAAGGCACAATAAAACAGAAGGCAATCAGACCAGGACTTATGGACAAAAGATTTTTATTCCATCCAAGCTCTCATGTACAGGGGATATACAAACAAAATTTGCTCATTTCAGCACCTGAAGAAGGACCAGGAAGTCCGAAATATCGTGCACAAGCTCTAAGCGACAAGTGATGCCAAGTGGAGCCCTAAAAGGAAAAATATCCTGCAAAGAAAAGGCTACTTACCTGAGGAAGCAAAAGAAATGTTCCTGCAAAGAAGAAAGAAGAGGAGACAAAATTGAACATACAAGTTGTCCAGGGACGTGAGAGCCCAATTTTTGAATATGTAAGTCCTTTCATCCTAATTTTTGAGTGTGGGGCAAAGAATTCTGGTTTTCTGGACGGGGGAATGGCCTATGCATTTTGAGTTTCACTGCCTTTGGCGGTGAGATTCTAATTTTCTAAACCTGACACGCTCGTGCCCCTCTGTCGGTCTGGTGCTGGAGTTCGGAGCCCCAATTCCATGCTGAGAAGAAAAACAACTTTCTCTCAGACATGATGTTGGACTTTACATGCTTTCCAAGTCATCCTTTCCTAATCTTAACCTCAGTGAAGAAGTGAGAAAAACCTATTCTGAGAGGATTTTTGGAGGAAAAATGACTGAAGAGGAAAAAGAAAATTGTTTGTGCAAGCTGGGTGATTTCCTTAACTGTTTGGACCTCATCTTGGTGAGGGGGGGTGTGCTCCCACTCCTAAAAACTATAAGTGAGAATATACTTCAAAGAGCCATAAAGCTACGGACAATTTCGGAAGAGCATGGACCCACAGCCATTCAGGAGCAATACAAAGGCTAACTCCGCCCACCTGCTCTATTTAAGCGGACCTGCTTCTTCCAACTCACTCACTCACCTTGCAGCCCTGTCATACGAAGGCACAATAAAACAGAAGGCAATCAGACCAGGACTTATGGACAAAAGATTTTTATTCCATCCAAGCTCTCATGTACAGGGGATATACAAACAAAATTTGCTCATTTCAGCACCTGAAGAAGGACCAGGAAGTCCGAAATATCGTGCACAAGCTCTAAGCGACAAGTGATGCCAAGTGGAGCCCTAAAAGGAAAAATATCCTGCAAAGAAAAGGCTACTTACCTGAGGAAACAAAAGAAATGTTCCTGCAAAGAAGAAAGAAGAGGAGACAAAATTGAACATACAAGTTGTCCAGGGACGTGAGAGCCCAATTTTTGAATATGTAAGTCCTTTCATCCTAATTTTTGAGTGTGGGGCAAAGAATTCTGGTTTTCTGGACGGGGGAATGGCCTATGCATTTTGAGTTTCACTGCCTTTGGCGGTGAGATTCTAATTTTCTAAACCTGACACGCTCGTGCCCCTCTGTCGGTCTGGTGCTGGAGTTCGGAGCCCCAATTCCATGCTGAGAAGAAAAACAACTTTCTCTCAGACATGATGTTGGACTTTACATGCTTTCCAAGTCATCCTTTCCTAATCTTAACCTCAGTGAAGAAGTGAGAAAAACCTATTCTGAGAGGATTTTTGGAGGAAAAATGACTGAAGAGGAAAAAGAAAATTGTTTGTGCAAGCTGGGTGATTTCCTTAACTGTTTGGACCTCATCTTGGTGAGGGGGGGTGTGCTCCCACTCCTAAAAACTATAAGTGAGAATATACTTCAAAGAGCCATAAAGCTACGGACAATTTCGGAAGAGCATGGACCCACAGCCATTCAGGAGCAATACAAAGGCTAACTCCGCCCACCTGCTCTATTTAAGCGGACCTGCTTCTTCCAACTCACTCACTCACCTTGCAGCCCTGTCATACGAAGGCACAATAAAACAGAAGGCAATCAGACCAGGACTTATGGACAAAAGATTTTTATTCCATCCAAGCTCTCATGTACAGGGGATATACAAACAAAATTTGCTCATTTCAGCACCTGAAGAAGGACCAGGAAGTCCGAAATATCGTGCACAAGCTCTAAGCGACAAGTGATGCCAAGTGGAGCCCTAAAAGGAAAAATATCCTGCAAAGAAAAGGCTACTTACCTGAGGAAACAAAAGAAATGTTCCTGCAAAGAAGAAAGAAGAGGAGACAAAATTGAACATACAAGTTGTCCAGGGACGTGAGAGCCCAATTTTTGAATATGTAAGTCCTTTCATCCTAATTTTTGAGTGTGGGGCAAAGAATTCTGGTTTTCTGGACGGGGGAATGGCCTATGCATTTTGAGTTTCACTGCCTTTGGCGGTGAGATTCTAATTTTCTAAACCTGACACGCTCGTGCCCCTCTGTCGGTCTGGTGCTGGAGTTCGGAGCCCCAATTCCATGCTGAGAAGAAAAACAACTTTCTCTCAGACATGATGTTGGACTTTACATGCTTTCCAAGTCATCCTTTCCTAATCTTAACCTCAGTGAAGAAGTGAGAAAAACCTATTCTGAGAGGATTTTTGGAGGAAAAATGACTGAAGAGGAAAAAGAAAATTGTTTGTGCAAGCTGGGTGATTTCCTTAACTGTTTGGACCTCATCTTGGTGAGGGGGGGTGTGCTCCCACTCCTAAAAACTATAAGTGAGAATATACTTCAAAGAGCCATAAAGCTACGGACAATTTCGGAAGAGCATGGACCCACAGCCATTCAGGAGCAATACAAAGGCTAACTCCGCCCACCTGCTCTATTTAAGCGGACCTGCTTCTTCCAACTCACTCACTCACCTTGCAGCCCTGTCATACGAAGGCACAATAAAACAGAAGGCAATCAGACCAGGACTTATGGACAAAAGATTTTTATTCCATCCAAGCTCTCATGTACAGGGGATATACAAACAAAATTTGCTCATTTCAGCACCTGAAGAAGGACCAGGAAGTCCGAAATATCGTGCACAAGCTCTAAGCGACAAGTGATGCCAAGTGGAGCCCTAAAAGGAAAAATATCCTGCAAAGAAAAGGCTACTTACCTGAGGAAACAAAAGAAATGTTCCTGCAAAGAAGAAAGAAGAGGAGACAAAATTGAACATACAAGTTGTCCAGGGACGTGAGAGCCCAATTTTTGAATATGTAAGTCCTTTCATCCTAATTTTTGAGTGTGGGGCAAAGAATTCTGGTTTTCTGGACGGGGGAATGGCCTATGCATTTTGAGTTTCACTGCCTTTGGCGGTGAGATTCTAATTTTCTAAACCTGACACGCTCGTGCCCCTCTGTCGGTCTGGTGCTGGAGTTCGGAGCCCCAATTCCATGCTGAGAAGAAAAACAACTTTCTCTCAGACATGATGTTGGACTTTACATGCTTTCCAAGTCATCCTTTCCTAATCTTAACCTCAGTGAAGAAGTGAGAAAAACCTATTCTGAGAGGATTTTTGGAGGAAAAATGACTGAAGAGGAAAAAGAAAATTGTTTGTGCAAGCTGGGTGATTTCCTTAACTGTTTGGACCTCATCTTGGTGAGGGGGGGTGTGCTCCCACTCCTAAAAACTATAAGTGAGAATATACTTCAAAGAGCCATAAAGCTACGGACAATTTCGGAAGAGCATGGATCCACAGCCATTCAGGAGCAATACAAAGGCTAACTCCGCCCACCTGCTCTATTTAAGCGGACCTGCTTCTTCCAACTCACTCACTCACCTTGCAGCCCTGTCATACGAAGGCACAATAAAACAGAAGGCAATCAGACCAGGACTTATGGACAAAAGATTTTTATTCCATCCAAGCTCTCATGTACAGGGGATATACAAACAAAATTTGCTCATTTCAGCACCTGAAGAAGGACCAGGAAGTCCGAAATATCGTGCACAAGCTCTAAGCGACAAGTGATGCCAAGTGGAGCCCTAAAAGGAAAAATATCCTGCAAAGAAAAGGCTACTTACCTGAGGAAACAAAAGAAATGGTCCTGCAAAGAAGAAAGAAGAGGAGACAAAATTGAACATACAAGTTGTCCAGGGACGTGAGAGCCCAATTTTTGAATATGTAAGTCCTTTCATCCTAATTTTTGAGTGTGGGGCAAAGAATTCTGGTTTTCTGGACGGGGGAATGGCCTATGCATTTTGAGTTTCACTGCCTTTGGCGGTGAGATTCTAATTTTCTAAACCTGACACGCTCGTGCCCCTCTGTCGGTCTGGTGCTGGAGTTCGGAGCCCCAATTCCATGCTGAGAAGAAAAACAACTTTCTCTCAGACATGATGTTGGACTTTACATGCTTTCCAAGTCATCCTTTCCTAATCTTAACCTCAGTGAAGAAGTGAGAAAAACCTATTCTGAGAGGATTTTTGGAGGAAAAATGACTGAAGAGGAAAAAGAAAATTGTTTGTGCAAGCTGGGTGATTTCCTTAACTGTTTGGACCTCATCTTGGTGAGGGGGGGTGTGCTCCCACTCCTAAAAACTATAAGTGAGAATATACTTCAAAGAGCCATAAAGCTACGGACAATTTCGGAAGAGCATGGACCCACAGCCATTCAGGAGCAATACAAAGGCTAACTCCGCCCACCTGCTCTATTTAAGCGGACCTGCTTCTTCCAACTCACTCACTCACCTTGCAGCCCTGTCATACGAAGGCACAATAAAACAGAAGGCAATCAGACCAGGACTTATGGACAAAAGATTTTTATTCCATCCAAGCTCTCATGTACAGGGGATATACAAACAAAATTTGCTCATTTCAGCACCTGAAGAAGGACCAGGAAGTCCGAAATATCGTGCACAAGCTCTAAGCGACAAGTGATGCCAAGTGGAGCCCTAAAAGGAAAAATATCCTGCAAAGAAAAGGCTACTTACCTGAGGAAACAAAAGAAATGTTCCTGCAAAGAAGAAAGAAGAGGAGACAAAATTGAACATACAAGTTGTCCAGGGACGTGAGAGCCCAATTTTTGAATATGTAAGTCCTTTCATCCTAATTTTTGAGTGTGGGGCAAAGAATTCTGGTTTTCTGGACGGGGGAATGGCCTATGCATTTTGAGTTTCACTGCCTTTGGCGGTGAGATTCTAATTTTCTAAACCTGACACGCTCGTGCCCCTCTGTCGGTCTGGTGCTGGAGTTCGGAGCCCCAATTCCATGCTGAGAAGAAAAACAACTTTCTCTCAGACATGATGTTGGACTTTACATGCTTTCCAAGTCATCCTTTCCTAATCTTAACCTCAGTGAAGAAGTGAGAAAAACCTATTCTGAGAGGATTTTTGGAGGAAAAATGACTGAAGAGGAAAAAGAAAATTGTTTGTGCAAGCTGGGTGATTTCCTTAACTGTTTGGACCTCATCTTGGTGAGGGGGGGTGTGCTCCCACTCCTAAAAACTATAAGTGAGAATATACTTCAAAGAGCCATAAAGCTACGGACAATTTCGGAAGAGCATGGACCCACAGCCATTCAGGAGCAATACAAAGGCTAACTCCGCCCACCTGCTCTATTTAAGCGGACCTGCTTCTTCCAACTCACTCACTCACCTTGCAGCCCTGTCATACGAAGGCACAATAAAACAGAAGGCAATCAGACCAGGACTTATGGACAAAAGATTTTTATTCCATCCAAGCTCTCATGTACAGGGGATATACAAACAAAATTTGCTCATTTCAGCACCTGAAGAAGGACCAGGAAGTCCGAAATATCGTGCACAAGCTCTAAGCGACAAGTGATGCCAAGTGGAGCCCTAAAAGGAAAAATATCCTGCAAAGAAAAGGCTACTTACCTGAGGAAACAAAAGAAATGTTCCTGCAAAGAAGAAAGAAGAGGAGACAAAATTGAACATACAAGTTGTCCAGGGACGTGAGAGCCCAATTTTTGAATATGTAAGTCCTTTCATCCTAATTTTTGAGTGTGGGGCAAAGAATTCTGGTTTTCTGGACGGGGGAATGGCCTATGCATTTTGAGTTTCACTGCCTTTGGCGGTGAGATTCTAATTTTCTAAACCTGACACGCTCGTGCCCCTCTGTCGGTCTGGTGCTGGAGTTCGGAGCCCCAATTCCATGCTGAGAAGAAAAACAACTTTCTCTCAGACATGATGTTGGACTTTACATGCTTTCCAAGTCATCCTTTCCTAATCTTAACCTCAGTGAAGAAGTGAGAAAAACCTATTCTGAGAGGATTTTTGGAGGAAAAATGACTGAAGAGGAAAAAGAAAATTGTTTGTGCAAGCTGGGTGATTTCCTTAACTGTTTGGACCTCATCTTGGTGAGGGGGGGTGTGCTCCCACTCCTAAAAACTATAAGTGAGAATATACTTCAAAGAGCCATAAAGCTACGGACAATTTCGGAAGAGCATGGACCCACAGCCATTCAGGAGCAATACAAAGGCTAACTCCGCCCACCTGCTCTATTTAAGCGGACCTGCTTCTTCCAACTCACTCACTCACCTTGCAGCCCTGTCATACGAAGGCACAATAAAACAGAAGGCAATCAGACCAGGACTTATGGACAAAAGATTTTTATTCCATCCAAGCTCTCATGTACAGGGGATATACAAACAAAATTTGCTCATTTCAGCACCTGAAGAAGGACCAGGAAGTCCGAAATATCGTGCACAAGCTCTAAGCGACAAGTGATGCCAAGTGGAGCCCTAAAAGGAAAAATATCCTGCAAAGAAAAGGCTACTTACCTGAGGAAACAAAAGAAATGGTCCTGCAAAGAAGAAAGAAGAGGAGACAAAATTGAACATACAAGTTGTCCAGGGACGTGAGAGCCCAATTTTTGAATATGTAAGTCCTTTCATCCTAATTTTTGAGTGTGGGGCAAAGAATTCTGGTTTTCTGGACGGGGGAATGGCCTATGCATTTTGAGTTTCACTGCCTTTGGCGGTGAGATTCTAATTTTCTAAACCTGACACGCTCGTGCCCCTCTGTCGGTCTGGTGCTGGAGTTCGGAGCCCCAATTCCATGCTGAGAAGAAAAACAACTTTCTCTCAGACATGATGTTGGACTTTACATGCTTTCCAAGTCATCCTTTCCTAATCTTAACCTCAGTGAAGAAGTGAGAAAAACCTATTCTGAGAGGATTTTTGGAGGAAAAATGACTGAAGAGGAAAAAGAAAATTGTTTGTGCAAGCTGGGTGATTTCCTTAACTGTTTGGACCTCATCTTGGTGAGGGGGGGTGTGCTCCCACTCCTAAAAACTATAAGTGAGAATATACTTCAAAGAGCCATAAAGCTACGGACAATTTCGGAAGAGCATGGACCCACAGCCATTCAGGAGCAATACAAAGGCTAACTCCGCCCACCTGCTCTATTTAAGCGGACCTGCTTCTTCCAACTCACTCACTCACCTTGCAGCCCTGTCATACGAAGGCACAATAAAACAGAAGGCAATCAGACCAGGACTTATGGACAAAAGATTTTTATTCCATCCAAGCTCTCATGTACAGGGGATATACAAACAAAATTTGCTCATTTCAGCACCTGAAGAAGGACCAGGAAGTCCGAAATATCGTGCACAAGCTCTAAGCGACAAGTGATGCCAAGTGGAGCCCTAAAAGGAAAAATATCCTGCAAAGAAAAGGCTACTTACCTGAGGAAACAAAAGAAATGTTCCTGCAAAGAAGAAAGAAGAGGAGACAAAATTGAACATACAAGTTGTCCAGGGACGTGAGAGCCCAATTTTTGAATATGTAAGTCCTTTCATCCTAATTTTTGAGTGTGGGGCAAAGAATTCTGGTTTTCTGGACGGGGGAATGGCCTATGCATTTTGAGTTTCACTGCCTTTGGCGGTGAGATTCTAATTTTCTAAACCTGACACGCTCGTGCCCCTCTGTCGGTCTGGTGCTGGAGTTCGGAGCCCCAATTCCATGCTGAGAAGAAAAACAACTTTCTCTCAGACATGATGTTGGACTTTACATGCTTTCCAAGTCATCCTTTCCTAATCTTAACCTCAGTGAAGAAGTGAGAAAAACCTATTCTGAGAGGATTTTTGGAGGAAAAATGACTGAAGAGGAAAAAGAAAATTGTTTGTGCAAGCTGGGTGATTTCCTTAACTGTTTGGACCTCATCTTGGTGAGGGGGGGTGTGCTCCCACTCCTAAAAACTATAAGTGAGAATATACTTCAAAGAGCCATAAAGCTACGGACAATTTCGGAAGAGCATGGATCCACAGCCATTCAGGAGCAATACAAAGGCTAACTCCGCCCACCTGCTCTATTTAAGCGGACCTGCTTCTTCCAACTCACTCACTCACCTTGCAGCCCTGTCATACGAAGGCACAATAAAACAGAAGGCAATCAGACCAGGACTTATGGACAAAAGATTTTTATTCCATCCAAGCTCTCATGTACAGGGGATATACAAACAAAATTTGCTCATTTCAGCACCTGAAGAAGGACCAGGAAGTCCGAAATATCGTGCACAAGCTCTAAGCGACAAGTGATGCCAAGTGGAGCCCTAAAAGGAAAAATATCCTGCAAAGAAAAGGCTACTTACCTGAGGAAACAAAAGAAATGTTCCTGCAAAGAAGAAAGAAGAGGAGACAAAATTGAACATACAAGTTGTCCAGGGACGTGAGAGCCCAATTTTTGAATATGTAAGTCCTTTCATCCTAATTTTTGAGTGTGGGGCAAAGAATTCTGGTTTTCTGGACGGGGGAATGGCCTATGCATTTTGAGTTTCACTGCCTTTGGCGGTGAGATTCTAATTTTCTAAACCTGACACGCTCGTGCCCCTCTGTCGGTCTGGTGCTGGAGTTCGGAGCCCCAATTCCATGCTGAGAAGAAAAACAACTTTCTCTCAGACATGATGTTGGACTTTACATGCTTTCCAAGTCATCCTTTCCTAATCTTAACCTCAGTGAAGAAGTGAGAAAAACCTATTCTGAGAGGATTTTTGGAGGAAAAATGACTGAAGAGGAAAAAGAAAATTGTTTGTGCAAGCTGGGTGATTTCCTTAACTGTTTGGACCTCATCTTGGTGAGGGGGGGTGTGCTCCCACTCCTAAAAACTATAAGTGAGAATATACTTCAAAGAGCCATAAAGCTACGGACAATTTCGGAAGAGCATGGACCCACAGCCATTCAGGAGCAATACAAAGGCTAACTCCGCCCACCTGCTCTATTTAAGCGGACCTGCTTCTTCCAACTCACTCACTCACCTTGCAGCCCTGTCATACGAAGGCACAATAAAACAGAAGGCAATCAGACCAGGACTTATGGACAAAAGATTTTTATTCCATCCAAGCTCTCATGTACAGGGGATATACAAACAAAATTTGCTCATTTCAGCACCTGAAGAAGGACCAGGAAGTCCGAAATATCGTGCACAAGCTCTAAGCGACAAGTGATGCCAAGTGGAGCCCTAAAAGGAAAAATATCCTGCAAAGAAAAGGCTACTTACCTGAGGAAACAAAAGAAATGTTCCTGCAAAGAAGAAAGAAGAGGAGACAAAATTGAACATACAAGTTGTCCAGGGACGTGAGAGCCCAATTTTTTAATATGTAAGTCCTTTCATCCTAATTTTTGAGTGTGGGGCAAAGAATTCTGGTTTTCTGGACGGGGGAATGGCCTATGCATTTTGAGTTTCACTGCCTTTGGCGGTGAGATTCTAATTTTCTAAACCTGACACGCTCGTGCCCCTCTGTCGGTCTGGTGCTGGAGTTCGGAGCCCCAATTCCATGCTGAGAAGAAAAACAACTTTCTCTCAGACATGATGTTGGACTTTACATGCTTTCCAAGTCATCCTTTCCTAATCTTAACCTCAGTGAAGAAGTGAGAAAAACCTATTCTGAGAGGATTTTTGGAGGAAAAATGACTGAAGAGGAAAAAGAAAATTGTTTGTGCAAGCTGGGTGATTTCCTTAACTGTTTGGACCTCATCTTGGTGAGGGGGGGTGTGCTCCCACTCCTAAAAACTATAAGTGAGAATATACTTCAAAGAGCCATAAAGCTACGGACAATTTCGGAAGAGCATGGATCCACAGCCATTCAGGAGCAATACAAAGGCTAACTCCGCCCACCTGCTCTATTTAAGCGGACCTGCTTCTTCCAACTCACTCACCTTGCAGCCCTGTCATACGAAGGCACAATAAAACAGAAGGCAATCAGACCAGGACTTATGGACAAAAGATTTTTATTCCATCCAAGCTCTCATGTACAGGGGATATACAAACAAAATTTGCTCATTTCAGCACCTGAAGAAGGACCAGGAAGTCCGAAATATCGTGCACAAGCTCTAAGCGACAAGTGATGCCAAGTGGAGCCCTAAAAGGAAAAATATCCTGCAAAGAAAAGGCTACTTACCTGAGGAAACAAAAGAAATGGTCCTGCAAAGAAGAAAGAAGAGGAGACAAAATTGAACATACAAGTTGTCCAGGGACGTGAGAGCCCAATTTTTGAATATGTAAGTCCTTTCATCCTAATTTTTGAGTGTGGGGCAAAGAATTCTGGTTTTCTGGACGGGGGAATGGCCTATGCATTTTGAGTTTCACTGCCTTTGGCGGTGAGATTCTAATTTTCTAAACCTGACACGCTCGTGCCCCTCTGTCGGTCTGGTGCTGGAGTTCGGAGCCCCAATTCCATGCTGAGAAGAAAAACAACTTTCTCTCAGACATGATGTTGGACTTTACATGCTTTCCAAGTCATCCTTTCCTAATCTTAACCTCAGTGAAGAAGTGAGAAAAACCTATTCTGAGAGGATTTTTGGAGGAAAAATGACTGAAGAGGAAAAAGAAAATTGTTTGTGCAAGCTGGGTGATTTCCTTAACTGTTTGGACCTCATCTTGGTGAGGGGGGGTGTGCTCCCACTCCTAAAAACTATAAGTGAGAATATACTTCAAAGAGCCATAAAGCTACGGACAATTTCGGAAGAGCATGGATCCACAGCCATTCAGGAGCAATACAAAGGCTAACTCCGCCCACCTGCTCTATTTAAGCGGACCTGCTTCTTCCAACTCACTCACTCACCTTGCAGCCCTGTCATACGAAGGCACAATAAAACAGAAGGCAATCAGACCAGGACTTATGGACAAAAGATTTTTATTCCATCCAAGCTCTCATGTACAGGGGATATACAAACAAAATTTGCTCATTTCAGCACCTGAAGAAGGACCAGGAAGTCCGAAATATCGTGCACAAGCTCTAAGCGACAAGTGATGCCAAGTGGAGCCCTAAAAGGAAAAATATCCTGCAAAGAAAAGGCTACTTACCTGAGGAAACAAAAGAAATGTTCCTGCAAAGAAGAAAGAAGAGGAGACAAAATTGAACATACAAGTTGTCCAGGGACGTGAGAGCCCAATTTTTGAATATGTAAGTCCTTTCATCCTAATTTTTGAGTGTGGGGCAAAGAATTCTGGTTTTCTGGACGGGGGAATGGCCTATGCATTTTGAGTTTCACTGCCTTTGGCGGTGAGATTCTAATTTTCTAAACCTGACACGCTCGTGCCCCTCTGTCGGTCTGGTGCTGGAGTTCGGAGCCCCAATTCCATGCTGAGAAGAAAAACAACTTTCTCTCAGACATGATGTTGGACTTTACATGCTTTCCAAGTCATCCTTTCCTAATCTTAACCTCAGTGAAGAAGTGAGAAAAACCTATTCTGAGAGGATTTTTGGAGGAAAAATGACTGAAGAGGAAAAATAAAATTGTTTGTGCAAGCTGGGTGATTTCCTTAACTGTTTGGACCTCATCTTGGTGAGGGGGGGTGTGCTCCCACTCCTAAAAACTATAAGTGAGAATATACTTCAAAGAGCCATAAAGCTACGGACAATTTCGGAAGAGCATGGATCCACAGCCATTCAGGAGCAATACAAAGGCTAACTCCGCCCACCTGCTCTATTTAAGCGGACCTGCTTCTTCCAACTCACTCACTCACCTTGCAGCCCTGTCATACGAAGGCACAATAAAACAGAAGGCAATCAGACCAGGACTTATGGACAAAAGATTTTTATTCCATCCAAGCTCTCATGTACAGGGGATATACAAACAAAATTTGCTCATTTCAGCACCTGAAGAAGGACCAGGAAGTCCGAAATATCGTGCACAAGCTCTAAGCGACAAGTGATGCCAAGTGGAGCCCTAAAAGGAAAAATATCCTGCAAAGAAAAGGCTACTTACCTGAGGAAACAAAAGAAATGTTCCTGCAAAGAAGAAAGAAGAGGAGACAAAATTGAACATACAAGTTGTCCAGGGACGTGAGAGCCCAATTTTTGAATATGTAAGTCCTTTCATCCTAATTTTTGAGTGTGGGGCAAAGAATTCTGGTTTTCTGGACGGGGGAATGGCCTATGCATTTTGAGTTTCAATGCCTTTGGCGGTGAGATTCTAATTTTCTAAACCTGACACGCTCGTGCCCCTCTGTCGGTCTGGTGCTGGAGTTCGGAGCCCCAATTCCATGCTGAGAAGAAAAACAACTTTCTCTCAGACATGATGTTGGACTTTACATGCTTTCCAAGTCATCCTTTCCTAATCTTAACCTCAGTGAAGAAGTGAGAAAAACCTATTCTGAGAGGATTTTTGGAGGAAAAATGACTGAAGAGGAAAAAGAAAATTGTTTGTGCAAGCTGGGTGATTTCCTTAACTGTTTGGACCTCATCTTGGTGAGGGGGGGTGTGCTCCCACTCCTAAAAACTATAAGTGAGAATATACTTCAAAGAGCCATAAAGCTACGGACAATTTCGGAAGAGCATGGACCCACAGCCATTCAGGAGCAATACAAAGGCTAACTCCGCCCACCTGCTCTATTTAAGCGGACCTGCTTCTTCCAACTCACTCACTCACCTTGCAGCCCTGTCATACGAAGGCACAATAAAACAGAAGGCAATCAGACCAGGACTTATGGACAAAAGATTTTTATTCCATCCAAGCTCTCATGTACAGGGGATATACAAACAAAATTTGCTCATTTCAGCACCTGAAGAAGGACCAGGAAGTCCGAAATATCGTGCACAAGCTCTAAGCGACAAGTGATGCCAAGTGGAGCCCTAAAAGGAAAAATATCCTGCAAAGAAAAGGCTACTTACCTGAGGAAACAAAAGAAATGGTCCTGCAAAGAAGAAAGAAGAGGAGACAAAATTGAACATACAAGTTGTCCAGGGACGTGAGAGCCCAATTTTTGAATATGTAAGTCCTTTCATCCTAATTTTTGAGTGTGGGGCAAAGAATTCTGGTTTTCTGGACGGGGGAATGGCCTATGCATTTTGAGTTTCACTGCCTTTGGCGGTGAGATTCTAATTTTCTAAACCTGACACGCTCGTGCCCCTCTGTCGGTCTGGTGCTGGAGTTCGGAGCCCCAATTCCATGCTGAGAAGAAAAACAACTTTCTCTCAGACATGATGTTGGACTTTACATGCTTTCCAAGTCATCCTTTCCTAATCTTAACCTCAGTGAAGAAGTGAGAAAAACCTATTCTGAGAGGATTTTTGGAGGAAAAATGACTGAAGAGGAAAAAGAAAATTGTTTGTGCAAGCTGGGTGATTTCCTTAACTGTTTGGACCTCATCTTGGTGAGGGGGGGTGTGCTCCCACTCCTAAAAACTATAAGTGAGAATATACTTCAAAGAGCCATAAAGCTACGGACAATTTCGGAAGAGCATGGACCCACAGCCATTCAGGAGCAATACAAAGGCTAACTCCGCCCACCTGCTCTATTTAAGCGGACCTGCTTCTTCCAACTCACTCACTCACCTTGCAGCCCTGTCATACGAAGGCACAATAAAACAGAAGGCAATCAGACCAGGACTTATGGACAAAAGATTTTTATTCCATCCAAGCTCTCATGTACAGGGGATATACAAACAAAATTTGCTCATTTCAGCACCTGAAGAAGGACCAGGAAGTCCGAAATATCGTGCACAAGCTCTAAGCGACAAGTGATGCCAAGTGGAGCCCTAAAAGGAAAAATATCCTGCAAAGAAAAGGCTACTTACCTGAGGAAACAAAAGAAATGGTCCTGCAAAGAAGAAAGAAGAGGAGACAAAATTGAACATACAAGTTGTCCAGGGACGTGAGAGCCCAATTTTTGAATATGTAAGTCCTTTCATCCTAATTTTTGAGTGTGGGGCAAAGAATTCTGGTTTTCTGGACGGGGGAATGGCCTATGCATTTTGAGTTTCACTGCCTTTGGCGGTGAGATTCTAATTTTCTAAACCTGACACGCTCGTGCCCCTCTGTCGGTCTGGTGCTGGAGTTCGGAGCCCCAATTCCATGCTGAGAAGAAAAACAACTTTCTCTCAGACATGATGTTGGACTTTACATGCTTTCCAAGTCATCCTTTCCTAATCTTAACCTCAGTGAAGAAGTGAGAAAAACCTATTCTGAGAGGATTTTTGGAGGAAAAATGACTGAAGAGGAAAAAGAAAATTGTTTGTGCAAGCTGGGTGATTTCCTTAACTGTTTGGACCTCATCTTGGTGAGGGGGGGTGTGCTCCCACTCCTAAAAACTATAAGTGAGAATATACTTCAAAGAGCCATAAAGCTACGGACAATTTCGGAAGAGCATGGACCCACAGCCATTCAGGAGCAATACAAAGGCTAACTCCGCCCACCTGCTCTATTTAAGCGGACCTGCTTCTTCCAACTCACTCACTCACCTTGCAGCCCTGTCATACGAAGGCACAATAAAACAGAAGGCAATCAGACCAGGACTTATGGACAAAAGATTTTTATTCCATCCAAGCTCTCATGTACAGGGGATATACAAACAAAATTTGCTCATTTCAGCACCTGAAGAAGGACCAGGAAGTCCGAAATATCGTGCACAAGCTCTAAGCGACAAGTGATGCCAAGTGGAGCCCTAAAAGGAAAAATATCCTGCAAAGAAAAGGCTACTTACCTGAGGAAACAAAAGAAATGTTCCTGCAAAGAAGAAAGAAGAGGAGACAAAATTGAACATACAAGTTGTCCAGGGACGTGAGAGCCCAATTTTTGAATATGTAAGTCCTTTCATCCTAATTTTTGAGTGTGGGGCAAAGAATTCTGGTTTTCTGGACGGGGGAATGGCCTATGCATTTTGAGTTTCACTGCCTTTGGCGGTGAGATTCTAATTTTCTAAACCTGACACGCTCGTGCCCCTCTGTCGGTCTGGTGCTGGAGTTCGGAGCCCCAATTCCATGCTGAGAAGAAAAACAACTTTCTCTCAGACATGATGTTGGACTTTACATGCTTTCCAAGTCATCCTTTCCTAATCTTAACCTCAGTGAAGAAGTGAGAAAAACCTATTCTGAGAGGATTTTTGGAGGAAAAATGACTGAAGAGGAAAAAGAAAATTGTTTGTGCAAGCTGGGTGATTTCCTTAACTGTTTGGACCTCATCTTGGTGAGGGGGGGTGTGCTCCCACTCCTAAAAACTATAAGTGAGAATATACTTCAAAGAGCCATAAAGCTACGGACAATTTCGGAAGAGCATGGATCCACAGCCATTCAGGAGCAATACAAAGGCTAACTCCGCCCACCTGCTCTATTTAAGCGGACCTGCTTCTTCCAACTCACTCACTCACCTTGCAGCCCTGTCATACGAAGGCACAATAAAACAGAAGGCAATCAGACCAGGACTTATGGACAAAAGATTTTTATTCCATCCAAGCTCTCATGTACAGGGGATATACAAACAAAATTTGCTCATTTCAGCACCTGAAGAAGGACCAGGAAGTCCGAAATATCGTGCACAAGCTCTAAGCGACAAGTGATGCCAAGTGGAGCCCTAAAAGGAAAAATATCCTGCAAAGAAAAGGCTACTTACCTGAGGAAACAAAAGAAATGGTCCTGCAAAGAAGAAAGAAGAGGAGACAAAATTGAACATACAAGTTGTCCAGGGACGTGAGAGCCCAATTTTTGAATATGTAAGTCCTTTCATCCTAATTTTTGAGTGTGGGGCAAAGAATTCTGGTTTTCTGGACGGGGGAATGGCCTATGCATTTTGAGTTTCACTGCCTTTGGCGGTGAGATTCTAATTTTCTAAACCTGACACGCTCGTGCCCCTCTGTCGGTCTGGTGCTGGAGTTCGGAGCCCCAATTCCATGCTGAGAAGAAAAACAACTTTCTCTCAGACATGATGTTGGACTTTACATGCTTTCCAAGTCATCCTTTCCTAATCTTAACCTCAGTGAAGAAGTGAGAAAAACCTATTCTGAGAGGATTTTTGGAGGAAAAATGACTGAAGAGGAAAAAGAAAATTGTTTGTGCAAGCTGGGTGATTTCCTTAACTGTTTGGACCTCATCTTGGTGAGGGGGGGTGTGCTCCCACTCCTAAAAACTATAAGTGAGAATATACTTCAAAGAGCCATAAAGCTACGGACAATTTCGGAAGAGCATGGACCCACAGCCATTCAGGAGCAATACAAAGGCTAACTCCGCCCACCTGCTCTATTTAAGCGGACCTGCTTCTTCCAACTCACTCACTCACCTTGCAGCCCTGTCATACGAAGGCACAATAAAACAGAAGGCAATCAGACCAGGACTTATGGACAAAAGATTTTTATTCCATCCAAGCTCTCATGTACAGGGGATATACAAACAAAATTTGCTCATTTCAGCACCTGAAGAAGGACCAGGAAGTCCGAAATATCGTGCACAAGCTCTAAGCGACAAGTGATGCCAAGTGGAGCCCTAAAAGGAAAAATATCCTGCAAAGAAAAGGCTACTTACCTGAGGAAACAAAAGAAATGGTCCTGCAAAGAAGAAAGAAGAGGAGACAAAATTGAACATACAAGTTGTCCAGGGACGTGAGAGCCCAATTTTTGAATATGTAAGTCCTTTCATCCTAATTTTTGAGTGTGGGGCAAAGAATTCTGGTTTTCTGGACGGGGGAATGGCCTATGCATTTTGAGTTTCACTGCCTTTGGCGGTGAGATTCTAATTTTCTAAACCTGACACGCTCGTGCCCCTCTGTCGGTCTGGTGCTGGAGTTCGGAGCCCCAATTCCATGCTGAGAAGAAAAACAACTTTCTCTCAGACATGATGTTGGACTTTACATGCTTTCCAAGTCATCCTTTCCTAATCTTAACCTCAGTGAAGAAGTGAGAAAAACCTATTCTGAGAGGATTTTTGGAGGAAAAATGACTGAAGAGGAAAAAGAAAATTGTTTGTGCAAGCTGGGTGATTTCCTTAACTGTTTGGACCTCATCTTGGTGAGGGGGGGTGTGCTCCCACTCCTAAAAACTATAAGTGAGAATATACTTCAAAGAGCCATAAAGCTACGGACAATTTCGGAAGAGCATGGACCCACAGCCATTCAGGAGCAATACAAAGGCTAACTCCGCCCACCTGCTCTATTTAAGCGGACCTGCTTCTTCCAACTCACTCACTCACCTTGCAGCCCTGTCATACGAAGGCACAATAAAACAGAAGGCAATCAGACCAGGACTTATGGACAAAAGATTTTTATTCCATCCAAGCTCTCATGTACAGGGGATATACAAACAAAATTTGCTCATTTCAGCACCTGAAGAAGGACCAGGAAGTCCGAAATATCGTGCACAAGCTCTAAGCGACAAGTGATGCCAAGTGGAGCCCTAAAAGGAAAAATATCCTGCAAAGAAAAGGCTACTTACCTGAGGAAACAAAAGAAATGGTCCTGCAAAGAAGAAAGAAGAGGAGACAAAATTGAACATACAAGTTGTCCAGGGACGTGAGAGCCCAATTTTTGAATATGTAAGTCCTTTCATCCTAATTTTTGAGTGTGGGGCAAAGAATTCTGGTTTTCTGGACGGGGGAATGGCCTATGCATTTTGAGTTTCACTGCCTTTGGCGGTGAGATTCTAATTTTCTAAACCTGACACGCTCGTGCCCCTCTGTCGGTCTGGTGCTGGAGTTCGGAGCCCCAATTCCATGCTGAGAAGAAAAACAACTTTCTCTCAGACATGATGTTGGACTTTACATGCTTTCCAAGTCATCCTTTCCTAATCTTAACCTCAGTGAAGAAGTGAGAAAAACCTATTCTGAGAGGATTTTTGGAGGAAAAATGACTGAAGAGGAAAAAGAAAATTGTTTGTGCAAGCTGGGTGATTTCCTTAACTGTTTGGACCTCATCTTGGTGAGGGGGGGTGTGCTCCCACTCCTAAAAACTATAAGTGAGAATATACTTCAAAGAGCCATAAAGCTACGGACAATTTCGGAAGAGCATGGATCCACAGCCATTCAGGAGCAATACAAAGGCTAACTCCGCCCACCTGCTCTATTTAAGCGGACCTGCTTCTTCCAACTCACTCACTCACCTTGCAGCCCTGTCATACGAAGGCACAATAAAACAGAAGGCAATCAGACCAGGACTTATGGACAAAAGATTTTTATTCCATCCAAGCTCTCATGTACAGGGGATATACAAACAAAATTTGCTCATTTCAGCACCTGAAGAAGGACCAGGAAGTCCGAAATATCGTGCACAAGCTCTAAGCGACAAGTGATGCCAAGTGGAGCCCTAAAAGGAAAAATATCCTGCAAAGAAAAGGCTACTTACCTGAGGAAACAAAAGAAATGGTCCTGCAAAGAAGAAAGAAGAGGAGACAAAATTGAACATACAAGTTGTCCAGGGACGTGAGAGCCCAATTTTTGAATATGTAAGTCCTTTCATCCTAATTTTTGAGTGTGGGGCAAAGAATTCTGGTTTTCTGGACGGGGGAATGGCCTATGCATTTTGAGTTTCACTGCCTTTGGCGGTGAGATTCTAATTTTCTAAACCTGACACGCTCGTGCCCCTCTGTCGGTCTGGTGGTGGAGTTCGGAGCCCCAATTCCATGCTGAGAAGAAAAACAACTTTCTCTCAGACATGATGTTGGACTTTACATGCTTTCCAAGTCATCCTTTCCTAATCTTAACCTCAGTGAAGAAGTGAGAAAAACCTATTCTGAGAGGATTTTTGGAGGAAAAATGACTGAAGAGGAAAAAGAAAATTGTTTGTGCAAGCTGGGTGATTTCCTTAACTGTTTGGACCTCATCTTGGTGAGGGGGGGTGTGCTCCCACTCCTAAAAACTATAAGTGAGAATATACTTCAAAGAGCCATAAAGCTACGGACAATTTCGGAAGAGCATGGATCCACAGCCATTCAGGAGCAATACAAAGGCTAACTCCGCCCACCTGCTCTATTTAAGCGGACCTGCTTCTTCCAACTCACTCACTCACCTTGCAGCCCTGTCATACGAAGGCACAATAAAACAGAAGGCAATCAGACCAGGACTTATGGACAAAAGATTTTTATTCCATCCAAGCTCTCATGTACAGGGGATATACAAACAAAATTTGCTCATTTCAGCACCTGAAGAAGGACCAGGAAGTCCGAAATATCGTGCACAAGCTCTAAGCGACAAGTGATGCCAAGTGGAGCCCTAAAAGGAAAAATATCCTGCAAAGAAAAGGCTACTTACCTGAGGAAACAAAAGAAATGGTCCTGCAAAGAAGAAAGAAGAGGAGACAAAATTGAACATACAAGTTGTCCAGGGACGTGAGAGCCCAATTTTTGAATATGCAAGTCCTTTCATCCTAATTTTTGAGTGTGGGGCAAAGAATTCTGGTTTTCTGGACGGGGGAATGGCCTATGCATTTTGAGTTTCACTGCCTTTGGCGGTGAGATTCTAATTTTCTAAACCTGACACGCTCGTGCCCCTCTGTCGGTCTGGTGGTGGAGTTCGGAGCCCCAATTCCATGCTGAGAAGAAAAACAACTTTCTCTCAGACATGATGTTGGACTTTACATGCTTTCCAAGTCATCCTTTCCTAATCTTAACCTCAGTGAAGAAGTGAGAAAAACCTATTCTGAGAGGATTTTTGGAGGAAAAATGACTGAAGAGGAAAAAGAAAATTGTTTGTGCAAGCTGGGTGATTTCCTTAACTGTTTGGACCTCATCTTGGTGAGGGGGGGTGTGCTCCCACTCCTAAAAACTATAAGTGAGAATATACTTCAAAGAGCCATAAAGCTACGGACAATTTCGGAAGAGCATGGATCCACAGCCATTCAGGAGCAATACAAAGGCTGACTCCGCCCACCTGCTCTATTTAAGCGGACCTGCTTCTTCCAACTCACTCACTCACCTTGCAGCCCTGTCATACGAAGGCACAATAAAACAGAAGGCAATCAGACCAGGACTTATGGACAAAAGATTTTTATTCCATCCAAGCTCTCATGTACAGGGGATATACAAACAAAATTTTCTCATTTCAGCACCTGAAGAAGGACCAGGAAGTCCGAAATATCGTGCACAAGCTCTAAGCGACAAGTGATGCCAAGTGGAGCCCTAAAAGGAAAAATATCCTGCAAAGAAAAGGCTACTTACCTGAGGAAACAAAAGAAATGTTCCTGCAAAGAAGAAAGAAGAGGAGACAAAATTGAACATACAAGTTGTCCAGGGACGTGAGAGCCCAATTTTTGAATATGTAAGTCCTTTCATCCTAATTTTTGAGTGTGGGGCAAAGAATTCTGGTTTTCTGGACGGGGGAATGGCCTATGCATTTTGAGTTTCACTGCCTTTGGCGGTGAGATTCTAATTTTCTAAACCTGACACGCTCGTGCCCCTCTGTCGGTCTGGTGCTGGAGTTCGGAGCCCCAATTCCATGCTGAGAAGAAAAACAACTTTCTCTCAGACATGATGTTGGACTTTACATGCTTTCCAAGTCATCCTTTCCTAATCTTAACCTCAGTGAAGAAGTGAGAAAAACCTATTCTGAGAGGATTTTTGGAGGAAAAATGACTGAAGAGGAAAAAGAAAATTGTTTGTGCAAGCTGGGTGATTTCCTTAACTGTTTGGACCTCATCTTGGTGAGGGGGGGTGTGCTCCCACTCCTAAAAACTATAAGTGAGAATATACTTCAAAGAGCCATAAAGCTACGGACAATTTCGGAAGAGCATGGATCCACAGCCATTCAGGAGCAATACAAAGGCTGACTCCGCCCACCTGCTCTATTTAAGCGGACCTGCTTCTTCCAACTCACTCACTCACCTTGCAGCCCTGTCATACGAAGGCACAATAAAACAGAAGGCAATCAGACCAGGACTTATGGACAAAAGATTTTTATTCCATCCAAGCTCTCATGTACAGGGGATATACAAACAAAATTTTCTCATTTCAGCACCTGAAGAAGGACCAGGAAGTCCGAAATATCGTGCACAAGCTCTAAGCGACAAGTGATGCCAAGTGGAGCCCTAAAAGGAAAAATATCCTGCAAAGAAAAGGCTACTTACCTGAGGAAACAAAAGAAATGTTCCTGCAAAGAAGAAAGAAGAGGAGACAAAATTGAACATACAAGTTGTCCAGGGACGTGAGAGCCCAATTTTTGAATATGTAAGTCCTTTCATCCTAATTTTTGAGTGTGGGGCAAAGAATTCTGGTTTTCTGGACGGGGGAATGGCCTATGCATTTTGAGTTTCACTGCCTTTGGCGGTGAGATTCTAATTTTCTAAACCTGACACGCTCGTGCCCCTCTGTCGGTCTGGTGCTGGAGTTCGGAGCCCCAATTCCATGCTGAGAAGAAAAACAACTTTCTCTCAGACATGATGTTGGACTTTACATGCTTTCCAAGTCATCCTTTCCTAATCTTAACCTCAGTGAAGAAGTGAGAAAAACCTATTCTGAGAGGATTTTTGGAGGAAAAATGACTGAAGAGGAAAAAGAAAATTGTTTGTGCAAGCTGGGTGATTTCCTTAACTGTTTGGACCTCATCTTGGTGAGGGGGGGTGTGCTCCCACTCCTAAAAACTATAAGTGAGAATATACTTCAAAGAGCCATAAAGCTACGGACAATTTCGGAAGAGCATGGATCCACAGCCATTCAGGAGCAATACAAAGGCTAACTCCGCCCACCTGCTCTATTTAAGCGGACCTGCTTCTTCCAACTCACTCACTCACCTTGCAGCCCTGTCATACGAAGGCACAATAAAACAGAAGGCAATCAGACCAGGACTTATGGACAAAAGATTTTTATTCCATCCAAGCTCTCATGTACAGGGGATATACAAACAAAATTTGCTCATTTCAGCACCTGAAGAAGGACCAGGAAGTCCGAAATATCGTGCACAAGCTCTAAGCGACAAGTGATGCCAAGTGGAGCCCTAAAAGGAAAAATATCCTGCAAAGAAAAGGCTACTTACCTGAAGAAACAAAAGAAATGTTCCTGCAAAGAAGAAAGAAGAGGAGACAAAATTGAACATACAAGTTGTCCAGGGACGTGAGAGCCCAATTTTTGAATATGTAAGTCCTTTCATCCTAATTTTTGAGTGTGGGGCAAAGAATTCTGGTTTTCTGGACGGGGGAATGGCCTATGCATTTTGAGTTTCACTGCCTTTGGCGGTGAGATTCTAATTTTCTAAACCTGACACGCTCGTGCCCCTCTGTCGGTCTGGTGCTGGAGTTCGGAGCCCCAATTCCATGCTGAGAAGAAAAACAACTTTCTCTCAGACATGATGTTGGACTTTACATGCTTTCCAAGTCATCCTTTCCTAATCTTAACCTCAGTGAAGAAGTGAGAAAAACCTATTCTGAGAGGATTTTTGGAGGAAAAATGACTGAAGAGGAAAAAGAAAATTGTTTGTGCAAGCTGGGTGATTTCCTTAACTGTTTGGACCTCATCTTGGTGAGGGGGGGTGTGCTCCCACTCCTAAAAACTATAAGTGAGAATATACTTCAAAGAGCCATAAAGCTACGGACAATTTCGGAAGAAAATGGATCCACAGCCATTCAGGAGCAATACAAAGGCTGACTCCGCCCACCTGCTCTATTTAAGCGGACCTGCTTCTTCCAACTCACTCACTCACCTTGCAGCCCTGTCATACGAAGGCACAATAAAACAGAAGGCAATCAGACCAGGACTTATGGACAAAAGATTTTTATTCCATCCAAGCTCTCATGTACAGGGGATATACAAACAAAATTTTCTCATTTCAGCACCTGAAGAAGGACCAGGAAGTCCGAAATATCGTGCACAAGCTCTAAGCGACAAGTGATGCCAAGTGGAGCCCTAAAAGGAAAAATATCCTGCAAAGAAAAGGCTACTTACCTGAGGAAACAAAAGAAATGTTCCTGCAAAGAAGAAAGAAGAGGAGACAAAATTGAACATACAAGTTGTCCAGGGACGTGAGAGCCCAATTTTTGAATATGTAAGTCCTTTCATCCTAATTTTTGAGTGTGGGGCAAAGAATTCTGGTTTTCTGGACGGGGGAATGGCCTATGCATTTTGAGTTTCACTGCCTTTGGCGGTGAGATTCTAATTTTCTAAACCTGACACGCTCGTGCCCCTCTGTCGGTCTGGTGCTGGAGTTCGGAGCCCCAATTCCATGCTGAGAAGAAAAACAACTTTCTCTCAGACATGATGTTGGACTTTACATGCTTTCCAAGTCATCCTTTCCTAATCTTAACCTCAGTGAAGAAGTGAGAAAAACCTATTCTGAGAGGATTTTTGGAGGAAAAATGACTGAAGAGGAAAAAGAAAATTGTTTGTGCAAGCTGGGTGATTTCCTTAACTGTTTGGACCTCATCTTGGTGAGGGGGGGTGTGCTCCCACTCCTAAAAACTATAAGTGAGAATATACTTCAAAGAGCCATAAAGCTACGGACAATTTCGGAAGAGCATGGATCCACAGCCATTCAGGAGCAATACAAAGGCTGACTCCGCCCACCTGCTCTATTTAAGCGGACCTGCTTCTTCCAACTCACTCACTCACCTTGCAGCCCTGTCATACGAAGGCACAATAAAACAGAAGGCAATCAGACCAGGACTTATGGACAAAAGATTTTTATTCCATCCAAGCTCTCATGTACAGGGGATATACAAACAAAATTTGCTCATTTCAGCACCTGAAGAAGGACCAGGAAGTCCGAAATATCGTGCACAAGCTCTAAGCGACAAGTGATGCCAAGTGGAGCCCTAAAAGGAAAAATATCCTGCAAAGAAAAGGCTACTTACCTGAGGAAACAAAAGAAATGTTCCTGCAAAGAAGAAAGAAGAGGAGACAAAATTGAACATACAAGTTGTCCAGGGACGTGAGAGCCCAATTTTTGAATATGTAAGTCCTTTCATCCTAATTTTTGAGTGTGGGGCAAAGAATTCTGGTTTTCTGGACGGGGGAATGGCCTATGCATTTTGAGTTTCACTGCCTTTGGCGGTGAGATTCTAATTTTCTAAACCTGACACGCTCGTGCCCCTCTGTCGGTCTGGTGCTGGAGTTCGGAGCCCCAATTCCATGCTGAGAAGAAAAACAACTTTCTCTCAGACATGATGTTGGACTTTACATGCTTTCCAAGTCATCCTTTCCTAATCTTAACCTCAGTGAAGAAGTGAGAAAAACCTATTCTGAGAGGATTTTTGGAGGAAAAATGACTGAAGAGGAAAAAGAAAATTGTTTGTGCAAGCTGGGTGATTTCCTTAACTGTTTGGACCTCATCTTGGTGAGGGGGGGTGTGCTCCCACTCCTAAAAACTATAAGTGAGAATATACTTCAAAGAGCCATAAAGCTACGGACAATTTCGGAAGAGCATGGATCCACAGCCATTCAGGAGCAATACAAAGGCTGACTCCGCCCACCTGCTCTATTTAAGCGGACCTGCTTCTTCCAACTCACTCACTCACCTTGCAGCCCTGTCATACGAAGGCACAATAAAACAGAAGGCAATCAGACCAGGACTTATGGACAAAAGATTTTTATTCCATCCAAGCTCTCATGTACAGGGGATATACAAACAAAATTTTCTCATTTCAGCACCTGAAGAAGGACCAGGAAGTCCGAAATATCGTGCACAAGCTCTAAGCGACAAGTGATGCCAAGTGGAGCCCTAAAAGGAAAAATATCCTGCAAAGAAAAGGCTACTTACCTGAGGAAACAAAAGAAATGTTCCTGCAAAGAAGAAAGAAGAGGAGACAAAATTGAACATACAAGTTGTCCAGGGACGTGAGAGCCCAATTTTTGAATATGTAAGTCCTTTCATCCTAATTTTTGAGTGTGGGGCAAAGAATTCTGGTTTTCTGGACGGGGGAATGGCCTATGCATTTTGAGTTTCACTGCCTTTGGCGGTGAGATTCTAATTTTCTAAACCTGACACGCTCGTGCCCCTCTGTCGGTCTGGTGCTGGAGTTCGGAGCCCCAATTCCATGCTGAGAAGAAAAACAACTTTCTCTCAGACATGATGTTGGACTTTACATGCTTTCCAAGTCATCCTTTCCTAATCTTAACCTCAGTGAAGAAGTGAGAAAAACCTATTCTGAGAGGATTTTTGGAGGAAAAATGACTGAAGAGGAAAAAGAAAATTGTTTGTGCAAGCTGGGTGATTTCCTTAACTGTTTGGACCTCATCTTGGTGAGGGGGGGTGTGCTCCCACTCCTAAAAACTATAAGTGAGAATATACTTCAAAGAGCCATAAAGCTACGGACAATTTCGGAAGAGCATGGATCCACAGCCATTCAGGAGCAATACAAAGGCTGACTCCGCCCACCTGCTCTATTTAAGCGGACCTGCTTCTTCCAACTCACTCACTCACCTTGCAGCCCTGTCATACGAAGGCACAATAAAACAGAAGGCAATCAGACCAGGACTTATGGACAAAAGATTTTTATTCCATCCAAGCTCTCATGTACAGGGGATATACAAACAAAATTTGCTCATTTCAGCACCTGAAGAAGGACCAGGAAGTCCGAAATATCGTGCACAAGCTCTAAGCGACAAGTGATGCCAAGTGGAGCCCTAAAAGGAAAAATATCCTGCAAAGAAAAGGCTACTTACCTGAGGAAACAAAAGAAATGTTCCTGCAAAGAAGAAAGAAGAGGAGACAAAATTGAACATACAAGTTGTCCAGGGACGTGAGAGCCCAATTTTTGAATATGTAAGTCCTTTCATCCTAATTTTTGAGTGTGGGGCAAAGAATTCTGGTTTTCTGGACGGGGGAATGGCCTATGCATTTTGAGTTTCACTGCCTTTGGCGGTGAGATTCTAATTTTCTAAACCTGACACGCTCGTGCCCCTCTGTCGGTCTGGTGCTGGAGTTCGGAGCCCCAATTCCATGCTGAGAAGAAAAACAACTTTCTCTCAGACATGATGTTGGACTTTACATGCTTTCCAAGTCATCCTTTCCTAATCTTAACCTCAGTGAAGAAGTGAGAAAAACCTATTCTGAGAGGATTTTTGGAGGAAAAATGACTGAAGAGGAAAAAGAAAATTGTTTGTGCAAGCTGGGTGATTTCCTTAACTGTTTGGACCTCATCTTGGTGAGGGGGGGTGTGCTCCCACTCCTAAAAACTATAAGTGAGAATATACTTCAAAGAGCCATAAAGCTACGGACAATTTCGGAAGAGCATGGATCCACAGCCATTCAGGAGCAATACAAAGGCTGACTCCGCCCACCTGCTCTATTTAAGCGGACCTGCTTCTTCCAACTCACTCACTCACCTTGCAGCCCTGTCATACGAAGGCACAATAAAACAGAAGGCAATCAGACCAGGACTTATGGACAAAAGATTTTTATTCCATCCAAGCTCTCATGTACAGGGGATATACAAACAAAATTTGCTCATTTCAGCACCTGAAGAAGGACCAGGAAGTCCGAAATATCGTGCACAAGCTCTAAGCGACAAGTGATGCCAAGTGGAGCCCTAAAAGGAAAAATATCCTGCAAAGAAAAGGCTACTTACCTGAGGAAACAAAAGAAATGTTCCTGCAAAGAAGAAAGAAGAGGAGACAAAATTGAACATACAAGTTGTCCAGGGACGTGAGAGCCCAATTTTTGAATATGTAAGTCCTTTCATCCTAATTTTTGAGTGTGGGGCAAAGAATTCTGGTTTTCTGGACGGGGGAATGGCCTATGCATTTTGAGTTTCACTGCCTTTGGCGGTGAGATTCTAATTTTCTAAACCTGACACGCTCGTGCCCCTCTGTCGGTCTGGTGCTGGAGTTCGGAGCCCCAATTCCATGCTGAGAAGAAAAACAACTTTCTCTCAGACATGATGTTGGACTTTACATGCTTTCCAAGTCATCCTTTCCTAATCTTAACCTCAGTGAAGAAGTGAGAAAAACCTATTCTGAGAGGATTTTTGGAGGAAAAATGACTGAAGAGGAAAAAGAAAATTGTTTGTGCAAGCTGGGTGATTTCCTTAACTGTTTGGACCTCATCTTGGTGAGGGGGGGTGTGCTCCCACTCCTAAAAACTATAAGTGAGAATATACTTCAAAGAGCCATAAAGCTACGGACAATTTCGGAAGAGCATGGATCCACAGCCATTCAGGAGCAATACAAAGGCTGACTCCGCCCACCTGCTCTATTTAAGCGGACCTGCTTCTTCCAACTCACTCACTCACCTTGCAGCCCTGTCATACGAAGGCACAATAAAACAGAAGGCAATCAGACCAGGACTTATGGACAAAAGATTTTTATTCCATCCAAGCTCTCATGTACAGGGGATATACAAACAAAATTTTCTCATTTCAGCACCTGAAGAAGGACCAGGAAGTCCGAAATATCGTGCACAAGCTCTAAGCGACAAGTGATGCCAAGTGGAGCCCTAAAAGGAAAAATATCCTGCAAAGAAAAGGCTACTTACCTGAGGAAACAAAAGAAATGTTCCTGCAAAGAAGAAAGAAGAGGAGACAAAATTGAACATACAAGTTGTCCAGGGACGTGAGAGCCCAATTTTTGAATATGTAAGTCCTTTCATCCTAATTTTTGAGTGTGGGGCAAAGAATTCTGGTTTTCTGGACGGGGGAATGGCCTATGCATTTTGAGTTTCACTGCCTTTGGCGGTGAGATTCTAATTTTCTAAACCTGACACGCTCGTGCCCCTCTGTCGGTCTGGTGCTGGAGTTCGGAGCCCCAATTCCATGCTGAGAAGAAAAACAACTTTCTCTCAGACATGATGTTGGACTTTACATGCTTTCCAAGTCATCCTTTCCTAATCTTAACCTCAGTGAAGAAGTGAGAAAAACCTATTCTGAGAGGATTTTTGGAGGAAAAATGACTGAAGAGGAAAAAGAAAATTGTTTGTGCAAGCTGGGTGATTTCCTTAACTGTTTGGACCTCATCTTGGTGAGGGGGGGTGTGCTCCCACTCCTAAAAACTATAAGTGAGAATATACTTCAAAGAGCCATAAAGCTACGGACAATTTCGGAAGAGCATGGATCCACAGCCATTCAGGAGCAATACAAAGGCTGACTCCGCCCACCTGCTCTATTTAAGCGGACCTGCTTCTTCCAACTCACTCACTCACCTTGCAGCCCTGTCATACGAAGGCACAATAAAACAGAAGGCAATCAGACCAGGACTTATGGACAAAAGATTTTTATTCCATCCAAGCTCTCATGTACAGGGGATATACAAACAAAATTTGCTCATTTCAGCACCTGAAGAAGGACCAGGAAGTCCGAAATATCGTGCACAAGCTCTAAGCGACAAGTGATGCCAAGTGGAGCCCTAAAAGGAAAAATATCCTGCAAAGAAAAGGCTACTTACCTGAGGAAACAAAAGAAATGTTCCTGCAAAGAAGAAAGAAGAGGAGACAAAATTGAACATACAAGTTGTCCAGGGACGTGAGAGCCCAATTTTTGAATATGTAAGTCCTTTCATCCTAATTTTTGAGTGTGGGGCAAAGAATTCTGGTTTTCTGGACGGGGGAATGGCCTATGCATTTTGAGTTTCACTGCCTTTGGCGGTGAGATTCTAATTTTCTAAACCTGACACGCTCGTGCCCCTCTGTCGGTCTGGTGCTGGAGTTCGGAGCCCCAATTCCATGCTGAGAAGAAAAACAACTTTCTCTCAGACATGATGTTGGACTTTACATGCTTTCCAAGTCATCCTTTCCTAATCTTAACCTCAGTGAAGAAGTGAGAAAAACCTATTCTGAGAGGATTTTTGGAGGAAAAATGACTGAAGAGGAAAAAGAAAATTGTTTGTGCAAGCTGGGTGATTTCCTTAACTGTTTGGACCTCATCTTGGTGAGGGGGGGTGTGCTCCCACTCCTAAAAACTATAAGTGAGAATATACTTCAAAGAGCCATAAAGCTACGGACAATTTCGGAAGAGCATGGATCCACAGCCATTCAGGAGCAATACAAAGGCTGACTCCGCCCACCTGCTCTATTTAAGCGGACCTGCTTCTTCCAACTCACTCACTCACCTTGCAGCCCTGTCATACGAAGGCACAATAAAACAGAAGGCAATCAGACCAGGACTTATGGACAAAAGATTTTTATTCCATCCAAGCTCTCATGTACAGGGGATATACAAACAAAATTTGCTCATTTCAGCACCTGAAGAAGGACCAGGAAGTCCGAAATATCGTGCACAAGCTCTAAGCGACAAGTGATGCCAAGTGGAGCCCTAAAAGGAAAAATATCCTGCAAAGAAAAGGCTACTTACCTGAGGAAACAAAAGAAATGTTCCTGCAAAGAAGAAAGAAGAGGAGACAAAATTGAACATACAAGTTGTCCAGGGACGTGAGAGCCCAATTTTTGAATATGTAAGTCCTTTCATCCTAATTTTTGAGTGTGGGGCAAAGAATTCTGGTTTTCTGGACGGGGGAATGGCCTATGCATTTTGAGTTTCACTGCCTTTGGCGGTGAGATTCTAATTTTCTAAACCTGACACGCTCGTGCCCCTCTGTCGGTCTGGTGCTGGAGTTCGGAGCCCCAATTCCATGCTGAGAAGAAAAACAACTTTCTCTCAGACATGATGTTGGACTTTACATGCTTTCCAAGTCATACTTTCCTAATCTTAACCTCAGTGAAGAAGTGAGAAAAACCTATTCTGAGAGGATTTTTGGAGGAAAAATGACTGAAGAGGAAAAAGAAAATTGTTTGTGCAAGCTGGGTGATTTCCTTAACTGTTTGGACCTCATCTTGGTGAGGGGGGGTGTGCTCCCACTCCTAAAAACTATAAGTGAGAATATACTTCAAAGAGCCATAAAGCTACGGACAATTTCGGAAGAGCATGGATCCACAGCCATTCAGGAGCAATACAAAGGCTGACTCCGCCCACCTGCTCTATTTAAGCGGACCTGCTTCTTCCAACTCACTCACTCACCTTGCAGCCCTGTCATACGAAGGCACAATAAAACAGAAGGCAATCAGACCAGGACTTATGGACAAAAGATTTTTATTCCATCCAAGCTCTCATGTACAGGGGATATACAAACAAAATTTGCTCATTTCAGCACCTGAAGAAGGACCAGGAAGTCCGAAATATCGTGCACAAGCTCTAAGCGACAAGTGATGCCAAGTGGAGCCCTAAAAGGAAAAATATCCTGCAAGGAAAAGGCTACTTACCTGAGGAAACAAAAGAAATGTTCCTGCAAAGAAGAAAGAAGAGGAGACAAAATTGAACATACAAGTTGTCCAGGGACGTGAGAGCCCAATTTTTGAATATGTAAGTCCTTTCATCCTAATTTTTGAGTGTGGGGCAAAGAATTCTGGTTTTCTGGACGGGGGAATGGCCTATGCATTTTGAGTTTCACTGCCTTTGGCGGTGAGATTCTAATTTTCTAAACCTGACACGCTCGTGCCCCTCTGTCGGTCTGGTGCTGGAGTTCGGAGCCCCAATTCCATGCTGAGAAGAAAAACAACTTTCTCTCAGACATGATGTTGGACTTTACATGCTTTCCAAGTCATCCTTTCCTAATCTTAACCTCAGTGAAGAAGTGAGAAAAACCTATTCTGAGAGGATTTTTGGAGGAAAAATGACTGAAGAGGAAAAAGAAAATTGTTTGTGCAAGCTGGGTGATTTCCTTAACTGTTTGGACCTCATCTTGGTGAGGGGGGGTGTGCTCCCACTCCTAAAAACTATAAGTGAGAATATACTTCAAAGAGCCATAAAGCTACGGACAATTTCGGAAGAGCATGGATCCACAGCCATTCAGGAGCAATACAAAGGCTGACTCCGCCCACCTGCTCTATTTAAGCGGACCTGCTTCTTCCAACTCACTCACTCACCTTGCAGCCCTGTCATACGAAGGCACAATAAAACAGAAGGCAATCAGACCAGGACTTATGGACAAAAGATTTTTATTCCATCCAAGCTCTCATGTACAGGGGATATACAAACAAAATTTGCTCATTTCAGCACCTGAAGAAGGACCAGGAAGTCCGAAATATCGTGCACAAGCTCTAAGCGACAAGTGATGCCAAGTGGAGCCCTAAAAGGAAAAATATCCTGCAAGGAAAAGGCTACTTACCTGAGGAAACAAAAGAAATGTTCCTGCAAAGAAGAAAGAAGAGGAGACAAAATTGAACATACAAGTTGTCCAGGGACGTGAGAGCCCAATTTTTGAATATGTAAGTCCTTTCATCCTAATTTTTGAGTGTGGGGCAAAGAATTCTGGTTTTCTGGACGGGGGAATGGCCTATGCATTTTGAGTTTCACTGCCTTTGGCGGTGAGATTCTAATTTTCTAAACCTGACACGCTCGTGCCCCTCTGTCGGTCTGGTGCTGGAGTTCGGAGCCCCAATTCCATGCTGAGAAGAAAAACAACTTTCTCTCAGACATGATGTTGGACTTTACATGCTTTCCAAGTCATCCTTTCCTAATCTTAACCTCAGTGAAGAAGTGAGAAAAACCTATTCTGAGAGGATTTTTGGAGGAAAAATGACTGAAGAGGAAAAAGAAAATTGTTTGTGCAAGCTGGGTGATTTCCTTAACTGTTTGGACCTCATCTTGGTGAGGGGGGGTGTGCTCCCACTCCTAAAAACTATAAGTGAGAATATACTTCAAAGAGCCATAAAGCTACGGACAATTTCGGAAGAGCATGGATCCACAGCCATTCAGGAGCAATACAAAGGCTAACTCCGCCCACCTGCTCTATTTAAGCGGACCTGCTTCTTCCAACTCACTCACTCACCTTGCAGCCCTGTCATACGAAGGCACAATAAAACAGAAGGCAATCAGACCAGGACTTATGGACAAAAGATTTTTATTCCATCCAAGCTCTCATGTACAGGGGATATACAAACAAAATTTGCTCATTTCAGCACCTGAAGAAGGACCAGGAAGTCCGAAATATCGTGCACAAGCTCTAAGCGACAAGTGATGCCAAGTGGAGCCCTAAAAGGAAAAATATCCTGCAAAGAAAAGGCTACTTACCTGAGGAAACAAAAGAAATGTTCCTGCAAAGAAGAAAGAAGAGGAGACAAAATTGAACATACAAGTTGTCCAGGGACGTGAGAGCCCAATTTTTGAATATGTAAGTCCTTTCATCCTAATTTTTGAGTGTGGGGCAAAGAATTCTGGTTTTCTGGACGGGGGAATGGCCTATGCATTTTGAGTTTCACTGCCTTTGGCGGTGAGATTCTAATTTTCTAAACCTGACACGCTCGTGCCCCTCTGTCGGTCTGGTGCTGGAGTTCGGAGCCCCAATTCCATGCTGAGAAGAAAAACAACTTTCTCTCAGACATGATGTTGGACTTTACATGCTTTCCAAGTCATCCTTTCCTAATCTTAACCTCAGTGAAGAAGTGAGAAAAACCTATTCTGAGAGGATTTTTGGAGGAAAAATGACTGAAGAGGAAAAAGAAAATTGTTTGTGCAAGCTGGGTGATTTCCTTAACTGTTTGGACCTCATCTTGGTGAGGGGGGGTGTGCTCCCACTCCTAAAAACTATAAGTGAGAATATACTTCAAAGAGCCATAAAGCTACGGACAATTTCGGAAGAGCATGGATCCACAGCCATTCAGGAGCAATACAAAGGCTGACTCCGCCCACCTGCTCTATTTAAGCGGACCTGCTTCTTCCAACTCACTCACTCACCTTGCAGCCCTGTCATACGAAGGCACAATAAAACAGAAGGCAATCAGACCAGGACTTATGGACAAAAGATTTTTATTCCATCCAAGCTCTCATGTACAGGGGATATACAAACAAAATTTGCTCATTTCAGCACCTGAAGAAGGACCAGGAAGTCCGAAATATCGTGCACAAGCTCTAAGCGACAAGTGATGCCAAGTGGAGCCCTAAAAGGAAAAATATCCTGCAAGGAAAAGGCTACTTACCTGAGGAAACAAAAGAAATGTTCCTGCAAAGAAGAAAGAAGAGGAGACAAAATTGAACATACAAGTTGTCCAGGGACGTGAGAGCCCAATTTTTGAATATGTAAGTCCTTTCATCCTAATTTTTGAGTGTGGGGCAAAGAATTCTGGTTTTCTGGACGGGGGAATGGCCTATGCATTTTGAGTTTCACTGCCTTTGGCGGTGAGATTCTAATTTTCTAAACCTGACACGCTCGTGCCCCTCTGTCGGTCTGGTGCTGGAGTTCGGAGCCCCAATTCCATGCTGAGAAGAAAAACAACTTTCTCTCAGACATGATGTTGGACTTTACATGCTTTCCAAGTCATCCTTTCCTAATCTTAACCTCAGTGAAGAAGTGAGAAAAACCTATTCTGAGAGGATTTTTGGAGGAAAAATGACTGAAGAGGAAAAAGAAAATTGTTTGTGCAAGCTGGGTGATTTCCTTAACTGTTTGGACCTCATCTTGGTGAGGGGGGGTGTGCTCCCACTCCTAAAAACTATAAGTGAGAATATACTTCAAAGAGCCATAAAGCTACGGACAATTTCGGAAGAGCATGGATCCACAGCCATTCAGGAGCAATACAAAGGCTGACTCCGCCCACCTGCTCTATTTAAGCGGACCTGCTTCTTCCAACTCACTCACTCACCTTGCAGCCCTGTCATACGAAGGCACAATAAAACAGAAGGCAATCAGACCAGGACTTATGGACAAAAGATTTTTATTCCATCCAAGCTCTCATGTACAGGGGATATACAAACAAAATTTGCTCATTTCAGCACCTGAAGAAGGACCAGGAAGTCCGAAATATCGTGCACAAGCTCTAAGCGACAAGTGATGCCAAGTGGAGCCCTAAAAGGAAAAATATCCTGCAAGGAAAAGGCTACTTACCTGAGGAAACAAAAGAAATGTTCCTGCAAAGAAGAAAGAAGAGGAGACAAAATTGAACATACAAGTTGTCCAGGGACGTGAGAGCCCAATTTTTGAATATGTAAGTCCTTTCATCCTAATTTTTGAGTGTGGGGCAAAGAATTCTGGTTTTCTGGACGGGGGAATGGCCTATGCATTTTGAGTTTCACTGCCTTTGGCGGTGAGATTCTAATTTTCTAAACCTGACACGCTCGTGCCCCTCTGTCGGTCTGGTGCTGGAGTTCGGAGCCCCAATTCCATGCTGAGAAGAAAAACAACTTTCTCTCAGACATGATGTTGGACTTTACATGCTTTCCAAGTCATCCTTTCCTAATCTTAACCTCAGTGAAGAAGTGAGAAAAACCTATTCTGAGAGGATTTTTGGAGGAAAAATGACTGAAGAGGAAAAAGAAAATTGTTTGTGCAAGCTGGGTGATTTCCTTAACTGTTTGGACCTCATCTTGGTGAGGGGGGGTGTGCTCCCACTCCTAAAAACTATAAGTGAGAATATACTTCAAAGAGCCATAAAGCTACGGACAATTTCGGAAGAGCATGGATCCACAGCCATTCAGGAGCAATACAAAGGCTAACTCCGCCCACCTGCTCTATTTAAGCGGACCTGCTTCTTCCAACTCACTCACTCACCTTGCAGCCCTGTCATACGAAGGCACAATAAAACAGAAGGCAATCAGACCAGGACTTATGGACAAAAGATTTTTATTCCATCCAAGCTCTCATGTACAGGGGATATACAAACAAAATTTGCTCATTTCAGCACCTGAAGAAGGACCAGGAAGTCCGAAATATCGTGCACAAGCTCTAAGCGACAAGTGATGCCAAGTGGAGCCCTAAAAGGAAAAATATCCTGCAAAGAAAAGGCTACTTACCTGAGGAAACAAAAGAAATGTTCCTGCAAAGAAGAAAGAAGAGGAGACAAAATTGAACATACAAGTTGTCCAGGGACGTGAGAGCCCAATTTTTGAATATGTAAGTCCTTTCATCCTAATTTTTGAGTGTGGGGCAAAGAATTCTGGTTTTCTGGACGGGGGAATGGCCTATGCATTTTGAGTTTCACTGCCTTTGGCGGTGAGATTCTAATTTTCTAAACCTGACACGCTCGTGCCCCTCTGTCGGTCTGGTGCTGGAGTTCGGAGCCCCAATTCCATGCTGAGAAGAAAAACAACTTTCTCTCAGACATGATGTTGGACTTTACATGCTTTCCAAGTCATCCTTTCCTAATCTTAACCTCAGTGAAGAAGTGAGAAAAACCTATTCTGAGAGGATTTTTGGAGGAAAAATGACTGAAGAGGAAAAAGAAAATTGTTTGTGCAAGCTGGGTGATTTCCTTAACTGTTTGGACCTCATCTTGGTGAGGGGGGGTGTGCTCCCACTCCTAAAAACTATAAGTGAGAATATACTTCAAAGAGCCATAAAGCTACGGACAATTTCGGAAGAGCATGGATCCACAGCCATTCAGGAGCAATACAAAGGCTGACTCCGCCCACCTGCTCTATTTAAGCGGACCTGCTTCTTCCAACTCACTCACTCACCTTGCAGCCCTGTCATACGAAGGCACAATAAAACAGAAGGCAATCAGACCAGGACTTATGGACAAAAGATTTTTATTCCATCCAAGCTCTCATGTACAGGGGATATACAAACAAAATTTGCTCATTTCAGCACCTGAAGAAGGACCAGGAAGTCCGAAATATCGTGCACAAGCTCTAAGCGACAAGTGATGCCAAGTGGAGCCCTAAAAGGAAAAATATCCTGCAAAGAAAAGGCTACTTACCTGAGGAAACAAAAGAAATGTTCCTGCAAAGAAGAAAGAAGAGGAGACAAAATTGAACATACAAGTTGTCCAGGGACGTGAGAGCCCAATTTTTGAATATGTAAGTCCTTTCATCCTAATTTTTGAGTGTGGGGCAAAGAATTCTGGTTTTCTGGACGGGGGAATGGCCTATGCATTTTGAGTTTCACTGCCTTTGGCGGTGAGATTCTAATTTTCTAAACCTGACACGCTCGTGCCCCTCTGTCGGTCTGGTGCTGGAGTTCGGAGCCCCAATTCCATGCTGAGAAGAAAAACAACTTTCTCTCAGACATGATGTTGGACTTTACATGCTTTCCAAGTCATCCTTTCCTAATCTTAACCTCAGTGAAGAAGTGAGAAAAACCTATTCTGAGAGGATTTTTGGAGGAAAAATGACTGAAGAGGAAAAAGAAAATTGTTTGTGCAAGCTGGGTGATTTCCTTAACTGTTTGGACCTCATCTTGGTGAGGGGGGGTGTGCTCCCACTCCTAAAAACTATAAGTGAGAATATACTTCAAAGAGCCATAAAGCTACGGACAATTTCGGAAGAGCATGGATCCACAGCCATTCAGGAGCAATACAAAGGCTAACTCCGCCCACCTGCTCTATTTAAGCGGACCTGCTTCTTCCAACTCACTCACTCACCTTGCAGCCCTGTCATACGAAGGCACAATAAAACAGAAGGCAATCAGACCAGGACTTATGGACAAAAGATTTTTATTCCATCCAAGCTCTCATGTACAGGGGATATACAAACAAAATTTGCTCATTTCAGCACCTGAAGAAGGACCAGGAAGTCCGAAATATCGTGCACAAGCTCTAAGCGACAAGTGATGCCAAGTGGAGCCCTAAAAGGAAAAATATCCTGCAAAGAAAAGGCTACTTACCTGAGGAAACAAAAGAAATGTTCCTGCAAAGAAGAAAGAAGAGGAGACAAAATTGAACATACAAGTTGTCCAGGGACGTGAGAGCCCAATTTTTGAATATGTAAGTCCTTTCATCCTAATTTTTGAGTGTGGGGCAAAGAATTCTGGTTTTCTGGACGGGGGAATGGCCTATGCATTTTGAGTTTCACTGCCTTTGGCGGTGAGATTCTAATTTTCTAAACCTGACACGCTCGTGCCCCTCTGTCGGTCTGGTGCTGGAGTTCGGAGCCCCAATTCCATGCTGAGAAGAAAAACAACTTTCTCTCAGACATGATGTTGGACTTTACATGCTTTCCAAGTCATCCTTTCCTAATCTTAACCTCAGTGAAGAAGTGAGAAAAACCTATTCTGAGAGGATTTTTGGAGGAAAAATGACTGAAGAGGAAAAAGAAAATTGTTTGTGCAAGCTGGGTGATTTCCTTAACTGTTTGGACCTCATCTTGGTGAGGGGGGGTGTGCTCCCACTCCTAAAAACTATAAGTGAGAATATACTTCAAAGAGCCATAAAGCTACGGACAATTTCGGAAGAGCATGGATCCACAGCCATTCAGGAGCAATACAAAGGCTGACTCCGCCCACCTGCTCTATTTAAGCGGACCTGCTTCTTCCAACTCACTCACTCACCTTGCAGCCCTGTCATACGAAGGCACAATAAAACAGAAGGCAATCAGACCAGGACTTATGGACAAAAGATTTTTATTCCATCCAAGCTCTCATGTACAGGGGATATACAAACAAAATTTGCTCATTTCAGCACCTGAAGAAGGACCAGGAAGTCCGAAATATCGTGCACAAGCTCTAAGCGACAAGTGATGCCAAGTGGAGCCCTAAAAGGAAAAATATCCTGCAAAGAAAAGGCTACTTACCTGAGGAAACAAAAGAAATGTTCCTGCAAAGAAGAAAGAAGAGGAGACAAAATTGAACATACAAGTTGTCCAGGGACGTGAGAGCCCAATTTTTGAATATGTAAGTCCTTTCATCCTAATTTTTGAGTGTGGGGCAAAGAATTCTGGTTTTCTGGACGGGGGAATGGCCTATGCATTTTGAGTTTCACTGCCTTTGGCGGTGAGATTCTAATTTTCTAAACCTGACACGCTCGTGCCCCTCTGTCGGTCTGGTGCTGGAGTTCGGAGCCCCAATTCCATGCTGAGAAGAAAAACAACTTTCTCTCAGACATGATGTTGGACTTTACATGCTTTCCAAGTCATCCTTTCCTAATCTTAACCTCAGTGAAGAAGTGAGAAAAACCTATTCTGAGAGGATTTTTGGAGGAAAAATGACTGAAGAGGAAAAAGAAAATTGTTTGTGCAAGCTGGGTGATTTCCTTAACTGTTTGGACCTCATCTTGGTGAGGGGGGGTGTGCTCCCACTCCTAAAAACTATAAGTGAGAATATACTTCAAAGAGCCATAAAGCTACGGACAATTTCGGAAGAGCATGGATCCACAGCCATTCAGGAGCAATACAAAGGCTGACTCCGCCCACCTGCTCTATTTAAGCGGACCTGCTTCTTCCAACTCACTCACTCACCTTGCAGCCCTGTCATACGAAGGCACAATAAAACAGAAGGCAATCAGACCAGGACTTATGGACAAAAGATTTTTATTCCATCCAAGCTCTCATGTACAGGGGATATACAAACAAAATTTTCTCATTTCAGCACCTGAAGAAGGACCAGGAAGTCCGAAATATCGTGCACAAGCTCTAAGCGACAAGTGATGCCAAGTGGAGCCCTAAAAGGAAAAATATCCTGCAAAGAAAAGGCTACTTACCTGAGGAAACAAAAGAAATGTTCCTGCAAAGAAGAAAGAAGAGGAGACAAAATTGAACATACAAGTTGTCCAGGGACGTGAGAGCCCAATTTTTGAATATGTAAGTCCTTTCATCCTAATTTTTGAGTGTGGGGCAAAGAATTCTGGTTTTCTGGACGGGGGAATGGCCTATGCATTTTGAGTTTCACTGCCTTTGGCGGTGAGATTCTAATTTTCTAAACCTGACACGCTCGTGCCCCTCTGTCGGTCTGGTGCTGGAGTTCGGAGCCCCAATTCCATGCTGAGAAGAAAAACAACTTTCTCTCAGACATGATGTTGGACTTTACATGCTTTCCAAGTCATCCTTTCCTAATCTTAACCTCAGTGAAGAAGTGAGAAAAACCTATTCTGAGAGGATTTTTGGAGGAAAAATGACTGAAGAGGAAAAAGAAAATTGTTTGTGCAAGCTGGGTGATTTCCTTAACTGTTTGGACCTCATCTTGGTGAGGGGGGGTGTGCTCCCACTCCTAAAAACTATAAGTGAGAATATACTTCAAAGAGCCATAAAGCTACGGACAATTTCGGAAGAGCATGGATCCACAGCCATTCAGGAGCAATACAAAGGCTGACTCCGCCCACCTGCTCTATTTAAGCGGACCTGCTTCTTCCAACTCACTCACTCACCTTGCAGCCCTGTCATACGAAGGCACAATAAAACAGAAGGCAATCAGACCAGGACTTATGGACAAAAGATTTTTATTCCATCCAAGCTCTCATGTACAGGGGATATACAAACAAAATTTGCTCATTTCAGCACCTGAAGAAGGACCAGGAAGTCCGAAATATCGTGCACAAGCTCTAAGCGACAAGTGATGCCAAGTGGAGCCCTAAAAGGAAAAATATCCTGCAAAGAAAAGGCTACTTACCTGAGGAAACAAAAGAAATGTTCCTGCAAAGAAGAAAGAAGAGGAGACAAAATTGAACATACAAGTTGTCCAGGGACGTGAGAGCCCAATTTTTGAATATGTAAGTCCTTTCATCCTAATTTTTGAGTGTGGGGCAAAGAATTCTGGTTTTCTGGACGGGGGAATGGCCTATGCATTTTGAGTTTCACTGCCTTTGGCGGTGAGATTCTAATTTTCTAAACCTGACACGCTCGTGCCCCTCTGTCGGTCTGGTGCTGGAGTTCGGAGCCCCAATTCCATGCTGAGAAGAAAAACAACTTTCTCTCAGACATGATGTTGGACTTTACATGCTTTCCAAGTCATCCTTTCCTAATCTTAACCTCAGTGAAGAAGTGAGAAAAACCTATTCTGAGAGGATTTTTGGAGGAAAAATGACTGAAGAGGAAAAAGAAAATTGTTTGTGCAAGCTGGGTGATTTCCTTAACTGTTTGGACCTCATCTTGGTGAGGGGGGGTGTGCTCCCACTCCTAAAAACTATAAGTGAGAATATACTTCAAAGAGCCATAAAGCTACGGACAATTTCGGAAGAGCATGGATCCACAGCCATTCAGGAGCAATACAAAGGCTGACTCCGCCCACCTGCTCTATTTAAGCGGACCTGCTTCTTCCAACTCACTCACTCACCTTGCAGCCCTGTCATACGAAGGCACAATAAAACAGAAGGCAATCAGACCAGGACTTATGGACAAAAGATTTTTATTCCATCCAAGCTCTCATGTACAGGGGATATACAAACAAAATTTGCTCATTTCAGCACCTGAAGAAGGACCAGGAAGTCCGAAATATCGTGCACAAGCTCTAAGCGACAAGTGATGCCAAGTGGAGCCCTAAAAGGAAAAATATCCTGCAAAGAAAAGGCTACTTACCTGAGGAAACAAAAGAAATGTTCCTGCAAAGAAGAAAGAAGAGGAGACAAAATTGAACATACAAGTTGTCCAGGGACGTGAGAGCCCAATTTTTGAATATGTAAGTCCTTTCATCCTAATTTTTGAGTGTGGGGCAAAGAATTCTGGTTTTCTGGACGGGGGAATGGCCTATGCATTTTGAGTTTCACTGCCTTTGGCGGTGAGATTCTAATTTTCTAAACCTGACACGCTCGTGCCCCTCTGTCGGTCTGGTGCTGGAGTTCGGAGCCCCAATTCCATGCTGAGAAGAAAAACAACTTTCTCTCAGACATGATGTTGGACTTTACATGCTTTCCAAGTCATCCTTTCCTAATCTTAACCTCAGTGAAGAAGTGAGAAAAACCTATTCTGAGAGGATTTTTGGAGGAAAAATGACTGAAGAGGAAAAAGAAAATTGTTTGTGCAAGCTGGGTGATTTCCTTAACTGTTTGGACCTCATCTTGGTGAGGGGGGGTGTGCTCCCACTCCTAAAAACTATAAGTGAGAATATACTTCAAAGAGCCATAAAGCTACGGACAATTTCGGAAGAGCATGGATCCACAGCCATTCAGGAGCAATACAAAGGCTGACTCCGCCCACCTGCTCTATTTAAGCGGACCTGCTTCTTCCAACTCACTCACTCACCTTGCAGCCCTGTCATACGAAGGCACAATAAAACAGAAGGCAATCAGACCAGGACTTATGGACAAAAGATTTTTATTCCATCCAAGCTCTCATGTACAGGGGATATACAAACAAAATTTGCTCATTTCAGCACCTGAAGAAGGACCAGGAAGTCCAAAATATCGTGCACAAGCTCTAAGCGACAAGTGATGCCAAGTGGAGCCCTAAAAGGAAAAATATCCTGCAAAGAAAAGGCTACTTACCTGAGGAAACAAAAGAAATGTTCCTGCAAAGAAGAAAGAAGAGGAGACAAAATTGAACATACAAGTTGTCCAGGGACGTGAGAGCCCAATTTTTGAATATGTAAGTCCTTTCATCCTAATTTTTGAGTGTGGGGCAAAGAATTCTGGTTTTCTGGACGGGGGAATGGCCTATGCATTTTGAGTTTCACTGCCTTTGGCGGTGAGATTCTAATTTTCTAAACCTGACACGCTCGTGCCCCTCTGTCGGTCTGGTGCTGGAGTTCGGAGCCCCAATTCCATGCTGAGAAGAAAAACAACTTTCTCTCAGACATGATGTTGGACTTTACATGCTTTCCAAGTCATCCTTTCCTAATCTTAACCTCAGTGAAGAAGTGAGAAAAACCTATTCTGAGAGGATTTTTGGAGGAAAAATGACTGAAGAGGAAAAAGAAAATTGTTTGTGCAAGCTGGGTGATTTCCTTAACTGTTTGGACCTCATCTTGGTGAAGGGGGGTGTGCTCCCACTCCTAAAAACTATAAGTGAGAATATACTTCAAAGAGCCATAAAGCTACGGACAATTTCGGAAGAGCATGGATCCACAGCCATTCAGGAGCAATACAAAGGCTGACTCCGCCCACCTGCTCTATTTAAGCGGACCTGCTTCTTCCAACTCACTCACTCACCTTGCAGCCCTGTCATACGAAGGCACAATAAAACAGAAGGCAATCAGACCAGGACTTATGGACAAAAGATTTTTATTCCATCCAAGCTCTCATGTACAGGGGATATACAAACAAAATTTGCTCATTTCAGCACCTGAAGAAGGACCAGGAAGTCCGAAATATCGTGCACAAGCTCTAAGCGACAAGTGATGCCAAGTGGAGCCCTAAAAGGAAAAATATCCTGCAAAGAAAAGGCTACTTACCTGAGGAAACAAAAGAAATGTTCCTGCAAAGAAGAAAGAAGAGGAGACAAAATTGAACATACAAGTTGTCCAGGGACGTGAGAGCCCAATTTTTGAATATGTAAGTCCTTTCATCCTAATTTTTGAGTGTGGGGCAAAGAATTCTGGTTTTCTGGACGGGGGAATGGCCTATGCATTTTGAGTTTCACTGCCTTTGGCGGTGAGATTCTAATTTTCTAAACCTGACACGCTCGTGCCCCTCTGTCGGTCTGGTGCTGGAGTTCGGAGCCCCAATTCCATGCTGAGAAGAAAAACAACTTTCTCTCAGACATGATGTTGGACTTTACATGCTTTCCAAGTCATCCTTTCCTAATCTTAACCTCAGTGAAGAAGTGAGAAAAACCTATTCTGAGAGGATTTTTGGAGGAAAAATGACTGAAGAGGAAAAAGAAAATTGTTTGTGCAAGCTGGGTGATTTCCTTAACTGTTTGGACCTCATCTTGGTGAGGGGGGGTGTGCTCCCACTCCTAAAAACTATAAGTGAGAATATACTTCAAAGAGCCATAAAGCTACGGACAATTTCGGAAGAGCATGGATCCACAGCCATTCAGGAGCAATACAAAGGCTAACTCCGCCCACCTGCTCTATTTAAGCGGACCTGCTTCTTCCAACTCACTCACTCACCTTGCAGCCCTGTCATACGAAGGCACAATAAAACAGAAGGCAATCAGACCAGGACTTATGGACAAAAGATTTTTATTCCATCCAAGCTCTCATGTACAGGGGATATACAAACAAAATTTGCTCATTTCAGCACCTGAAGAAGGACCAGGAAGTCCGAAATATCGTGCACAAGCTCTAAGCGACAAGTGATGCCAAGTGGAGCCCTAAAAGGAAAAATATCCTGCAAAGAAAAGGCTACTTACCTGAGGAAACAAAAGAAATGTTCCTGCAAAGAAGAAAGAAGAGGAGACAAAATTGAACATACAAGTTGTCCAGGGACGTGAGAGCCCAATTTTTGAATATGTAAGTCCTTTCATCCTAATTTTTGAGTGTGGGGCAAAGAATTCTGGTTTTCTGGACGGGGGAATGGCCTATGCATTTTGAGTTTCACTGCCTTTGGCGGTGAGATTCTAATTTTCTAAACCTGACACGCTCGTGCCCCTCTGTCGGTCTGGTGCTGGAGTTCGGAGCCCCAATTCCATGCTGAGAAGAAAAACAACTTTCTCTCAGACATGATGTTGGACTTTACATGCTTTCCAAGTCATCCTTTCCTAATCTTAACCTCAGTGAAGAAGTGAGAAAAACCTATTCTGAGAGGATTTTTGGAGGAAAAATGACTGAAGAGGAAAAAGAAAATTGTTTGTGCAAGCTGGGTGATTTCCTTAACTGTTTGGACCTCATCTTGGTGAGGGGGGGTGTGCTCCCACTCCTAAAAACTATAAGTGAGAATATACTTCAAAGAGCCATAAAGCTACGGACAATTTCGGAAGAGCATGGATCCACAGCCATTCAGGAGCAATACAAAGGCTGACTCCGCCCACCTGCTCTATTTAAGCGGACCTGCTTCTTCCAACTCACTCACTCACCTTGCAGCCCTGTCATACGAAGGCACAATAAAACAGAAGGCAATCAGACCAGGACTTATGGACAAAAGATTTTTATTCCATCCAAGCTCTCATGTACAGGGGATATACAAACAAAATTTGCTCATTTCAGCACCTGAAGAAGGACCAGGAAGTCCGAAATATCGTGCACAAGCTCTAAGCGACAAGTGATGCCAAGTGGAGCCCTAAAAGGAAAAATATCCTGCAAGGAAAAGGCTACTTACCTGAGGAAACAAAAGAAATGTTCCTGCAAAGAAGAAAGAAGAGGAGACAAAATTGAACATACAAGTTGTCCAGGGACGTGAGAGCCCAATTTTTGAATATGTAAGTCCTTTCATCCTAATTTTTGAGTGTGGGGCAAAGAATTCTGGTTTTCTGGACGGGGGAATGGCCTATGCATTTTGAGTTTCACTGCCTTTGGCGGTGAGATTCTAATTTTCTAAACCTGACACGCTCGTGCCCCTCTGTCGGTCTGGTGCTGGAGTTCGGAGCCCCAATTCCATGCTGAGAAGAAAAACAACTTTCTCTCAGACATGATGTTGGACTTTACATGCTTTCCAAGTCATCCTTTCCTAATCTTAACCTCAGTGAAGAAGTGAGAAAAACCTATTCTGAGAGGATTTTTGGAGGAAAAATGACTGAAGAGGAAAAAGAAAATTGTTTGTGCAAGCTGGGTGATTTCCTTAACTGTTTGGACCTCATCTTGGTGAGGGGGGGTGTGCTCCCACTCCTAAAAACTATAAGTGAGAATATACTTCAAAGAGCCATAAAGCTACGGACAATTTCGGAAGAGCATGGATCCACAGCCATTCAGGAGCAATACAAAGGCTGACTCCGCCCACCTGCTCTATTTAAGCGGACCTGCTTCTTCCAACTCACTCACTCACCTTGCAGCCCTGTCATACGAAGGCACAATAAAACAGAAGGCAATCAGACCAGGACTTATGGACAAAAGATTTTTATTCCATCCAAGCTCTCATGTACAGGGGATATACAAACAAAATTTGCTCATTTCAGCACCTGAAGAAGGACCAGGAAGTCCGAAATATCGTGCACAAGCTCTAAGCGACAAGTGATGCCAAGTGGAGCCCTAAAAGGAAAAATATCCTGCAAGGAAAAGGCTACTTACCTGAGGAAACAAAAGAAATGTTCCTGCAAAGAAGAAAGAAGAGGAGACAAAATTGAACATACAAGTTGTCCAGGGACGTGAGAGCCCAATTTTTGAATATGTAAGTCCTTTCATCCTAATTTTTGAGTGTGGGGCAAAGAATTCTGGTTTTCTGGACGGGGGAATGGCCTATGCATTTTGAGTTTCACTGCCTTTGGCGGTGAGATTCTAATTTTCTAAACCTGACACGCTCGTGCCCCTCTGTCGGTCTGGTGCTGGAGTTCGGAGCCCCAATTCCATGCTGAGAAGAAAAACAACTTTCTCTCAGACATGATGTTGGACTTTACATGCTTTCCAAGTCATCCTTTCCTAATCTTAACCTCAGTGAAGAAGTGAGAAAAACCTATTCTGAGAGGATTTTTGGAGGAAAAATGACTGAAGAGGAAAAAGAAAATTGTTTGTGCAAGCTGGGTGATTTCCTTAACTGTTTGGACCTCATCTTGGTGAGGGGGGGTGTGCTCCCACTCCTAAAAACTATAAGTGAGAATATACTTCAAAGAGCCATAAAGCTACGGACAATTTCGGAAGAGCATGGATCCACAGCCATTCAGGAGCAATACAAAGGCTAACTCCGCCCACCTGCTCTATTTAAGCGGACCTGCTTCTTCCAACTCACTCACTCACCTTGCAGCCCTGTCATACGAAGGCACAATAAAACAGAAGGCAATCAGACCAGGACTTATGGACAAAAGATTTTTATTCCATCCAAGCTCTCATGTACAGGGGATATACAAACAAAATTTGCTCATTTCAGCACCTGAAGAAGGACCAGGAAGTCCGAAATATCGTGCACAAGCTCTAAGCGACAAGTGATGCCAAGTGGAGCCCTAAAAGGAAAAATATCCTGCAAAGAAAAGGCTACTTACCTGAGGAAACAAAAGAAATGTTCCTGCAAAGAAGAAAGAAGAGGAGACAAAATTGAACATACAAGTTGTCCAGGGACGTGAGAGCCCAATTTTTGAATATGTAAGTCCTTTCATCCTAATTTTTGAGTGTGGGGCAAAGAATTCTGGTTTTCTGGACGGGGGAATGGCCTATGCATTTTGAGTTTCACTGCCTTTGGCGGTGAGATTCTAATTTTCTAAACCTGACACGCTCGTGCCCCTCTGTCGGTCTGGTGCTGGAGTTCGGAGCCCCAATTCCATGCTGAGAAGAAAAACAACTTTCTCTCAGACATGATGTTGGACTTTACATGCTTTCCAAGTCATCCTTTCCTAATCTTAACCTCAGTGAAGAAGTGAGAAAAACCTATTCTGAGAGGATTTTTGGAGGAAAAATGACTGAAGAGGAAAAAGAAAATTGTTTGTGCAAGCTGGGTGATTTCCTTAACTGTTTGGACCTCATCTTGGTGAGGGGGGGTGTGCTCCCACTCCTAAAAACTATAAGTGAGAATATACTTCAAAGAGCCATAAAGCTACGGACAATTTCGGAAGAGCATGGATCCACAGCCATTCAGGAGCAATACAAAGGCTGACTCCGCCCACCTGCTCTATTTAAGCGGACCTGCTTCTTCCAACTCACTCACTCACCTTGCAGCCCTGTCATACGAAGGCACAATAAAACAGAAGGCAATCAGACCAGGACTTATGGACAAAAGATTTTTATTCCATCCAAGCTCTCATGTACAGGGGATATACAAACAAAATTTGCTCATTTCAGCACCTGAAGAAGGACCAGGAAGTCCGAAATATCGTGCACAAGCTCTAAGCGACAAGTGATGCCAAGTGGAGCCCTAAAAGGAAAAATATCCTGCAAAGAAAAGGCTACTTACCTGAGGAAACAAAAGAAATGTTCCTGCAAAGAAGAAAGAAGAGGAGACAAAATTGAACATACAAGTTGTCCAGGGACGTGAGAGCCCAATTTTTGAATATGTAAGTCCTTTCATCCTAATTTTTGAGTGTGGGGCAAAGAATTCTGGTTTTCTGGACGGGGGAATGGCCTATGCATTTTGAGTTTCACTGCCTTTGGCGGTGAGATTCTAATTTTCTAAACCTGACACGCTCGTGCCCCTCTGTCGGTCTGGTGCTGGAGTTCGGAGCCCCAATTCCATGCTGAGAAGAAAAACAACTTTCTCTCAGACATGATGTTGGACTTTACATGCTTTCCAAGTCATCCTTTCCTAATCTTAACCTCAGTGAAGAAGTGAGAAAAACCTATTCTGAGAGGATTTTTGGAGGAAAAATGACTGAAGAGGAAAAAGAAAATTGTTTGTGCAAGCTGGGTGATTTCCTTAACTGTTTGGACCTCATCTTGGTGAGGGGGGGTGTGCTCCCACTCCTAAAAACTATAAGTGAGAATATACTTCAAAGAGCCATAAAGCTACGGACAATTTCGGAAGAGCATGGATCCACAGCCATTCAGGAGCAATACAAAGGCTGACTCCGCCCACCTGCTCTATTTAAGCGGACCTGCTTCTTCCAACTCACTCACTCACCTTGCAGCCCTGTCATACGAAGGCACAATAAAACAGAAGGCAATCAGACCAGGACTTATGGACAAAAGATTTTTATTCCATCCAAGCTCTCATGTACAGGGGATATACAAACAAAATTTGCTCATTTCAGCACCTGAAGAAGGACCAGGAAGTCCGAAATATCGTGCACAAGCTCTAAGCGACAAGTGATGCCAAGTGGAGCCCTAAAAGGAAAAATATCCTGCAAAGAAAAGGCTACTTACCTGAGGAAACAAAAGAAATGTTCCTGCAAAGAAGAAAGAAGAGGAGACAAAATTGAACATACAAGTTGTCCAGGGACGTGAGAGCCCAATTTTTGAATATGTAAGTCCTTTCATCCTAATTTTTGAGTGTGGGGCAAAGAATACTGGTTTTCTGGACGGGGGAATGGCCTATGCATTTTGAGTTTCACTGCCTTTGGCGGTGAGATTCTAATTTTCTAAACCTGACACGCTCGTGCCCCTCTGTCGGTCTGGTGCTGGAGTTCGGAGCCCCAATTCCATGCTGAGAAGAAAAACAACTTTCTCTCAGACATGATGTTGGACTTTACATGCTTTCCAAGTCATCCTTTCCTAATCTTAACCTCAGTGAAGAAGTGAGAAAAACCTATTCTGAGAGGATTTTTGGAGGAAAAATGACTGAAGAGGAAAAAGAAAATTGTTTGTGCAAGCTGGGTGATTTCCTTAACTGTTTGGACCTCATCTTGGTGAGGGGGGGTGTGCTCCCACTCCTAAAAACTATAAGTGAGAATATACTTCAAAGAGCCATAAAGCTACGGACAATTTCGGAAGAGCATGGATCCACAGCCATTCAGGAGCAATACAAAGGCTGACTCCGCCCACCTGCTCTATTTAAGCGGACCTGCTTCTTCCAACTCACTCACTCACCTTGCAGCCCTGTCATACGAAGGCACAATAAAACAGAAGGCAATCAGACCAGGACTTATGGACAAAAGATTTTTATTCCATCCAAGCTCTCATGTACAGGGGATATACAAACAAAATTTGCTCATTTCAGCACCTGAAGAAGGACCAGGAAGTCCGAAATATCGTGCACAAGCTCTAAGCGACAAGTGATGCCAAGTGGAGCCCTAAAAGGAAAAATATCCTGCAAAGAAAAGGCTACTTACCTGAGGAAACAAAAGAAATGTTCCTGCAAAGAAGAAAGAAGAGGAGACAAAATTGAACATACAAGTTGTCCAGGGACGTGAGAGCCCAATTTTTGAATATGTAAGTCCTTTCATCCTAATTTTTGAGTGTGGGGCAAAGAATTCTGGTTTTCTGGACGGGGGAATGGCCTATGCATTTTGAGTTTCACTGCCTTTGGCGGTGAGATTCTAATTTTCTAAACCTGACACGCTCGTGCCCCTCTGTCGGTCTGGTGCTGGAGTTCGGAGCCCCAATTCCATGCTGAGAAGAAAAACAACTTTCTCTCAGACATGATGTTGGACTTTACATGCTTTCCAAGTCATCCTTTCCTAATCTTAACCTCAGTGAAGAAGTGAGAAAAACCTATTCTGAGAGGATTTTTGGAGGAAAAATGACTGAAGAGGAAAAAGAAAATTGTTTGTGCAAGCTGGGTGATTTCCTTAACTGTTTGGACCTCATCTTGGTGAGGGGGGGTGTGCTCCCACTCCTAAAAACTATAAGTGAGAATATACTTCAAAGAGCCATAAAGCTACGGACAATTTCGGAAGAGCATGGATCCACAGCCATTCAGGAGCAATACAAAGGCTGACTCCGCCCACCTGCTCTATTTAAGCGGACCTGCTTCTTCCAACTCACTCACTCACCTTGCAGCCCTGTCATACGAAGGCACAATAAAACAGAAGGCAATCAGACCAGGACTTATGGACAAAAGATTTTTATTCCATCCAAGCTCTCATGTACAGGGGATATACAAACAAAATTTGCTCATTTCAGCACCTGAAGAAGGACCAGGAAGTCCGAAATATCGTGCACAAGCTCTAAGCGACAAGTGATGCCAAGTGGAGCCCTAAAAGGAAAAATATCCTGCAAAGAAAAGGCTACTTACCTGAGGAAACAAAAGAAATGTTCCTGCAAAGAAGAAAGAAGAGGAGACAAAATTGAACATACAAGTTGTCCAGGGACGTGAGAGCCCAATTTTTGAATATGTAAGTCCTTTCATCCTAATTTTTGAGTGTGGGGCAAAGAATTCTGGTTTTCTGGACGGGGGAATGGCCTATGCATTTTGAGTTTCACTGCCTTTGGCGGTGAGATTCTAATTTTCTAAACCTGACACGCTCGTGCCCCTCTGTCGGTCTGGTGCTGGAGTTCGGAGCCCCAATTCCATGCTGAGAAGAAAAACAACTTTCTCTCAGACATGATGTTGGACTTTACATGCTTTCCAAGTCATCCTTTCCTAATCTTAACCTCAGTGAAGAAGTGAGAAAAACCTATTCTGAGAGGATTTTTGGAGGAAAAATGACTGAAGAGGAAAAAGAAAATTGTTTGTGCAAGCTGGGTGATTTCCTTAACTGTTTGGACCTCATCTTGGTGAGGGGGGGTGTGCTCCCACTCCTAAAAACTATAAGTGAGAATATACTTCAAAGAGCCATAAAGCTACGGACAATTTCGGAAGAGCATGGATCCACAGCCATTCAGGAGCAATACAAAGGCTGACTCCGCCCACCTGCTCTATTTAAGCGGACCTGCTTCTTCCAACTCACTCACTCACCTTGCAGCCCTGTCATACGAAGGCACAATAAAACAGAAGGCAATCAGACCAGGACTTATGGACAAAAGATTTTTATTCCATCCAAGCTCTCATGTACAGGGGATATACAAACAAAATTTGCTCATTTCAGCACCTGAAGAAGGACCAGGAAGTCCGAAATATCGTGCACAAGCTCTAAGCGACAAGTGATGCCAAGTGGAGCCCTAAAAGGAAAAATATCCTGCAAAGAAAAGGCTACTTACCTGAGGAAACAAAAGAAATGTTCCTGCAAAGAAGAAAGAAGAGGAGACAAAATTGAACATACAAGTTGTCCAGGGACGTGAGAGCCCAATTTTTGAATATGTAAGTCCTTTCATCCTAATTTTTGAGTGTGGGGCAAAGAATACTGGTTTTCTGGACGGGGGAATGGCCTATGCATTTTGAGTTTCACTGCCTTTGGCGGTGAGATTCTAATTTTCTAAACCTGACACGCTCGTGCCCCTCTGTCGGTCTGGTGCTGGAGTTCGGAGCCCCAATTCCATGCTGAGAAGAAAAACAACTTTCTCTCAGACATGATGTTGGACTTTACATGCTTTCCAAGTCATCCTTTCCTAATCTTAACCTCAGTGAAGAAGTGAGAAAAACCTATTCTGAGAGGATTTTTGGAGGAAAAATGACTGAAGAGGAAAAAGAAAATTGTTTGTGCAAGCTGGGTGATTTCCTTAACTGTTTGGACCTCATCTTGGTGAGGGGGGGTGTGCTCCCACTCCTAAAAACTATAAGTGAGAATATACTTCAAAGAGCCATAAAGCTACGGACAATTTCGGAAGAGCATGGATCCACAGCCATTCAGGAGCAATACAAAGGCTGACTCCGCCCACCTGCTCTATTTAAGCGGACCTGCTTCTTCCAACTCACTCACTCACCTTGCAGCCCTGTCATACGAAGGCACAATAAAACAGAAGGCAATCAGACCAGGACTTATGGACAAAAGATTTTTATTCCATCCAAGCTCTCATGTACAGGGGATATACAAACAAAATTTGCTCATTTCAGCACCTGAAGAAGGACCAGGAAGTCCGAAATATCGTGCACAAGCTCTAAGCGACAAGTGATGCCAAGTGGAGCCCTAAAAGGAAAAATATCCTGCAAAGAAAAGGCTACTTACCTGAGGAAACAAAAGAAATGTTCCTGCAAAGAAGAAAGAAGAGGAGACAAAATTGAACATACAAGTTGTCCAGGGACGTGAGAGCCCAATTTTTGAATATGTAAGTCCTTTCATCCTAATTTTTGAGTGTGGGGCAAAGAATTCTGGTTTTCTGGACGGGGGAATGGCCTATGCATTTTGAGTTTCACTGCCTTTGGCGGTGAGATTCTAATTTTCTAAACCTGACACGCTCGTGCCCCTCTGTCGGTCTGGTGCTGGAGTTCGGAGCCCCAATTCCATGCTGAGAAGAAAAACAACTTTCTCTCAGACATGATGTTGGACTTTACATGCTTTCCAAGTCATCCTTTCCTAATCTTAACCTCAGTGAAGAAGTGAGAAAAACCTATTCTGAGAGGATTTTTGGAGGAAAAATGACTGAAGAGGAAAAAGAAAATTGTTTGTGCAAGCTGGGTGATTTCCTTAACTGTTTGGACCTCATCTTGGTGAGGGGGGGTGTGCTCCCACTCCTAAAAACTATAAGTGAGAATATACTTCAAAGAGCCATAAAGCTACGGACAATTTCGGAAGAGCATGGATCCACAGCCATTCAGGAGCAATACAAAGGCTGACTCCGCCCACCTGCTCTATTTAAGCGGACCTGCTTCTTCCAACTCACTCACTCACCTTGCAGCCCTGTCATACGAAGGCACAATAAAACAGAAGGCAATCAGACCAGGACTTATGGACAAAAGATTTTTATTCCATCCAAGCTCTCATGTACAGGGGATATACAAACAAAATTTGCTCATTTCAGCACCTGAAGAAGGACCAGGAAGTCCGAAATATCGTGCACAAGCTCTAAGCGACAAGTGATGCCAAGTGGAGCCCTAAAAGGAAAAATATCCTGCAAAGAAAAGGCTACTTACCTGAGGAAACAAAAGAAATGTTCCTGCAAAGAAGAAAGAAGAGGAGACAAAATTGAACATACAAGTTGTCCAGGGACGTGAGAGCCCAATTTTTGAATATGTAAGTCCTTTCATCCTAATTTTTGAGTGTGGGGCAAAGAATTCTGGTTTTCTGGACGGGGGAATGGCCTATGCATTTTGAGTTTCACTGCCTTTGGCGGTGAGATTCTAATTTTCTAAACCTGACACGCTCGTGCCCCTCTGTCGGTCTGGTGCTGGAGTTCGGAGCCCCAATTCCATGCTGAGAAGAAAAACAACTTTCTCTCAGACATGATGTTGGACTTTACATGCTTTCCAAGTCATCCTTTCCTAATCTTAACCTCAGTGAAGAAGTGAGAAAAACCTATTCTGAGAGGATTTTTGGAGGAAAAATGACTGAAGAGGAAAAAGAAAATTGTTTGTGCAAGCTGGGTGATTTCCTTAACTGTTTGGACCTCATCTTGGTGAGGGGGGGTGTGCTCCCACTCCTAAAAACTATAAGTGAGAATATACTTCAAAGAGCCATAAAGCTACGGACAATTTCGGAAGAGCATGGATCCACAGCCATTCAGGAGCAATACAAAGGCTAACTCCGCCCACCTGCTCTATTTAAGCGGACCTGCTTCTTCCAACTCACTCACTCACCTTGCAGCCCTGTCATACGAAGGCACAATAAAACAGAAGGCAATCAGACCAGGACTTATGGACAAAAGATTTTTATTCCATCCAAGCTCTCATGTACAGGGGATATACAAACAAAATTTGCTCATTTCAGCACCTGAAGAAGGACCAGGAAGTCCGAAATATCGTGCACAAGCTCTAAGCGACAAGTGATGCCAAGTGGAGCCCTAAAAGGAAAAACATCCTGCAAAGAAAAGGCTACTTACCTGAGGAAACAAAAGAAATGTTCCTGCAAAGAAGAAAGAAGAGGAGACAAAATTGAACATACAAGTTGTCCAGGGACGTGAGAGCCCAATTTTTGAATATGTAAGTCCTTTCATCCTAATTTTTGAGTGTGGGGCAAAGAATTCTGGTTTTCTGGACGGGGGAATGGCCTATGCATTTTGAGTTTCACTGCCTTTGGCGGTGAGATTCTAATTTTCTAAACCTGACACGCTCGTGCCCCTCTGTCGGTCTGGTGCTGGAGTTCGGAGCCCCAATTCCATGCTGAGAAGAAAAACAACTTTCTCTCAGACATGATCTTGGACTTTACATGCTTTCCAAGTCATCCTTTCCTAATCTTAACCTCAGTGAAGAAGTGAGAAAAACCTATTCTGAGAGGATTTTTGGAGGAAAAATGACCGAAGAGGAAAAAGAAAATTGTTTGTGCAAGCTGGGTGATTTCCTTAACTGTTTGGACCTCATCTTGGTGAGGGGGGGTGTGCTCCCACTCCTAAAAACTATAAGTGAGAATATACTTCAAAGAGCCATAAAGCTACGGACAATTTCGGAAGAGCATGGATCCACAGCCATTCAGGAGCAATACAAAGGCTAACCCCGCCCACCTGCTCTTATTAAGCGGACCTGCTTCTTCCAACTCACTCACTCACCTTGCAGCCCTGTCATACGAAGGCACAATAAAACAGAAGGCAATCAGACCAGGACTTATGGACAAAAGATTTTTATTCCATCCAAGCTCTCATGTACAGGGGATATACAAACAAAATTTGCTCATTTCAGCACCTGAAGAAGGACCAGGAAGTCCGAAATATCGTGCACAAGCTCTAAGCGACAAGTGATGCCAAGTGGAGCCCTAAAAGGAAAAATATCCTGCAAAGAAAAGGCTACTTACCTGAGGAAACAAAAGAAATGTTCCTGCAAAGAAGAAAGAAGAGGAGACAAAATTGAACATACAAGTTGTCCAGGGACGTGAGAGCCCAATTTTTGAATATGTAAGTCCTTTCATCCTAATTTTTGAGTGTGGGGCAAAGAATTCTGGTTTTCTGGACGGGGGAATGGCCTATGCATTTTGAGTTTCACTGCCTTTGGCGGTGAGATTCTAATTTTCTAAACCTGACACGCTCGTGCCCCTCTGTCGGTCTGGTGCTGGAGTTCGGAGCCCCAATTCCATGCTGAGAAGAAAAACAACTTTCTCTCAGACATGATGTTGGACTTTACATGCTTTCCAAGTCATCCTTTCCTAATCTTAACCTCAGTGAAGAAGTGAGAAAAACCTATTCTGAGAGGATTTTTGGAGGAAAAATGACCGAAGAGGAAAAAGAAAATTGTTTGTGCAAGCTGGGTGATTTCCTTAACTGTTTGGACCTCATCTTGGTGAGGGGGGGTGTGCTCCCACTCCTAAAAACTATAAGTGAGAATATACTTCAAAGAGCCATAAAGCTACGGACAATTTCGGAAGAGCATGGATCCACAGCCATTCAGGAGCAATACAAAGGCTAACTCCGCCCACCTGCTCTATTTAAGCGGACCTGCTTCTTCCAACTCACTCACTCACCTTGCAGCCCTGTCATACGAAGGCACAATAAAACAGAAGGCAATCAGACCAGGACTTATGGACAAAAGATTTTTATTCCATCCAAGCTCTCATGTACAGGGGATATACAAACAAAATTTGCTCATTTCAGCACCTGAAGAAGGACCAGGAAGTCCGAAATATCGTGCACAAGCTCTAAGCGACAAGTGATGCCAAGTGGAGCCCTAAAAGGAAAAATATCCTGCAAAGAAAAGGCTACTTACCTGAGGAAACAAAAGAAATGTTCCTGCAAAGAAGAAAGAAGAGGAGACAAAATTGAACATACAAGTTGTCCAGGGACGTGAGAGCCCAATTTTTGAATATGTAAGTCCTTTCATCCTAATTTTTGAGTGTGGGGCAAAGAATTCTGGTTTTCTGGACGGGGGAATGGCCTATGCATTTTGAGTTTCACTGCCTTTGGCGGTGAGATTCTAATTTTCTAAACCTGACACGCTCGTGCCCCTCTGTCGGTCTGGTGCTGGAGTTCGGAGCCCCAATTCCATGCTGAGAAGAAAAACAACTTTCTCTCAGACATGATGTTGGACTTTACATGCTTTCCAAGTCATCCTTTCCTAATCTTAACCTCAGTGAAGAAGTGAGAAAAACCTATTCTGAGAGGATTTTTGGAGGAAAAATGACTGAAGAGGAAAAAGAAAATTGTTTGTGCAAGCTGGGTGATTTCCTTAACTGTTTGGACCTCATCTTGGTGAGGGGGGGTGTGCTCCCACTCCTAAAAACTATAAGTGAGAATATACTTCAAAGAGCCATAAAGCTACGGACAATTTCGGAAGAGCATGGATCCACAGCCATTCAGGAGCAATACAAAGGCTAACTCCGCCCACCTGCTCTATTTAAGCGGACCTGCTTCTTCCAACTCACTCACTCACCTTGCAGCCCTGTCATACGAAGGCACAATAAAACAGAAGGCAATCAGACCAGGACTTATGGACAAAAGATTTTTATTCCATCCAAGCTCTCATGTACAGGGGATATACAAACAAAATTTGCTCATTTCAGCACCTGAAGAAGGACCAGGAAGTCCGAAATATCGTGCACAAGCTCTAAGCGACAAGTGATGCCAAGTGGAGCCCTAAAAGGAAAAATATCCTGCAAAGAAAAGGCTACTTACCTGAGGAAACAAAAGAAATGTTCCTGCAAAGAAGAAAGAAGAGGAGACAAAATTGAACATACAAGTTGTCCAGGGACGTGAGAGCCCAATTTTTGAATATGTAAGTCCTTTCATCCTAATTTTTGAGTGTGGGGCAAAGAATTCTGGTTTTCTGGACGGGGGAATGGCCTATGCATTTTGAGTTTCACTGCCTTTGGCGGTGAGATTCTAATTTTCTAAACCTGACACGCTCGTGCCCCTCTGTCGGTCTGGTGCTGGAGTTCGGAGCCCCAATTCCATGCTGAGAAGAAAAACAACTTTCTCTCAGACATGATGTTGGACTTTACATGCTTTCCAAGTCATCCTTTCCTAATCTTAACCTCAGTGAAGAAGTGAGAAAAACCTATTCTGAGAGGATTTTTGGAGGAAAAATGACTGAAGAGGAAAAAGAAAATTGTTTGTGCAAGCTGGGTGATTTCCTTAACTGTTTGGACCTCATCTTGGTGAGGGGGGGTGTGCTCCCACTCCTAAAAACTATAAGTGAGAATATACTTCAAAGAGCCATAAAGCTACGGACAATTTCGGAAGAGCATGGATCCACAGCCATTCAGGAGCAATACAAAGGCTAACCCCGCCCACCTGCTCTATTTAAGCGGACCTGCTTCTTCCAACTCACTCACTCACCTTGCAGCCCTGTCATACGAAGGCACAATAAAACAGAAGGCAATCAGACCAGGACTTATGGACAAAAGATTTTTATTCCATCCAAGCTCTCATGTACAGGGGATATACAAACAAAATTTGCTCATTTCAGCACCTGAAGAAGGACCAGGAAGTCCGAAATATCGTGCACAAGCTCTAAGCGACAAGTGATGCCAAGTGGAGCCCTAAAAGGAAAAATATCCTGCAAAGAAAAGGCTACTTACCTGAGGAAACAAAAGAAATGGTCCTGCAAAGAAGAAAGAAGAGGAGACAAAATTGAACATACAAGTTGTCCAGGGACGTGAGAGCCCAATTTTTGAATATGTAAGTCCTTTCATCCTAATTTTTGAGTGTGGGGCAAAGAATTCTGGTTTTCTGGACGGGGGAATGGCCTATGCATTTTGAGTTTCACTGCCTTTGGCGGTGAGATTCTAATTTTCTAAACCTGACACGCTCGTGCCCCTCTGTCGGTCTGGTGCTGGAGTTCGGAGCCCCAATTCCATGCTGAGAAGAAAAACAACTTTCTCTCAGACATGATGTTGGACTTTACATGCTTTCCAAGTCATCCTTTCCTAATCTTAACCTCAGTGAAGAAGTGAGAAAAACCTATTCTGAGAGGATTTTTGGAGGAAAAATGACTGAAGAGGAAAAAGAAAATTGTTTGTGCAAGCTGGGTGATTTCCTTAACTGTTTGGACCTCATCTTGGTGAGGGGGGGTGTGCTCCCACTCCTAAAAACTATAAGTGAGAATATACTTCAAAGAGCCATAAAGCTACGGACAATTTCGGAAGAGCATGGATCCACAGCCATTCAGGAGCAATACAAAGGCTAACTCCGCCCACCTGCTCTATTTAAGCGGACCTGCTTCTTCCAACTCACTCACTCACCTTGCAGCCCTGTCATACGAAGGCACAATAAAACAGAAGGCAATCAGACCAGGACTTATGGACAAAAGATTTTTATTCCATCCAAGCTCTCATGTACAGGGGATATACAAACAAAATTTGCTCATTTCAGCACCTGAAGAAGGACCAGGAAGTCCGAAATATCGTGCACAAGCTCTAAGCGACAAGTGATGCCAAGTGGAGCCCTAAAAGGAAAAATATCCTGCAAAGAAAAGGCTACTTACCTGAGGAAACAAAAGAAATGGTCCTGCAAAGAAGAAAGAAGAGGAGACAAAATTGAACATACAAGTTGTCCAGGGACGTGAGAGCCCAATTTTTGAATATGTAAGTCCTTTCATCCTAATTTTTGAGTGTGGGGCAAAGAATTCTGGTTTTCTGGACGGGGGAATGGCCTATGCATTTTGAGTTTCACTGCCTTTGGCGGTGAGATTCTAATTTTCTAAACCTGACACGCTCGTGCCCCTCTGTCGGTCTGGTGCTGGAGTTCGGAGCCCCAATTCCATGCTGAGAAGAAAAACAACTTTCTCTCAGACATGATGTTGGACTTTACATGCTTTCCAAGTCATCCTTTCCTAATCTTAACCTCAGTGAAGAAGTGAGAAAAACCTATTCTGAGAGGATTTTTGGAGGAAAAATGACTGAAGAGGAAAAAGAAAATTGTTTGTGCAAGCTGGGTGATTTCCTTAACTGTTTGGACCTCATCTTGGTGAGGGGGGGTGTGCTCCCACTCCTAAAAACTATAAGTGAGAATATACTTCAAAGAGCCATAAAGCTACGGACAATTTCGGAAGAGCATGGATCCACAGCCATTCAGGAGCAATACAAAGGCTAACTCCGCCCACCTGCTCTATTTAAGCGGACCTGCTTCTTCCAACTCACTCACTCACCTTGCAGCCCTGTCATACGAAGGCACAATAAAACAGAAGGCAATCAGACCAGGACTTATGGACAAAAGATTTTTATTCCATCCAAGCTCTCATGTACAGGGGATATACAAACAAAATTTGCTCATTTCAGCACCTGAAGAAGGACCAGGAAGTCCGAAATATCGTGCACAAGCTCTAAGCGACAAGTGATGCCAAGTGGAGCCCTAAAAGGAAAAATATCCTGCAAAGAAAAGGCTACTTACCTGAGGAAACAAAAGAAATGGTCCTGCAAAGAAGAAAGAAGAGGAGACAAAATTGAACATACAAGTTGTCCAGGGACGTGAGAGCCCAATTTTTGAATATGTAAGTCCTTTCATCCTAATTTTTGAGTGTGGGGCAAAGAATTCTGGTTTTCTGGACGGGGGAATGGCCTATGCATTTTGAGTTTCACTGCCTTTGGCGGTGAGATTCTAATTTTCTAAACCTGACACGCTCGTGCCCCTCTGTCGGTCTGGTGCTGGAGTTCGGAGCCCCAATTCCATGCTGAGAAGAAAAACAACTTTCTCTCAGACATGATGTTGGACTTTACATGCTTTCCAAGTCATCCTTTCCTAATCTTAACCTCAGTGAAGAAGTGAGAAAAACCTATTCTGAGAGGATTTTTGGAGGAAAAATGACCGAAGAGGAAAAAGAAAATTGTTTGTGCAAGCTGGGTGATTTCCTTAACTGTTTGGACCTCATCTTGGTGAGGGGGGGTGTGCTCCCACTCCTAAAAACTATAAGTGAGAATATACTTCAAAGAGCCATAAAGCTACGGACAATTTCGGAAGAGCATGGATCCACAGCCATTCAGGAGCAATACAAAGGCTAACTCCGCCCACCTGCTCTATTTAAGCGGACCTGCTTCTTCCAACTCACTCACTCACCTTGCAGCCCTGTCATACGAAGGCACAATAAAACAGAAGGCAATCAGACCAGGACTTATGGACAAAAGTTTTTTATTCCATCCAAGCTCTCATGTACAGGGGATATACAAACAAAATTTGCTCATTTCAGCACCTGAAGAAGGACCAGGAAGTCCGAAATATCGTGCACAAGCTCTAAGCGACAAGTGATGCCAAGTGGAGCCCTAAAAGGAAAAATATCCTGCAAAGAAAAGGCTACTTACCTGAGGAAACAAAAGAAATGTTCCTGCAAAGAAGAAAGAAGAGGAGACAAAATTGAACATACAAGTTGTCCAGGGACGTGAGAGCCCAATTTTTGAATATGTAAGTCCTTTCATCCTAATTTTTGAGTGTGGGGCAAAGAATTCTGGTTTTCTGGACGGGGGAATGGCCTATGCATTTTGAGTTTCACTGCCTTTGGCGGTGAGATTCTAATTTTCTAAACCTGACACGCTCGTGCCCCTCTGTCGGTCTGGTGCTGGAGTTCGGAGCCCCAATTCCATGCTGAGAAGAAAAACAACTTTCTCTCAGACATGATGTTGGACTTTACATGCTTTCCAAGTCATCCTTTCCTAATCTTAACCTCAGTGAAGAAGTGAGAAAAACCTATTCTGAGAGGATTTTTGGAGGAAAAATGACTGAAGAGGAAAAAGAAAATTGTTTGTGCAAGCTGGGTGATTTCCTTAACTGTTTGGACCTCATCTTGGTGAGGGGGGGTGTGCTCCCACTCCTAAAAACTATAAGTGAGAATATACTTCAAAGAGCCATAAAGCTACGGACAATTTCGGAAGAGCATGGATCCACAGCCATTCAGGAGCAATACAAAGGCTAACTCCGCCCACCTGCTCTATTTAAGCGGACCTGCTTCTTCCAACTCACTCACTCACCTTGCAGCCCTGTCATACGAAGGCACAATAAAACAGAAGGCAATCAGACCAGGACTTATGGACAAAAGATTTTTATTCCATCCAAGCTCTCATGTACAGGGGATATACAAACAAAATTTGCTCATTTCAGCACCTGAAGAAGGACCAGGAAGTCCGAAATATCGTGCACAAGCTCTAAGCGACAAGTGATGCCAAGTGGAGCCCTAAAAGGAAAAATATCCTGCAAAGAAAAGGCTACTTACCTGAGGAAACAAAAGAAATGTTCCTGCAAAGAAGAAAGAAGAGGAGACAAAATTGAACATACAAGTTGTCCAGGGACGTGAGAGCCCAATTTTTGAATATGTAAGTCCTTTCATCCTAATTTTTGAGTGTGGGGCAAAGAATTCTGGTTTTCTGGACGGGGGAATGGCCTATGCATTTTGAGTTTCACTGCCTTTGGCGGTGAGATTCTAATTTTCTAAACCTGACACGCTCGTGCCCCTCTGTCGGTCTGGTGCTGGAGTTCGGAGCCCCAATTCCATGCTGAGAAGAAAAACAACTTTCTCTCAGACATGATGTTGGACTTTACATGCTTTCCAAGTCATCCTTTCCTAATCTTAACCTCAGTGAAGAAGTGAGAAAAACCTATTCTGAGAGGATTTTTGGAGGAAAAATGACCGAAGAGGAAAAAGAAAATTGTTTGTGCAAGCTGGGTGATTTCCTTAACTGTTTGGACCTCATCTTGGTGAGGGGGGGTGTGCTCCCACTCCTAAAAACTATAAGTGAGAATATACTTCAAAGAGCCATAAAGCTACGGACAATTTCGGAAGAGCATGGATCCACAGCCATTCAGGAGCAATACAAAGGCTAACTCCGCCCACCTGCTCTATTTAAGCGGACCTGCTTCTTCCAACTCACTCACTCACCTTGCAGCCCTGTCATACGAAGGCACAATAAAACAGAAGGCAATCAGACCAGGACTTATGGACAAAAGATTTTTATTCCATCCAAGCTCTCATGTACAGGGGATATACAAACAAAATTTGCTCATTTCAGCACCTGAAGAAGGACCAGGAAGTCCGAAATATCGTGCACAAGCTCTAAGCGACAAGTGATGCCAAGTGGAGCCCTAAAAGGAAAAATATCCTGCAAAGAAAAGGCTACTTACCTGAGGAAACAAAAGAAATGTTCCTGCAAAGAAGAAAGAAGAGGAGACAAAATTGAACATACAAGTTGTCCAGGGACGTGAGAGCCCAATTTTTGAATATGTAAGTCCTTTCATCCTAATTTTTGAGTGTGGGGCAAAGAATTCTGGTTTTCTGGACGGGGGAATGGCCTATGCATTTTGAGTTTCACTGCCTTTGGCGGTGAGATTCTAATTTTCTAAACCTGACACGCTCGTGCCCCTCTGTCGGTCTGGTGCTGGAGTTCGGAGCCCCAATTCCATGCTGAGAAGAAAAACAACTTTCTCTCAGACATGATGTTGGACTTTACATGCTTTCCAAGTCATCCTTTCCTAATCTTAACCTCAGTGAAGAAGTGAGAAAAACCTATTCTGAGAGGATTTTTGGAGGAAAAATGACCGAAGAGGAAAAAGAAAATTGTTTGTGCAAGCTGGGTGATTTCCTTAACTGTTTGGACCTCATCTTGGTGAGGGGGGGTGTGCTCCCACTCCTAAAAACTATAAGTGAGAATATACTTCAAAGAGCCATAAAGCTACGGACAATTTCGGAAGAGCATGGATCCACAGCCATTCAGGAGCAATACAAAGGCTAACTCCGCCCACCTGCTCTATTTAAGCGGACCTGCTTCTTCCAACTCACTCACTCACCTTGCAGCCCTGTCATACGAAGGCACAATAAAACAGAAGGCAATCAGACCAGGACTTATGGACAAAAGATTTTTATTCCATCCAAGCTCTCATGTACAGGGGATATACAAACAAAATTTGCTCATTTCAGCACCTGAAGAAGGACCAGGAAGTCCGAAATATCGTGCACAAGCTCTAAGCGACAAGTGATGCCAAGTGGAGCCCTAAAAGGAAAAATATCCTGCAAAGAAAAGGCTACTTACCTGAGGAAACAAAAGAAATGTTCCTGCAAAGAAGAAAGAAGAGGAGACAAAATTGAACATACAAGTTGTCCAGGGACGTGAGAGCCCAATTTTTGAATATGTAAGTCCTTTCATCCTAATTTTTGAGTGTGGGGCAAAGAATTCTGGTTTTCTGGACGGGGGAATGGCCTATGCATTTTGAGTTTCACTGCCTTTGGCGGTGAGATTCTAATTTTCTAAACCTGACACGCTCGTGCCCCTCTGTCGGTCTGGTGCTGGAGTTCGGAGCCCCAATTCCATGCTGAGAAGAAAAACAACTTTCTCTCAGACATGATGTTGGACTTTACATGCTTTCCAAGTCATCCTTTCCTAATCTTAACCTCAGTGAAGAAGTGAGAAAAACCTATTCTGAGAGGATTTTTGGAGGAAAAATGACCGAAGAGGAAAAAGAAAATTGTTTGTGCAAGCTGGGTGATTTCCTTAACTGTTTGGACCTCATCTTGGTGAGGGGGGGTGTGCTCCCACTCCTAAAAACTATAAGTGAGAATATACTTCAAAGAGCCATAAAGCTACGGACAATTTCGGAAGAGCATGGATCCACAGCCATTCAGGAGCAATACAAAGGCTAACTCCGCCCACCTGCTCTATTTAAGCGGACCTGCTTCTTCCAACTCACTCACTCACCTTGCAGCCCTGTCATACGAAGGCACAATAAAACAGAAGGCAATCAGACCAGGACTTATGGACAAAAGATTTTTATTCCATCCAAGCTCTCATGTACAGGGGATATACAAACAAAATTTGCTCATTTCAGCACCTGAAGAAGGACCAGGAAGTCCGAAATATCGTGCACAAGCTCTAAGCGACAAGTGATGCCAAGTGGAGCCCTAAAAGGAAAAATATCCTGCAAAGAAAAGGCTACTTACCTGAGGAAACAAAAGAAATGGTCCTGCAAAGAAGAAAGAAGAGGAGACAAAATTGAACATACAAGTTGTCCAGGGACGTGAGAGCCCAATTTTTGAATATGTAAGTCCTTTCATCCTAATTTTTGAGTGTGGGGCAAAGAATTCTGGTTTTCTGGACGGGGGAATGGCCTATGCATTTTGAGTTTCACTGCCTTTGGCGGTGAGATTCTAATTTTCTAAACCTGACACGCTCGTGCCCCTCTGTCGGTCTGGTGCTGGAGTTCGGAGCCCCAATTCCATGCTGAGAAGAAAAACAACTTTCTCTCAGACATGATGTTGGACTTTACATGCTTTCCAAGTCATCCTTTCCTAATCTTAACCTCAGTGAAGAAGTGAGAAAAACCTATTCTGAGAGGATTTTTGGAGGAAAAATGACCGAAGAGGAAAAAGAAAATTGTTTGTGCAAGCTGGGTGATTTCCTTAACTGTTTGGACCTCATCTTGGTGAGGGGGGGTGTGCTCCCACTCCTAAAAACTATAAGTGAGAATATACTTCAAAGAGCCATAAAGCTACGGACAATTTCGGAAGAGCATGGATCCACAGCCATTCAGGAGCAATACAAAGGCTAACTCCGCCCACCTGCTCTATTTAAGCGGACCTGCTTCTTCCAACTCACTCACTCACCTTGCAGCCCTGTCATACGAAGGCACAATAAAACAGAAGGCAATCAGACCAGGACTTATGGACAAAAGATTTTTATTCCATCCAAGCTCTCATGTACAGGGGATATACAAACAAAATTTGCTCATTTCAGCACCTGAAGAAGGACCAGGAAGTCCGAAATATCGTGCACAAGCTCTAAGCGACAAGTGATGCCAAGTGGAGCCCTAAAAGGAAAAATATCCTGCAAAGAAAAGGCTACTTACCTGAGGAAACAAAAGAAATGGTCCTGCAAAGAAGAAAGAAGAGGAGACAAAATTGAACATACAAGTTGTCCAGGGACGTGAGAGCCCAATTTTTGAATATGTAAGTCCTTTCATCCTAATTTTTGAGTGTGGGGCAAAGAATTCTGGTTTTCTGGACGGGGGAATGGCCTATGCATTTTGAGTTTCACTGCCTTTGGCGGTGAGATTCTAATTTTCTAAACCTGACACGCTCGTGCCCCTCTGTCGGTCTGGTGCTGGAGTTCGGAGCCCCAATTCCATGCTGAGAAGAAAAACAACTTTCTCTCAGACATGATGTTGGACTTTACATGCTTTCCAAGTCATCCTTTCCTAATCTTAACCTCAGTGAAGAAGTGAGAAAAACCTATTCTGAGAGGATTTTTGGAGGAAAAATGACCGAAGAGGAAAAAGAAAAATTGTTTGTGCAAGCTGGGTGATTTCCTTAACTGTTTGGACCTCATCTTGGTGAGGGGGGGTGTGCTCCCACTCCTAAAAACTATAAGTGAGAATATACTTCAAAGAGCCATAAAGCTACGGACAATTTCGGAAGAGCATGGATCCACAGCCATTCAGGAGCAATACAAAGGCTAACCCCGCCCACTTGCTCTATTTAAGCGGACCTGCTTCTTCCAACTCACTCACTCACCTTGCAGCCCTGTCATACGAAGGCACAATAAAACAGAAGGCAATCAGACCAGGACTTATGGACAAAAGATTTTTATTCCATCCAAGCTCTCATGTACAGGGGATATACAAACAAAATTTTCTCATTTCAGCACCTGAAGAAGGACCAGGAAGTCCGAAATATCGTGCACAAGCTCTAAGCGACAAGTGATGCCAAGTGGAGCCCTAAAAGGAAAAATATCCTGCAAAGAAAAGGCTACTTACCTGAGGAAACAAAAGAAATGGTCCTGCAAAGAAGAAAGAAGAGGAGACAAAATTGAACATACAAGTTGTCCAGGGACGTGAGAGCCCAATTTTTGAATATGTAAGTCCTTTCATCCTAATTTTTGAGTGTGGGGCAAAGAATTCTGGTTTTCTGGACGGGGGAATGGCCTATGCATTTTGAGTTTCACTGCCTTTGGCGGTGAGATTCTAATTTTCTAAACCTGACACGCTCGTGCCCCTCTGTCGGTCTGGTGCTGGAGTTCGGAGCCCCAATTCCATGCTGAGAAGAAAAACAACTTTCTCTCAGACATGATGTTGGACTTTACATGCTTTCCAAGTCATCCTTTCCTAATCTTAACCTCAGTGAAGAAGTGAGAAAAACCTATTCTGAGAGGATTTTTGGAGGAAAAATGACCGAAGAGGAAAAAGAAAATTGTTTGTGCAAGCTGGGTGATTTCCTTAACTGTTTGGACCTCATCTTGGTGAGGGGGGGTGTGCTCCCACTCCTAAAAACTATAAGTGAGAATATACTTCAAAGAGCCATAAAGCTACGGACAATTTCGGAAGAGCATGGATCCACAGCCATTCAGGAGCAATACAAAGGCTAACCCCGCCCACCTGCTCTATTTAAGCGGACCTGCTTCTTCCAACTCACTCACTCACCTTGCAGCCCTGTCATACGAAGGCACAATAAAACAGAAGGCAATCAGACCAGGACTTATGGACAAAAGATTTTTATTCCATCCAAGCTCTCATGTACAGGGGATATACAAACAAAATTTGCTCATTTCAGCACCTGAAGAAGGACCAGGAAGTCCGAAATATCGTGCACAAGCTCTAAGCGACAAGTGATGCCAAGTGGAGCCCTAAAAGGAAAAATATCCTGCAAAGAAAAGGCTACTTACCTGAGGAAACAAAAGAAATGGTCCTGCAAAGAAGAAAGAAGAGGAGACAAAATTGAACATACAAGTTGTCCAGGGACGTGAGAGCCCAATTTTTGAATATGTAAGTCCTTTCATCCTAATTTTTGAGTGTGGGGCAAAGAATTCTGGTTTTCTGGACGGGGGAATGGCCTATGCATTTTGAGTTTCACTGCCTTTGGCGGTGAGATTCTAATTTTCTAAACCTGACACGCTCGTGCCCCTCTGTCGGTCTGGTGCTGGAGTTCGGAGCCCCAATTCCATGCTGAGAAGAAAAACAACTTTCTCTCAGACATGATGTTGGACTTTACATGCTTTCCAAGTCATCCTTTCCTAATCTTAACCTCAGTGAAGAAGTGAGAAAAACCTATTCTGAGAGGATTTTTGGAGGAAAAATGACCGAAGAGGAAAAAGAAAATTGTTTGTGCAAGCTGGGTGATTTCCTTAACTGTTTGGACCTCATCTTGGTGAGGGGGGGTGTGCTCCCACTCCTAAAAACTATAAGTGAGAATATACTTCAAAGAGCCATAAAGCTACGGACAATTTCGGAAGAGCATGGATCCACAGCCATTCAGGAGCAATACAAAGGCTAACTCCGCCCACCTGCTCTATTTAAGCGGACCTGCTTCTTCCAACTCACTCACTCACCTTGCAGCCCTGTCATACGAAGGCACAATAAAACAGAAGGCAATCAGACCAGGACTTATGGACAAAAGATTTTTATTCCATCCAAGCTCTCATGTACAGGGGATATACAAACAAAATTTGCTCATTTCAGCACCTGAAGAAGGACCAGGAAGTCCGAAATATCGTGCACAAGCTCTAAGCGACAAGTGATGCCAAGTGGAGCCCTAAAAGGAAAAATATCCTGCAAAGAAAAGGCTACTTACCTGAGGAAACAAAAGAAATGGTCCTGCAAAGAAGAAAGAAGAGGAGACAAAATTGAACATACAAGTTGTCCAGGGACGTGAGAGCCCAATTTTTGAATATGTAAGTCCTTTCATCCTAATTTTTGAGTGTGGGGCAAAGAATTCTGGTTTTCTGGACGGGGGAATGGCCTATGCATTTTGAGTTTCACTGCCTTTGGCGGTGAGATTCTAATTTTCTAAACCTGACACGCTCGTGCCCCTCTGTCGGTCTGGTGCTGGAGTTCGGAGCCCCAATTCCATGCTGAGAAGAAAAACAACTTTCTCTCAGACATGATGTTGGACTTTACATGCTTTCCAAGTCATCCTTTCCTAATCTTAACCTCAGTGAAGAAGTGAGAAAAACCTATTCTGAGAGGATTTTTGGAGGAAAAATGACCGAAGAGGAAAAAGAAAATTGTTTGTGCAAGCTGGGTGATTTCCTTAACTGTTTGGACCTCATCTTGGTGAGGGGGGGTGTGCTCCCACTCCTAAAAACTATAAGTGAGAATATACTTCAAAGAGCCATAAAGCTACGGACAATTTCGGAAGAGCATGGATCCACAGCCATTCAGGAGCAATACAAAGGCTAACTCCGCCCACCTGCTCTATTTAAGCGGACCTGCTTCTTCCAACTCACTCACTCACCTTGCAGCCCTGTCATACGAAGGCACAATAAAACAGAAGGCAATCAGACCAGGACTTATGGACAAAAGATTTTTATTCCATCCAAGCTCTCATGTACAGGGGATATACAAACAAAATTTGCTCATTTCAGCACCTGAAGAAGGACCAGGAAGTCCGAAATATCGTGCACAAGCTCTAAGCGACAAGTGATGCCAAGTGGAGCCCTAAAAGGAAAAATATCCTGCAAAGAAAAGGCTACTTACCTGAGGAAACAAAAGAAATGTTCCTGCAAAGAAGAAAGAAGAGGAGACAAAATTGAACATACAAGTTGTCCAGGGACGTGAGAGCCCAATTTTTGAATATGTAAGTCCTTTCATCCTAATTTTTGAGTGTGGGGCAAAGAATTCTGGTTTTCTGGACGGGGGAATGGCCTATGCATTTTGAGTTTCACTGCCTTTGGCGGTGAGATTCTAATTTTCTAAACCTGACACGCTCGTGCCCCTCTGTCGGTCTGGTGCTGGAGTTCGGAGCCCCAATTCCATGCTGAGAAGAAAAACAACTTTCTCTCAGACATGATGTTGGACTTTACATGCTTTCCAAGTCATCCTTTCCTAATCTTAACCTCAGTGAAGAAGTGAGAAAAACCTATTCTGAGAGGATTTTTGGAGGAAAAATGACTGAAGAGGAAAAAGAAAATTGTTTGTGCAAGCTGGGTGATTTCCTTAACTGTTTGGACCTCATCTTGGTGAGGGGGGGTGTGCTCCCACTCCTAAAAACTATAAGTGAGAATATACTTCAAAGAGCCATAAAGCTACGGACAATTTCGGAAGAGCATGGATCCACAGCCATTCAGGAGCAATACAAAGGCTAACTCCGCCCACCTGCTCTATTTAAGCGGACCTGCTTCTTCCAACTCACTCACTCACCTTGCAGCCCTGTCATACGAAGGCACAATAAAACAGAAGGCAATCAGACCAGGACTTATGGACAAAAGATTTTTATTCCATCCAAGCTCTCATGTACAGGGGATATACAAACAAAATTTGCTCATTTCAGCACCTGAAGAAGGACCAGGAAGTCCGAAATATCGTGCACAAGCTCTAAGCGACAAGTGATGCCAAGTGGAGCCCTAAAAGGAAAAATATCCTGCAAAGAAAAGGCTACTTACCTGAGGAAACAAAAGAAATGGTCCTGCAAAGAAGAAAGAAGAGGAGACAAAATTGAACATACAAGTTGTCCAGGGACGTGAGAGCCCAATTTTTGAATATGTAAGTCCTTTCATCCTAATTTTTGAGTGTGGGGCAAAGAATTCTGGTTTTCTGGACGGGGGAATGGCCTATGCATTTTGAGTTTCACTGCCTTTGGCGGTGAGATTCTAATTTTCTAAACCTGACACGCTCGTGCCCCTCTGTCGGTCTGGTGCTGGAGTTCGGAGCCCCAATTCCATGCTGAGAAGAAAAACAACTTTCTCTCAGACATGATGTTGGACTTTACATGCTTTCCAAGTCATCCTTTCCTAATCTTAACCTCAGTGAAGAAGTGAGAAAAACCTATTCTGAGAGGATTTTTGGAGGAAAAATGACTGAAGAGGAAAAAGAAAATTGTTTGTGCAAGCTGGGTGATTTCCTTAACTGTTTGGACCTCATCTTGGTGAGGGGGGGTGTGCTCCCACTCCTAAAAACTATAAGTGAGAATATACTTCAAAGAGCCATAAAGCTACGGACAATTTCGGAAGAGCATGGATCCACAGCCATTCAGGAGCAATACAAAGGCTGACTCCGCCCACCTGCTCTATTTAAGCGGACCTGCTTCTTCCAACTCACTCACTCACCTTGCAGCCCTGTCATACGAAGGCACAATAAAACAGAAGGCAATCAGACCAGGACTTATGGACAAAAGATTTTTATTCCATCCAAGCTCTCATGTACAGGGGATATACAAACAAAATTTGCTCATTTCAGCACCTGAAGAAGGACCAGGAAGTCCGAAATATCGTGCACAAGCTCTAAGCGACAAGTGATGCCAAGTGGAGCCCTAAAAGGAAAAATATCCTGCAAAGAAAAGGCTACTTACCTGAGGAAACAAAAGAAATGGTCCTGCAAAGAAGAAAGAAGAGGAGACAAAATTGAACATACAAGTTGTCCAGGGACGTGAGAGCCCAATTTTTGAATATGTAAGTCCTTTCATCCTAATTTTTGAGTGTGGGGCAAAGAATTCTGGTTTTCTGGACGGGGGAATGGCCTATGCATTTTGAGTTTCACTGCCTTTGGCGGTGAGATTCTAATTTTCTAAACCTGACACGCTCGTGCCCCTCTGTCGGTCTGGTGCTGGAGTTCGGAGCCCCAATTCCATGCTGAGAAGAAAAACAACTTTCTCTCAGACATGATGTTGGACTTTACATGCTTTCCAAGTCATCCTTTCCTAATCTTAACCTCAGTGAAGAAGTGAGAAAAACCTATTCTGAGAGGATTTTTGGAGGAAAAATGACTGAAGAGGAAAAAGAAAATTGTTTGTGCAAGCTGGGTGATTTCCTTAACTGTTTGGACCTCATCTTGGTGAGGGGGGGTGTGCTCCCACTCCTAAAAACTATAAGTGAGAATATACTTCAAAGAGCCATAAAGCTACGGACAATTTCGGAAGAGCATGGATCCACAGCCATTCAGGAGCAATACAAAGGCTGACTCCGCCCACCTGCTCTATTTAAGCGGACCTGCTTCTTCCAACTCACTCACTCACCTTGCAGCCCTGTCATACGAAGGCACAATAAAACAGAAGGCAATCAGACCAGGACTTATGGACAAAAGATTTTTATTCCATCCAAGCTCTCATGTACAGGGGATATACAAACAAAATTTGCTCATTTCAGCACCTGAAGAAGGACCAGGAAGTCCGAAATATCGTGCACAAGCTCTAAGCGACAAGTGATGCCAAGTGGAGCCCTAAAAGGAAAAATATCCTGCAAAGAAAAGGCTACTTACCTGAGGAAACAAAAGAAATGTTCCTGCAAAGAAGAAAGAAGAGGAGACAAAATTGAACATACAAGTTGTCCAGGGACGTGAGAGCCCAATTTTTGAATATGTAAGTCCTTTCATCCTAATTTTTGAGTGTGGGGCAAAGAATTCTGGTTTTCTGGACGGGGGAATGGCCTATGCATTTTGAGTTTCACTGCCTTTGGCGGTGAGATTCTAATTTTCTAAACCTGACACGCTCGTGCCCCTCTGTCGGTCTGGTGCTGGAGTTCGGAGCCCCAATTCCATGCTGAGAAGAAAAACAACTTTCTCTCAGACATGATGTTGGACTTTACATGCTTTCCAAGTCATCCTTTCCTAATCTTAACCTCAGTGAAGAAGTGAGAAAAACCTATTCTGAGAGGATTTTTGGAGGAAAAATGACTGAAGAGGAAAAAGAAAATTGTTTGTGCAAGCTGGGTGATTTCCTTAACTGTTTGGACCTCAAATTGGTGAGGGGGGGTGTGCTCCCACTCCTAAAAACTATAAGTGATAATATACTTCAAAGAGCCATAAAGCTACGGACAATTTCGGAAGAGCATGGATCCACAGCCATTCAGGAGCAATACAAAGGCTGACTCCGCCCACCTGCTCTATTTAAGCGGACCTGCTTCTTCCAACTCACTCACTCACCTTGCAGCCCTGTCATACGAAGGCACAATAAAACAGAAGGCAATCAGACCAGGACTTATGGACAAAAGATTTTTATTCCATCCAAGCTCTCATGTACAGGGGATATACAAACAAAATTTGCTCATTTCAGCACCTGAAGAAGGACCAGGAAGTCCGAAATATCGTGCACAAGCTCTAAGCGACAAGTGATGCCAAGTGGAGCCCTAAAAGGAAAAATATCCTGCAAAGAAAAGGCTACTTACCTGAGGAAACAAAAGAAATGTTCCTGCAAAGAAGAAAGAAGAGGAGACAAAATTGAACATACAAGTTGTCCAGGGACGTGAGAGCCCAATTTTTGAATATGTAAGTCCTTTCATCCTAATTTTTGAGTGTGGGGCAAAGAATTGTGGTTTTCTGGACGGGGGAATGGCCTATGCATTTTGAGTTTCACTGCCTTTGGCGGTGAGATTCTAATTTTCTAAACCTGACACGCTCGTGCCCCTCTGTCGGTCTGGTGCTGGAGTTCGGAGCCCCAATTCCATGCTGAGAAGAAAAACAACTTTCTCTCAGACATGATGTTGGACTTTACATGCTTTCCAAGTCATCCTTTCCTAATCTTAACCTCAGTGAAGAAGTGAGAAAAACCTATTCTGAGAGGATTTTTGGAGGAAAAATGACTGAAGAGGAAAAAGAAAATTGTTTGTGCAAGCTGGGTGATTTCCTTAACTGTTTGGACCTCATCTTGGTGAGGGGGGGTGTGCTCCCACTCCTAAAAACTATAAGTGATAATATACTTCAAAGAGCCATAAAGCTACGGACAATTTCGGAAGAGCATGGATCCACAGCCATTCAGGAGCAATACAAAGGCTGACTCCGCCCACCTGCTCTATTTAAGCGGACCTGCTTCTTCCAACTCACTCACTCACCTTGCAGCCCTGTCATACGAAGGCACAATAAAACAGAAGGCAATCAGACCAGGACTTATGGACAAAAGATTTTTATTCCATCCAAGCTCTCATGTACAGGGGATATACAAACAAAATTTGCTCATTTCAGCACCTGAAGAAGGACCAGGAAGTCCGAAATATCGTGCACAAGCTCTAAGCGACAAGTGATGCCAAGTGGAGCCCTAAAAGGAAAAATATCCTGCAAAGAAAAGGCTACTTACCTGAGGAAACAAAAGAAATGTTCCTGCAAAGAAGAAAGAAGAGGAGACAAAATTGAACATACAAGTTGTCCAGGGACGTGAGAGCCCAATTTTTGAATATGTAAGTCCTTTCATCCTAATTTTTGAGTGTGGGGCAAAGAATTCTGGTTTTCTGGACGGGGGAATGGCCTATGCATTTTGAGTTTCACTGCCTTTGGCGGTGAGATTCTAATTTTCTAAACCTGACACGCTCGTGCCCCTCTGTCGGTCTGGTGCTGGAGTTCGGAGCCCCAATTCCATGCTGAGAAGAAAAACAACTTTCTCTCAGACATGATGTTGGACTTTACATGCTTTCCAAGTCATCCTTTCCTAATCTTAACCTCAGTGAAGAAGTGAGAAAAACCTATTCTGAGAGGATTTTTGGAGGAAAAATGACCGAAGAGGAAAAAGAAAATTGTTTGTGCAAGCTGGGTGATTTCCTTAACTGTTTGGACCTCATCTTGGTGAGGGGGGGTGTGCTCCCACTCCTAAAAACTATAAGTGAGAATATACTTCAAAGAGCCATAAAGCTACGGACAATTTCGGAAGAGCATGGATCCACAGCCATTCAGGAGCAATACAAAGGCTAACTCCGCCCACCTGCTCTATTTAAGCGGACCTGCTTCTTCCAACTCACTCACTCACCTTGCAGCCCTGTCATACGAAGGCACAATAAAACAGAAGGCAATCAGACCAGGACTTATGGACAAAAGATTTTTATTCCATCCAAGCTCTCATGTACAGGGGATATACAAACAAAATTTGCTCATTTCAGCACCTGAAGAAGGACCAGGAAGTCCGAAATATCGTGCACAAGCTCTAAGCGACAAGTGATGCCAAGTGGAGCCCTAAAAGGAAAAATATCCTGCAAAGAAAAGGCTACTTACCTGAGGAAACAAAAGAAATGTTCCTGCAAAGAAGAAAGAAGAGGAGACAAAATTGAACATACAAGTTGTCCAGGGACGTGAGAGCCCAATTTTTGAATATGTAAGTCCTTTCATCCTAATTTTTGAGTGTGGGGCAAAGAATTCTGGTTTTCTGGACGGGGGAATGGCCTATGCATTTTGAGTTTCACTGCCTTTGGCGGTGAGATTCTAATTTTCTAAACCTGACACGCTCGTGCCCCTCTGTCGGTCTGGTGCTGGAGTTCGGAGCCCCAATTCCATGCTGAGAAGAAAAACAACTTTCTCTCAGACATGATGTTGGACTTTACATGCTTTCCAAGTCATCCTTTCCTAATCTTAACCTCAGTGAAGAAGTGAGAAAAACCTATTCTGAGAGGATTTTTGGAGGAAAAATGACCGAAGAGGAAAAAGAAAATTGTTTGTGCAAGCTGGGTGATTTCCTTAACTGTTTGGACCTCATCTTGGTGAGGGGGGGTGTGCTCCCACTCCTAAAAACTATAAGTGAGAATATACTTCAAAGAGCCATAAAGCTACGGACAATTTCGGAAGAGCATGGATCCACAGCCATTCAGGAGCAATACAAAGGCTAACTCCGCCCACCTGCTCTATTTAAGCGGACCTGCTTCTTCCAACTCACTCACTCACCTTGCAGCCCTGTCATACGAAGGCACAATAAAACAGAAGGCAATCAGACCAGGACTTATGGACAAAAGATTTTTATTCCATCCAAGCTCTCATGTACAGGGGATATACAAACAAAATTTGCTCATTTCAGCACCTGAAGAAGGACCAGGAAGTCCGAAATATCGTGCACAAGCTCTAAGCGACAAGTGATGCCAAGTGGAGCCCTAAAAGGAAAAATATCCTGCAAAGAAAAGGCTACTTACCTGAGGAAACAAAAGAAATGTTCCTGCAAAGAAGAAAGAAGAGGAGACAAAATTGAACATACAAGTTGTCCAGGGACGTGAGAGCCCAATTTTTGAATATGTAAGTCCTTTCATCCTAATTTTTGAGTGTGGGGCAAAGAATTCTGGTTTTCTGGACGGGGGAATGGCCTATGCATTTTGAGTTTCACTGCCTTTGGCGGTGAGATTCTAATTTTCTAAACCTGACACGCTCGTGCCCCTCTGTCGGTCTGGTGCTGGAGTTCGGAGCCCCAATTCCATGCTGAGAAGAAAAACAACTTTCTCTCAGACATGATGTTGGACTTTACATGCTTTCCAAGTCATCCTTTCCTAATCTTAACCTCAGTGAAGAAGTGAGAAAAACCTATTCTGAGAGGATTTTTGGAGGAAAAATGACTGAAGAGGAAAAAGAAAATTGTTTGTGCAAGCTGGGTGATTTCCTTAACTGTTTGGACCTCATCTTGGTGAGGGGGGGTGTGCTCCCACTCCTAAAAACTATAAGTGAGAATATACTTCAAAGAGCCATAAAGCTACGGACAATTTCGGAAGAGCATGGATCCACAGCCATTCAGGAGCAATACAAAGGCTGACTCCGCCCACCTGCTCTATTTAAGCGGACCTGCTTCTTCCAACTCACTCACTCACCTTGCAGCCCTGTCATACGAAGGCACAATAAAACAGAAGGCAATCAGACCAGGACTTATGGACAAAAGATTTTTATTCCATCCAAGCTCTCATGTACAGGGGATATACAAACAAAATTTGCTCATTTCAGCACCTGAAGAAGGACCAGGAAGTCCGAAATATCGTGCACAAGCTCTAAGCGACAAGTGATGCCAAGTGGAGCCCTAAAAGGAAAAATATCCTGCAAAGAAAAGGCTACTTACCTGAGGAAACAAAAGAAATGTTCCTGCAAAGAAGAAAGAAGAGGAGACAAAATTGAACATACAAGTTGTCCAGGGACGTGAGAGCCCAATTTTTGAATATGTAAGTCCTTTCATCCTAATTTTTGAGTGTGGGGCAAAGAATTCTGGTTTTCTGGACGGGGGAATGGCCTATGCATTTTGAGTTTCACTGCCTTTGGCGGTGAGATTCTAATTTTCTAAACCTGACACGCTCGTGCCCCTCTGTCGGTCTGGTGCTGGAGTTCGGAGCCCCAATTCCATGCTGAGAAGAAAAACAACTTTCTCTCAGACATGATGTTGGACTTTACATGCTTTCCAAGTCATCCTTTCCTAATCTTAACCTCAGTGAAGAAGTGAGAAAAACCTATTCTGAGAGGATTTTTGGAGGAAAAATGACTGAAGAGGAAAAAGAAAATTGTTTGTGCAAGCTGGGTGATTTCCTTAACTGTTTGGACCTCATCTTGGTGAGGGGGGGTGTGCTCCCACTCCTAAAAACTATAAGTGAGAATATACTTCAAAGAGCCATAAAGCTACGGACAATTTCGGAAGAGCATGGATCCACAGCCATTCAGGAGCAATACAAAGGCTAACTCCGCCCACCTGCTCTATTTAAGCGGACCTGCTTCTTCCAACTCACTCACTCACCTTGCAGCCCTGTCATACGAAGGCACAATAAAACAGAAGGCAATCAGACCAGGACTTATGGACAAAAGATTTTTATTCCATCCAAGCTCTCATGTACAGGGGATATACAAACAAAATTTGCTCATTTCAGCACCTGAAGAAGGACCAGGAAGTCCGAAATATCGTGCACAAGCTCTAAGCGACAAGTGATGCCAAGTGGAGCCCTAAAAGGAAAAATATCCTGCAAAGAAAAGGCTACTTACCTGAGGAAACAAAAGAAATGTTCCTGCAAAGAAGAAAGAAGAGGAGACAAAATTGAACATACAAGTTGTCCAGGGACGTGAGAGCCCAATTTTTGAATATGTAAGTCCTTTCATCCTAATTTTTGAGTGTGGGGCAAAGAATTCTGGTTTTCTGGACGGGGGAATGGCCTATGCATTTTGAGTTTCACTGCCTTTGGCGGTGAGATTCTAATTTTCTAAACCTGACACGCTCGTGCCCCTCTGTCGGTCTGGTGCTGGAGTTCGGAGCCCCAATTCCATGCTGAGAAGAAAAACAACTTTCTCTCAGACATGATGTTGGACTTTACATGCTTTCCAAGTCATCCTTTCCTAATCTTAACCTCAGTGAAGAAGTGAGAAAAACCTATTCTGAGAGGATTTTTGGAGGAAAAATGACTGAAGAGGAAAAAGAAAATTGTTTGTGCAAGCTGGGTGATTTCCTTAACTGTTTGGACCTCAAATTGGTGAGGGGGGTGGTGCTCCCACTCCTAAAAACTATAAGTGAGAATACACTTCAAAGAGCCATAAAGCTACGGACAATTTCGGAAGAGCATGGATCCACAGCCATTCAGGAGCAATACAAAGGCTGACTCCGCCCACCTGCTCTATTTAAGCGGACCTGCTTCTTCCAACTCACTCACTCACCTTGCAGCCCTGTCATACGAAGGCACAATAAAACAGAAGGCAATCAGACCAGGACTTATGGACAAAAGATTTTTATTCCATCCAAGCTCTCATGTACAGGGGATATACAAACAAAATTTGCTCATTTCAGCACCTGAAGAAGGACCAGGAAGTCCGAAATATCGTGCACAAGCTCTAAGCGACAAGTGATGCCAAGTGGAGCCCTAAAAGGAAAAATATCCTGCAAAGAAAAGGCTACTTACCTGAGGAAACAAAAGAAATGTTCCTGCAAAGAAGAAAGAAGAGGAGACAAAATTGAACATACAAGTTGTCCAGGGACGTGAGAGCCCAATTTTTGAATATGTAAGTCCTTTCATCCTAATTTTTGAGTGTGGGGCAAAGAATTCTGGTTTTCTGGACGGGGGAATGGCCTATGCATTTTGAGTTTCACTGCCTTTGGCGGTGAGATTCTAATTTTCTAAACCTGACACGCTCGTGCCCCTCTGTCGGTCTGGTGCTGGAGTTCGGAGCCCCAATTCCATGCTGAGAAGAAAAACAACTTTCTCTCAGACATGATGTTGGACTTTACATGCTTTCCAAGTCATCCTTTCCTAATCTTAACCTCAGTGAAGAAGTGAGAAAAACCTATTCTGAGAGGATTTTTGGAGGAAAAATGACTGAAGAGGAAAAAGAAAATTGTTTGTGCAAGCTGGGTGATTTCCTTAACTGTTTGGACCTCAAATTGGTGAGGGGGGTGGTGCTCCCACTCCTAAAAACTATAAGTGAGAATACACTTCAAAGAGCCATAAAGCTACGGACAATTTCGGAAGAGCATGGATCCACAGCCATTCAGGAGCAATACAAAGGCTGACTCCGCCCACCTGCTCTATTTAAGCGGACCTGCTTCTTCCAACTCACTCACTCACCTTGCAGCCCTGTCATACGAAGGCACAATAAAACAGAAGGCAATCAGACCAGGACTTATGGACAAAAGATTTTTATTCCATCCAAGCTCTCATGTACAGGGGATATACAAACAAAATTTGCTCATTTCAGCACCTGAAGAAGGACCAGGAAGTCCGAAATATCGTGCACAAGCTCTAAGCGACAAGTGATGCCAAGTGGAGCCCTAAAAGGAAAAATATCCTGCAAAGAAAAGGCTACTTACCTGAGGAAACAAAAGAAATGTTCCTGCAAAGAAGAAAGAAGAGGAGACAAAATTGAACATACAAGTTGTCCAGGGACGTGAGAGCCCAATTTTTGAATATGTAAGTCCTTTCATCCTAATTTTTGAGTGTGGGGCAAAGAATTCTGGTTTTCTGGACGGGGGAATGGCCTATGCATTTTGAGTTTCACTGCCTTTGGCGGTGAGATTCTAATTTTCTAAACCTGACACGCTCGTGCCCCTCTGTCGGTCTGGTGCTGGAGTTCGGAGCCCCAATTCCATGCTGAGAAGAAAAACAACTTTCTCTCAGACATGATGTTGGACTTTACATGCTTTCCAAGTCATCCTTTCCTAATCTTAACCTCAGTGAAGAAGTGAGAAAAACCTATTCTGAGAGGATTTTTGGAGGAAAAATGACTGAAGAGGAAAAAGAAAATTGTTTGTGCAAGCTGGGTGATTTCCTTAACTGTTTGGACCTCAAATTGGTGAGGGGGGGTGTGCTCCCACTCCTAAAAACTATAAGTGAGAATATACTTCAAAGAGCCATAAAGCTACGGACAATTTCGGAAGAGCATGGATCCACAGCCATTCAGGAGCAATACAAAGGCTGACTCCGCCCACCTGCTCTATTTAAGCGGACCTGCTTCTTCCAACTCACTCACTCACCTTGCAGCCCTGTCATACGAAGGCACAATAAAACAGAAGGCAATCAGACCAGGACTTATGGACAAAAGATTTTTATTCCATCCAAGCTCTCATGTACAGGGGATATACAAACAAAATTTGCTCATTTCAGCACCTGAAGAAGGACCAGGAAGTCCGAAATATCGTGCACAAGCTCTAAGCGACAAGTGATGCCAAGTGGAGCCCTAAAAGGAAAAATATCCTGCAAAGAAAAGGCTACTTACCTGAGGAAACAAAAGAAATGGTCCTGCAAAGAAGAAAGAAGAGGAGACAAAATTGAACATACAAGTTGTCCAGGGACGTGAGAGCCCAATTTTTGAATATGTAAGTCCTTTCATCCTAATTTTTGAGTGTGGGGCAAAGAATTCTGGTTTTCTGGACGGGGGAATGGCCTATGCATTTTGAGTTTCACTGCCTTTGGCGGTGAGATTCTAATTTTCTAAACCTGACACGCTCGTGCCCCTCTGTCGGTCTGGTGCTGGAGTTCGGAGCCCCAATTCCATGCTGAGAAGAAAAACAACTTTCTCTCAGACATGATGTTGGACTTTACATGCTTTCCAAGTCATCCTTTCCTAATCTTAACCTCAGTGAAGAAGTGAGAAAAACCTATTCTGAGAGGATTTTTGGAGGAAAAATGACTGAAGAGGAAAAAGAAAATTGTTTGTGCAAGCTGGGTGATTTCCTTAACTGTTTGGACCTCATCTTGGTGAGGGGGGGTGTGCTCCCACTCCTAAAAACTATAAGTGAGAATATACTTCAAAGAGCCATAAAGCTACGGACAATTTCGGAAGAGCATGGATCCACAGCCATTCAGGAGCAATACAAAGGCTAACTCCGCCCACCTGCTCTATTTAAGCGGACCTGCTTCTTCCAACTCACTCACTCACCTTGCAGCCCTGTCATACGAAGGCACAATAAAACAGAAGGCAATCAGACCAGGACTTATGGACAAAAGATTTTTATTCCATCCAAGCTCTCATGTACAGGGGATATACAAACAAAATTTGCTCATTTCAGCACCTGAAGAAGGACCAGGAAGTCCGAAATATCGTGCACAAGCTCTAAGCGACAAGTGATGCCAAGTGGAGCCCTAAAAGGAAAAATATCCTGCAAAGAAAAGGCTACTTACCTGAGGAAACAAAAGAAATGTTCCTGCAAAGAAGAAAGAAGAGGAGACAAAATTGAACATACAAGTTGTCCAGGGACGTGGGAGCCCAATTTTTGAATATGTAAGTCCTTTCATCCTAATTTTTGAGTGTGGGGCAAAGAATTCTGGTTTTCTGGACGGGGGAATGGCCTATGCATTTTGAGTTTCACTGCCTTTGGCGGTGAGATTCTAATTTTCTAAACCTGACACGCTCGTGCCCCTCTGTCGGTCTGGTGCTGGAGTTCGGAGCCCCAATTCCATGCTGAGAAGAAAAACAACTTTCTCTCAGACATGATGTTGGACTTTACATGCTTTCCAAGTCATCCTTTCCTAATCTTAACCTCAGTGAAGAAGTGAGAAAAACCTATTCTGAGAGGATTTTTGGAGGAAAAATGACTGAAGAGGAAAAAGAAAATTGTTTGTGCAAGCTGGGTGATTTCCTTAACTGTTTGGACCTCATCTTGGTGAGGGGGGGTGTGCTCCCACTCCTAAAAACTATAAGTGAGAATATACTTCAAAGAGCCATAAAGCTACGGACAATTTCGGAAGAGCATGGATCCACAGCCATTCAGGAGCAATACAAAGGCTAACTCCGCCCACCTGCTCTATTTAAGCGGACCTGCTTCTTCCAACTCACTCACTCACCTTGCAGCCCTGTCATACGAAGGCACAATAAAACAGAAGGCAATCAGACCAGGACTTATGGACAAAAGATTTTTATTCCATCCAAGCTCTCATGTACAGGGGATATACAAACAAAATTTGCTCATTTCAGCACCTGAAGAAGGACCAGGAAGTCCGAAATATCGTGCACAAGCTCTAAGCGACAAGTGATGCCAAGTGGAGCCCTAAAAGGAAAAATATCCTGCAAAGAAAAGGCTACTTACCTGAGGAAACAAAAGAAATGTTCCTGCAAAGAAGAAAGAAGAGGAGACAAAATTGAACATACAAGTTGTCCAGGGACGTGGGAGCCCAATTTTTGAATATGTAAGTCCTTTCATCCTAATTTTTGAGTGTGGGGCAAAGAATTCTGGTTTTCTGGACGGGGGAATGGCCTATGCATTTTGAGTTTCACTGCCTTTGGCGGTGAGATTCTAATTTTCTAAACCTGACACGCTCGTGCCCCTCTGTCGGTCTGGTGCTGGAGTTCGGAGCCCCAATTCCATGCTGAGAAGAAAAACAACTTTCTCTCAGACATGATGTTGGACTTTACATGCTTTCCAAGTCATCCTTTCCTAATCTTAACCTCAGTGAAGAAGTGAGAAAAACCTATTCTGAGAGGATTTTTGGAGGAAAAATGACTGAAGAGGAAAAAGAAAATTGTTTGTGCAAGCTGGGTGATTTCCTTAACTGTTTGGACCTCATCTTGGTGAGGGGGGGTGTGCTCCCACTCCTAAAAACTATAAGTGAGAATATACTTCAAAGAGCCATAAAGCTACGGACAATTTCGGAAGAGCATGGATCCACAGCCATTCAGGAGCAATACAAAGGCTAACCCCGCCCACCTGCTCTATTTAAGCGGACCTGCTTCTTCCAACTCACTCACTCACCTTGCAGCCCTGTCATACGAAGGCACAATAAAACAGAAGGCAATCAGACCAGGACTTATGGACAAAAGATTTTTATTCCATCCAAGCTCTCATGTACAGGGGATATACAAACAAAATTTGCTCATTTCAGCACCTGAAGAAGGACCAGGAAGTCCGAAATATCGTGCACAAGCTCTAAGCGACAAGTGATGCCAAGTGGAGCCCTAAAAGGAAAAATATCCTGCAAAGAAAAGGCTACTTACCTGAGGAAACAAAAGAAATGGTCCTGCAAAGAAGAAAGAAGAGGAGACAAAATTGAACATACAAGTTGTCCAGGGACGTGAGAGCCCAATTTTTGAATATGTAAGTCCTTTCATCCTAATTTTTGAGTGTGGGGCAAAGAATTCTGGTTTTCTGGACGGGGGAATGGCCTATGCATTTTGAGTTTCACTGCCTTTGGCGGTGAGATTCTAATTTTCTAAACCTGACACGCTCGTGCCCCTCTGTCGGTCTGGTGCTGGAGTTCGGAGCCCCAATTCCATGCTGAGAAGAAAAACAACTTTCTCTCAGACATGATGTTGGACTTTACATGCTTTCCAAGTCATCCTTTCCTAATCTTAACCTCAGTGAAGAAGTGAGAAAAACCTATTCTGAGAGGATTTTTGGAGGAAAAATGACTGAAGAGGAAAAAGAAAATTGTTTGTGCAAGCTGGGTGATTTCCTTAACTGTTTGGACCTCATCTTGGTGAGGGGGGGTGTGCTCCCACTCCTAAAAACTATAAGTGAGAATATACTTCAAAGAGCCATAAAGCTACGGACAATTTCGGAAGAGCATGGATCCACAGCCATTCAGGAGCAATACAAAGGCTAACTCCGCCCACCTGCTCTATTTAAGCGGACCTGCTTCTTCCAACTCACTCACTCACCTTGCAGCCCTGTCATACGAAGGCACAATAAAACAGAAGGCAATCAGACCAGGACTTATGGACAAAAGATTTTTATTCCATCCAAGCTCTCATGTACAGGGGATATACAAACAAAATTTGCTCATTTCAGCACCTGAAGAAGGACCAGGAAGTCCGAAATATCGTGCACAAGCTCTAAGCGACAAGTGATGCCAAGTGGAGCCCTAAAAGGAAAAATATCCTGCAAAGAAAAGGCTACTTACCTGAGGAAACAAAAGAAATGGTCCTGCAAAGAAGAAAGAAGAGGAGACAAAATTGAACATACAAGTTGTCCAGGGACGTGAGAGCCCAATTTTTGAATATGTAAGTCCTTTCATCCTAATTTTTGAGTGTGGGGCAAAGAATTCTGGTTTTCTGGACGGGGGAATGGCCTATGCATTTTGAGTTTCACTGCCTTTGGCGGTGAGATTCTAATTTTCTAAACCTGACACGCTCGTGCCCCTCTGTCGGTCTGGTGCTGGAGTTCGGAGCCCCAATTCCATGCTGAGAAGAAAAACAACTTTCTCTCAGACATGATGTTGGACTTTACATGCTTTCCAAGTCATCCTTTCCTAATCTTAACCTCAGTGAAGAAGTGAGAAAAACCTATTCTGAGAGGATTTTTGGAGGAAAAATGACTGAAGAGGAAAAAGAAAATTGTTTGTGCAAGCTGGGTGATTTCCTTAACTGTTTGGACCTCATCTTGGTGAGGGGGGGTGTGCTCCCACTCCTAAAAACTATAAGTGAGAATATACTTCAAAGAGCCATAAAGCTACGGACAATTTCGGAAGAGCATGGATCCACAGCCATTCAGGAGCAATACAAAGGCTAACTCCGCCCACCTGCTCTATTTAAGCGGACCTGCTTCTTCCAACTCACTCACTCACCTTGCAGCCCTGTCATACGAAGGCACAATAAAACAGAAGGCAATCAGACCAGGACTTATGGACAAAAGATTTTTATTCCATCCAAGCTCTCATGTACAGGGGATATACAAACAAAATTTGCTCATTTCAGCACCTGAAGAAGGACCAGGAAGTCCGAAATATCGTGCACAAGCTCTAAGCGACAAGTGATGCCAAGTGGAGCCCTAAAAGGAAAAATATCCTGCAAAGAAAAGGCTACTTACCTGAGGAAACAAAAGAAATGGTCCTGCAAAGAAGAAAGAAGAGGAGACAAAATTGAACATACAAGTTGTCCAGGGACGTGAGAGCCCAATTTTTGAATATGTAAGTCCTTTCATCCTAATTTTTGAGTGTGGGGCAAAGAATTCTGGTTTTCTGGACGGGGGAATGGCCTATGCATTTTGAGTTTCACTGCCTTTGGCGGTGAGATTCTAATTTTCTAAACCTGACACGCTCGTGCCCCTCTGTCGGTCTGGTGCTGGAGTTCGGAGCCCCAATTCCATGCTGAGAAGAAAAACAACTTTCTCTCAGACATGATGTTGGACTTTACATGCTTTCCAAGTCATCCTTTCCTAATCTTAACCTCAGTGAAGAAGTGAGAAAAACCTATTCTGAGAGGATTTTTGGAGGAAAAATGACCGAAGAGGAAAAAGAAAATTGTTTGTGCAAGCTGGGTGATTTCCTTAACTGTTTGGACCTCATCTTGGTGAGGGGGGGTGTGCTCCCACTCCTAAAAACTATAAGTGAGAATATACTTCAAAGAGCCATAAAGCTACGGACAATTTCGGAAGAGCATGGATCCACAGCCATTCAGGAGCAATACAAAGGCTAACTCCGCCCACCTGCTCTATTTAAGCGGACCTGCTTCTTCCAACTCACTCACTCACCTTGCAGCCCTGTCATACGAAGGCACAATAAAACAGAAGGCAATCAGACCAGGACTTATGGACAAAAGATTTTTATTCCATCCAAGCTCTCATGTACAGGGGATATACAAACAAAATTTGCTCATTTCAGCACCTGAAGAAGGACCAGGAAGTCCGAAATATCGTGCACAAGCTCTAAGCGACAAGTGATGCCAAGTGGAGCCCTAAAAGGAAAAATATCCTGCAAAGAAAAGGCTACTTACCTGAGGAAACAAAAGAAATGTTCCTGCAAAGAAGAAAGAAGAGGAGACAAAATTGAACATACAAGTTGTCCAGGGACGTGAGAGCCCAATTTTTGAATATGTAAGTCCTTTCATCCTAATTTTTGAGTGTGGGGCAAAGAATTCTGGTTTTCTGGACGGGGGAATGGCCTATGCATTTTGAGTTTCACTGCCTTTGGCGGTGAGATTCTAATTTTCTAAACCTGACACGCTCGTGCCCCTCTGTCGGTCTGGTGCTGGAGTTCGGAGCCCCAATTCCATGCTGAGAAGAAAAACAACTTTCTCTCAGACATGATGTTGGACTTTACATGCTTTCCAAGTCATCCTTTCCTAATCTTAACCTCAGTGAAGAAGTGAGAAAAACCTATTCTGAGAGGATTTTTGGAGGAAAAATGACTGAAGAGGAAAAAGAAAATTGTTTGTGCAAGCTGGGTGATTTCCTTAACTGTTTGGACCTCATCTTGGTGAGGGGGGGTGTGCTCCCACTCCTAAAAACTATAAGTGAGAATATACTTCAAAGAGCCATAAAGCTACGGACAATTTCGGAAGAGCATGGATCCACAGCCATTCAGGAGCAATACAAAGGCTAACTCCGCCCACCTGCTCTATTTAAGCGGACCTGCTTCTTCCAACTCACTCACTCACCTTGCAGCCCTGTCATACGAAGGCACAATAAAACAGAAGGCAATCAGACCAGGACTTATGGACAAAAGATTTTTATTCCATCCAAGCTCTCATGTACAGGGGATATACAAACAAAATTTGCTCATTTCAGCACCTGAAGAAGGACCAGGAAGTCCGAAATATCGTGCACAAGCTCTAAGCGACAAGTGATGCCAAGTGGAGCCCTAAAAGGAAAAATATCCTGCAAAGAAAAGGCTACTTACCTGAGGAAACAAAAGAAATGGTCCTGCAAAGAAGAAAGAAGAGGAGACAAAATTGAACATACAAGTTGTCCAGGGACGTGAGAGCCCAATTTTTGAATATGTAAGTCCTTTCATCCTAATTTTTGAGTGTGGGGCAAAGAATTCTGGTTTTCTGGACGGGGGAATGGCCTATGCATTTTGAGTTTCACTGCCTTTGGCGGTGAGATTCTAATTTTCTAAACCTGACACGCTCGTGCCCCTCTGTCGGTCTGGTGCTGGAGTTCGGAGCCCCAATTCCATGCTGAGAAGAAAAACAACTTTCTCTCAGACATGATGTTGGACTTTACATGCTTTCCAAGTCATCCTTTCCTAATCTTAACCTCAGTGAAGAAGTGAGAAAAACCTATTCTGAGAGGATTTTTGGAGGAAAAATGACTGAAGAGGAAAAAGAAAATTGTTTGTGCAAGCTGGGTGATTTCCTTAACTGTTTGGACCTCATCTTGGTGAGGGGGGGTGTGCTCCCACTCCTAAAAACTATAAGTGAGAATATACTTCAAAGAGCCATAAAGCTACGGACAATTTCGGAAGAGCATGGATCCACAGCCATTCAGGAGCAATACAAAGGCTAACTCCGCCCACCTGCTCTATTTAAGCGGACCTGCTTCTTCCAACTCACTCACTCACCTTGCAGCCCTGTCATACGAAGGCACAATAAAACAGAAGGCAATCAGACCAGGACTTATGGACAAAAGATTTTTATTCCATCCAAGCTCTCATGTACAGGGGATATACAAACAAAATTTGCTCATTTCAGCACCTGAAGAAGGACCAGGAAGTCCGAAATATCGTGCACAAGCTCTAAGCGACAAGTGATGCCAAGTGGAGCCCTAAAAGGAAAAATATCCTGCAAAGAAAAGGCTACTTACCTGAGGAAACAAAAGAAATGTTCCTGCAAAGAAGAAAGAAGAGGAGACAAAATTGAACATACAAGTTGTCCAGGGACGTGAGAGCCCAATTTTTGAATATGTAAGTCCTTTCATCCTAATTTTTGAGTGTGGGGCAAAGAATTCTGGTTTTCTGGACGGGGGAATGGCCTATGCATTTTGAGTTTCACTGCCTTTGGCGGTGAGATTCTAATTTTCTAAACCTGACACGCTCGTGCCCCTCTGTCGGTCTGGTGCTGGAGTTCGGAGCCCCAATTCCATGCTGAGAAGAAAAACAACTTTCTCTCAGACATGATGTTGGACTTTACATGCTTTCCAAGTCATCCTTTCCTAATCTTAACCTCAGTGAAGAAGTGAGAAAAACCTATTCTGAGAGGATTTTTGGAGGAAAAATGACCGAAGAGGAAAAAGAAAATTGTTTGTGCAAGCTGGGTGATTTCCTTAACTGTTTGGACCTCATCTTGGTGAGGGGGGGTGTGCTCCCACTCCTAAAAACTATAAGTGAGAATATACTTCAAAGAGCCATAAAGCTACGGACAATTTCGGAAGAGCATGGATCCACAGCCATTCAGGAGCAATACAAAGGCTAACTCCGCCCACCTGCTCTATTTAAGCGGACCTGCTTCTTCCAACTCACTCACTCACCTTGCAGCCCTGTCATACGAAGGCACAATAAAACAGAAGGCAATCAGACCAGGACTTATGGACAAAAGATTTTTATTCCATCCAAGCTCTCATGTACAGGGGATATACAAACAAAATTTGCTCATTTCAGCACCTGAAGAAGGACCAGGAAGTCCGAAATATCGTGCACAAGCTCTAAGCGACAAGTGATGCCAAGTGGAGCCCTAAAAGGAAAAATATCCTGCAAAGAAAAGGCTACTTACCTGAGGAAACAAAAGAAATGGTCCTGCAAAGAAGAAAGAAGAGGAGACAAAATTGAACATACAAGTTGTCCAGGGACGTGAGAGCCCAATTTTTGAATATGTAAGTCCTTTCATCCTAATTTTTGAGTGTGGGGCAAAGAATTCTGGTTTTCTGGACGGGGGAATGGCCTATGCATTTTGAGTTTCACTGCCTTTGGCGGTGAGATTCTAATTTTCTAAACCTGACACGCTCGTGCCCCTCTGTCGGTCTGGTGCTGGAGTTCGGAGCCCCAATTCCATGCTGAGAAGAAAAACAACTTTCTCTCAGACATGATGTTGGACTTTACATGCTTTCCAAGTCATCCTTTCCTAATCTTAACCTCAGTGAAGAAGTGAGAAAAACCTATTCTGAGAGGATTTTTGGAGGAAAAATGACTGAAGAGGAAAAAGAAAATTGTTTGTGCAAGCTGGGTGATTTCCTTAACTGTTTGGACCTCATCTTGGTGAGGGGGGGTGTGCTCCCACTCCTAAAAACTATAAGTGAGAATATACTTCAAAGAGCCATAAAGCTACGGACAATTTCGGAAGAGCATGGACCCACAGCCATTCAGGAGCAATACAAAGGCTAACTCCGCCCACCTGCTCTATTTAAGCGGACCTGCTTCTTCCAACTCACTCACTCACCTTGCAGCCCTGTCATACGAAGGCACAATAAAACAGAAGGCAATCAGACCAGGACTTATGGACAAAAGATTTTTATTCCATCCAAGCTCTCATGTACAGGGGATATACAAACAAAATTTGCTCATTTCAGCACCTGAAGAAGGACCAGGAAGTCCGAAATATCGTGCACAAGCTCTAAGCGACAAGTGATGCCAAGTGGAGCCCTAAAAGGAAAAATATCCTGCAAAGAAAAGGCTACTTACCTGAGGAAACAAAAGAAATGTTCCTGCAAAGAAGAAAGAAGAGGAGACAAAATTGAACATACAAGTTGTCCAGGGACGTGAGAGCCCAATTTTTGAATATGTAAGTCCTTTCATCCTAATTTTTGAGTGTGGGGCAAAGAATTCTGGTTTTCTGGACGGGGGAATGGCCTATGCATTTTGAGTTTCACTGCCTTTGGCGGTGAGATTCTAATTTTCTAAACCTGACACGCTCGTGCCCCTCTGTCGGTCTGGTGCTGGAGTTCGGAGCCCCAATTCCATGCTGAGAAGAAAAACAACTTTCTCTCAGACATGATGTTGGACTTTACATGCTTTCCAAGTCATCCTTTCCTAATCTTAACCTCAGTGAAGAAGTGAGAAAAACCTATTCTGAGAGGATTTTTGGAGGAAAAATGACTGAAGAGGAAAAAGAAAATTGTTTGTGCAAGCTGGGTGATTTCCTTAACTGTTTGGACCTCATCTTGGTGAGGGGGGGTGTGCTCCCACTCCTAAAAACTATAAGTGAGAATATACTTCAAAGAGCCATAAAGCTACGGACAATTTCGGAAGAGCATGGATCCACAGCCATTCAGGAGCAATACAAAGGCTAACTCCGCCCACCTGCTCTATTTAAGCGGACCTGCTTCTTCCAACTCACTCACTCACCTTGCAGCCCTGTCATACGAAGGCACAATAAAACAGAAGGCAATCAGACCAGGACTTATGGACAAAAGATTTTTATTCCATCCAAGCTCTCATGTACAGGGGATATACAAACAAAATTTGCTCATTTCAGCACCTGAAGAAGGACCAGGAAGTCCGAAATATCGTGCACAAGCTCTAAGCGACAAGTGATGCCAAGTGGAGCCCTAAAAGGAAAAATATCCTGCAAAGAAAAGGCTACTTACCTGAGGAAACAAAAGAAATGTTCCTGCAAAGAAGAAAGAAGAGGAGACAAAATTGAACATACAAGTTGTCCAGGGACGTGAGAGCCCAATTTTTGAATATGTAAGTCCTTTCATCCTAATTTTTGAGTGTGGGGCAAAGAATTCTGGTTTTCTGGACGGGGGAATGGCCTATGCATTTTGAGTTTCACTGCCTTTGGCGGTGAGATTCTAATTTTCTAAACCTGACACGCTCGTGCCCCTCTGTCGGTCTGGTGCTGGAGTTCGGAGCCCCAATTCCATGCTGAGAAGAAAAACAACTTTCTCTCAGACATGATGTTGGACTTTACATGCTTTCCAAGTCATCCTTTCCTAATCTTAACCTCAGTGAAGAAGTGAGAAAAACCTATTCTGAGAGGATTTTTGGAGGAAAAATGACCGAAGAGGAAAAAGAAAATTGTTTGTGCAAGCTGGGTGATTTCCTTAACTGTTTGGACCTCATCTTGGTGAGGGGGGGTGTGCTCCCACTCCTAAAAACTATAAGTGAGAATATACTTCAAAGAGCCATAAAGCTACGGACAATTTCGGAAGAGCATGGATCCACAGCCATTCAGGAGCAATACAAAGGCTAACTCCGCCCACCTGCTCTATTTAAGCGGACCTGCTTCTTCCAACTCACTCACTCACCTTGCAGCCCTGTCATACGAAGGCACAATAAAACAGAAGGCAATCAGACCAGGACTTATGGACAAAAGATTTTTATTCCATCCAAGCTCTCATGTACAGGGGATATACAAACAAAATTTGCTCATTTCAGCACCTGAAGAAGGACCAGGAAGTCCGAAATATCGTGCACAAGCTCTAAGCGACAAGTGATGCCAAGTGGAGCCCTAAAAGGAAAAATATCCTGCAAAGAAAAGGCTACTTACCTGAGGAAACAAAAGAAATGGTCCTGCAAAGAAGAAAGAAGAGGAGACAAAATTGAACATACAAGTTGTCCAGGGACGTGAGAGCCCAATTTTTGAATATGTAAGTCCTTTCATCCTAATTTTTGAGTGTGGGGCAAAGAATTCTGGTTTTCTGGACGGGGGAATGGCCTATGCATTTTGAGTTTCACTGCCTTTGGCGGTGAGATTCTAATTTTCTAAACCTGACACGCTCGTGCCCCTCTGTCGGTCTGGTGCTGGAGTTCGGAGCCCCAATTCCATGCTGAGAAGAAAAACAACTTTCTCTCAGACATGATGTTGGACTTTACATGCTTTCCAAGTCATCCTTTCCTAATCTTAACCTCAGTGAAGAAGTGAGAAAAACCTATTCTGAGAGGATTTTTGGAGGAAAAATGACTGAAGAGGAAAAAGAAAATTGTTTGTGCAAGCTGGGTGATTTCCTTAACTGTTTGGACCTCATCTTGGTGAGGGGGGGTGTGCTCCCACTCCTAAAAACTATAAGTGAGAATATACTTCAAAGAGCCATAAAGCTACGGACAATTTCGGAAGAGCATGGATCCACAGCCATTCAGGAGCAATACAAAGGCTAACTCCGCCCACCTGCTCTATTTAAGCGGACCTGCTTCTTCCAACTCACTCACTCACCTTGCAGCCCTGTCATACGAAGGCACAATAAAACAGAAGGCAATCAGACCAGGACTTATGGACAAAAGATTTTTATTCCATCCAAGCTCTCATGTACAGGGGATATACAAACAAAATTTGCTCATTTCAGCACCTGAAGAAGGACCAGGAAGTCCGAAATATCGTGCACAAGCTCTAAGCGACAAGTGATGCCAAGTGGAGCCCTAAAAGGAAAAATATCCTGCAAAGAAAAGGCTACTTACCTGAGGAAACAAAAGAAATGTTCCTGCAAAGAAGAAAGAAGAGGAGACAAAATTGAACATACAAGTTGTCCAGGGACGTGAGAGCCCAATTTTTGAATATGTAAGTCCTTTCATCCTAATTTTTGAGTGTGGGGCAAAGAATTCTGGTTTTCTGGACGGGGGAATGGCCTATGCATTTTGAGTTTCACTGCCTTTGGCGGTGAGATTCTAATTTTCTAAACCTGACACGCTCGTGCCCCTCTGTCGGTCTGGTGCTGGAGTTCGGAGCCCCAATTCCATGCTGAGAAGAAAAACAACTTTCTCTCAGACATGATGTTGGACTTTACATGCTTTCCAAGTCATCCTTTCCTAATCTTAACCTCAGTGAAGAAGTGAGAAAAACCTATTCTGAGAGGATTTTTGGAGGAAAAATGACTGAAGAGGAAAAAGAAAATTGTTTGTGCAAGCTGGGTGATTTCCTTAACTGTTTGGACCTCATCTTGGTGAGGGGGGGTGTGCTCCCACTCCTAAAAACTATAAGTGAGAATATACTTCAAAGAGCCATAAAGCTACGGACAATTTCGGAAGAGCATGGATCCACAGCCATTCAGGAGCAATACAAAGGCTAACCCCGCCCACCTGCTCTATTTAAGCGGACCTGCTTCTTCCAACTCACTCACTCACCTTGCAGCCCTGTCATACGAAGGCACAATAAAACAGAAGGCAATCAGACCAGGACTTATGGACAAAAGATTTTTATTCCATCCAAGCTCTCATGTACAGGGGATATACAAACAAAATTTGCTCATTTCAGCACCTGAAGAAGGACCAGGAAGTCCGAAATATCGTGCACAAGCTCTAAGCGACAAGTGATGCCAAGTGGAGCCCTAAAAGGAAAAATATCCTGCAAAGAAAAGGCTACTTACCTGAGGAAACAAAAGAAATGTTCCTGCAAAGAAGAAAGAAGAGGAGACAAAATTGAACATACAAGTTGTCCAGGGACGTGAGAGCCCAATTTTTGAATATGTAAGTCCTTTCATCCTAATTTTTGAGTGTGGGGCAAAGAATTCTGGTTTTCTGGACGGGGGAATGGCCTATGCATTTTGAGTTTCACTGCCTTTGGCGGTGAGATTCTAATTTTCTAAACCTGACACGCTCGTGCCCCTCTGTCGGTCTGGTGCTGGAGTTCGGAGCCCCAATTCCATGCTGAGAAGAAAAACAACTTTCTCTCAGACATGATGTTGGACTTTACATGCTTTCCAAGTCATCCTTTCCTAATCTTAACCTCAGTGAAGAAGTGAGAAAAACCTATTCTGAGAGGATTTTTGGAGGAAAAATGACCGAAGAGGAAAAAGAAAATTGTTTGTGCAAGCTGGGTGATTTCCTTAACTGTTTGGACCTCATCTTGGTGAGGGGGGGTGTGCTCCCACTCCTAAAAACTATAAGTGAGAATATACTTCAAAGAGCCATAAAGCTACGGACAATTTCGGAAGAGCATGGATCCACAGCCATTCAGGAGCAATACAAAGGCTAACTCCGCCCACCTGCTCTATTTAAGCGGACCTGCTTCTTCCAACTCACTCACTCACCTTGCAGCCCTGTCATACGAAGGCACAATAAAACAGAAGGCAATCAGACCAGGACTTATGGACAAAAGATTTTTATTCCATCCAAGCTCTCATGTACAGGGGATATACAAACAAAATTTGCTCATTTCAGCACCTGAAGAAGGACCAGGAAGTCCGAAATATCGTGCACAAGCTCTAAGCGACAAGTGATGCCAAGTGGAGCCCTAAAAGGAAAAATATCCTGCAAAGAAAAGGCTACTTACCTGAGGAAACAAAAGAAATGGTCCTGCAAAGAAGAAAGAAGAGGAGACAAAATTGAACATACAAGTTGTCCAGGGACGTGAGAGCCCAATTTTTGAATATGTAAGTCCTTTCATCCTAATTTTTGAGTGTGGGGCAAAGAATTCTGGTTTTCTGGACGGGGGAATGGCCTATGCATTTTGAGTTTCACTGCCTTTGGCGGTGAGATTCTAATTTTCTAAACCTGACACGCTCGTGCCCCTCTGTCGGTCTGGTGCTGGAGTTCGGAGCCCCAATTCCATGCTGAGAAGAAAAACAACTTTCTCTCAGACATGATGTTGGACTTTACATGCTTTCCAAGTCATCCTTTCCTAATCTTAACCTCAGTGAAGAAGTGAGAAAAACCTATTCTGAGAGGATTTTTGGAGGAAAAATGACTGAAGAGGAAAAAGAAAATTGTTTGTGCAAGCTGGGTGATTTCCTTAACTGTTTGGACCTCATCTTGGTGAGGGGGGGTGTGCTCCCACTCCTAAAAACTATAAGTGAGAATATACTTCAAAGAGCCATAAAGCTACGGACAATTTCGGAAGAGCATGGATCCACAGCCATTCAGGAGCAATACAAAGGCTAACTCCGCCCACCTGCTCTATTTAAGCGGACCTGCTTCTTCCAACTCACTCACTCACCTTGCAGCCCTGTCATACGAAGGCACAATAAAACAGAAGGCAATCAGACCAGGACTTATGGACAAAAGATTTTTATTCCATCCAAGCTCTCATGTACAGGGGATATACAAACAAAATTTGCTCATTTCAGCACCTGAAGAAGGACCAGGAAGTCCGAAATATCGTGCACAAGCTCTAAGCGACAAGTGATGCCAAGTGGAGCCCTAAAAGGAAAAATATCCTGCAAAGAAAAGGCTACTTACCTGAGGAAACAAAAGAAATGTTCCTGCAAAGAAGAAAGAAGAGGAGACAAAATTGAACATACAAGTTGTCCAGGGACGTGAGAGCCCAATTTTTGAATATGTAAGTCCTTTCATCCTAATTTTTGAGTGTGGGGCAAAGAATTCTGGTTTTCTGGACGGGGGAATGGCCTATGCATTTTGAGTTTCACTGCCTTTGGCGGTGAGATTCTAATTTTCTAAACCTGACACGCTCGTGCCCCTCTGTCGGTCTGGTGCTGGAGTTCGGAGCCCCAATTCCATGCTGAGAAGAAAAACAACTTTCTCTCAGACATGATGTTGGACTTTACATGCTTTCCAAGTCATCCTTTCCTAATCTTAACCTCAGTGAAGAAGTGAGAAAAACCTATTCTGAGAGGATTTTTGGAGGAAAAATGACTGAAGAGGAAAAAGAAAATTGTTTGTGCAAGCTGGGTGATTTCCTTAACTGTTTGGACCTCATCTTGGTGAGGGGGGGTGTGCTCCCACTCCTAAAAACTATAAGTGAGAATATACTTCAAAGAGCCATAAAGCTACGGACAATTTCGGAAGAGCATGGATCCACAGCCATTCAGGAGCAATACAAAGGCTAACCCCGCCCACCTGCTCTATTTAAGCGGACCTGCTTCTTCCAACTCACTCACTCACCTTGCAGCCCTGTCATACGAAGGCACAATAAAACAGAAGGCAATCAGACCAGGACTTATGGACAAAAGATTTTTATTCCATCCAAGCTCTCATGTACAGGGGATATACAAACAAAATTTGCTCATTTCAGCACCTGAAGAAGGACCAGGAAGTCCGAAATATCGTGCACAAGCTCTAAGCGACAAGTGATGCCAAGTGGAGCCCTAAAAGGAAAAATATCCTGCAAAGAAAAGGCTACTTACCTGAGGAAACAAAAGAAATGGTCCTGCAAAGAAGAAAGAAGAGGAGACAAAATTGAACATACAAGTTGTCCAGGGACGTGAGAGCCCAATTTTTGAATATGTAAGTCCTTTCATCCTAATTTTTGAGTGTGGGGCAAAGAATTCTGGTTTTCTGGACGGGGGAATGGCCTATGCATTTTGAGTTTCACTGCCTTTGGCGGTGAGATTCTAATTTTCTAAACCTGACACGCTCGTGCCCCTCTGTCGGTCTGGTGCTGGAGTTCGGAGCCCCAATTCCATGCTGAGAAGAAAAACAACTTTCTCTCAGACATGATGTTGGACTTTACATGCTTTCCAAGTCATCCTTTCCTAATCTTAACCTCAGTGAAGAAGTGAGAAAAACCTATTCTGAGAGGATTTTTGGAGGAAAAATGACCGAAGAGGAAAAAGAAAATTGTTTGTGCAAGCTGGGTGATTTCCTTAACTGTTTGGACCTCATCTTGGTGAGGGGGGGTGTGCTCCCACTCCTAAAAACTATAAGTGAGAATATACTTCAAAGAGCCATAAAGCTACGGACAATTTCGGAAGAGCATGGATCCACAGCCATTCAGGAGCAATACAAAGGCTAACCCCGCCCACCTGCTCTATTTAAGCGGACCTGCTTCTTCCAACTCACTCACTCACCTTGCAGCCCTGTCATACGAAGGCACAATAAAACAGAAGGCAATCAGACCAGGACTTATGGACAAAAGATTTTTATTCCATCCAAGCTCTCATGTACAGGGGATATACAAACAAAATTTGCTCATTTCAGCACCTGAAGAAGGACCAGGAAGTCCGAAATATCGTGCACAAGCTCTAAGCGACAAGTGATGCCAAGTGGAGCCCTAAAAGGAAAAATATCCTGCAAAGAAAAGGCTACTTACCTGAGGAAACAAAAGAAATGTTCCTGCAAAGAAGAAAGAAGAGGAGACAAAATTGAACATACAAGTTGTCCAGGGACGTGAGAGCCCAATTTTTGAATATGTAAGTCCTTTCATCCTAATTTTTGAGTGTGGGGCAAAGAATTCTGGTTTTCTGGACGGGGGAATGGCCTATGCATTTTGAGTTTCACTGCCTTTGGCGGTGAGATTCTAATTTTCTAAACCTGACACGCTCGTGCCCCTCTGTCGGTCTGGTGCTGGAGTTCGGAGCCCCAATTCCATGCTGAGAAGAAAAACAACTTTCTCTCAGACATGATGTTGGACTTTACATGCTTTCCAAGTCATCCTTTCCTAATCTTAACCTCAGTGAAGAAGTGAGAAAAACCTATTCTGAGAGGATTTTTGGAGGAAAAATGACTGAAGAGGAAAAAGAAAATTGTTTGTGCAAGCTGGGTGATTTCCTTAACTGTTTGGACCTCATCTTGGTGAGGGGGGGTGTGCTCCCACTCCTAAAAACTATAAGTGAGAATATACTTCAAAGAGCCATAAAGCTACGGACAATTTCGGAAGAGCATGGATCCACAGCCATTCAGGAGCAATACAAAGGCTAACTCCGCCCACCTGCTCTATTTAAGCGGACCTGCTTCTTCCAACTCACTCACTCACCTTGCAGCCCTGTCATACGAAGGCACAATAAAACAGAAGGCAATCAGACCAGGACTTATGGACAAAAGATTTTTATTCCATCCAAGCTCTCATGTACAGGGGATATACAAACAAAATTTGCTCATTTCAGCACCTGAAGAAGGACCAGGAAGTCCGAAATATCGTGCACAAGCTCTAAGCGACAAGTGATGCCAAGTGGAGCCCTAAAAGGAAAAATATCCTGCAAAGAAAAGGCTACTTACCTGAGGAAACAAAAGAAATGTTCCTGCAAAGAAGAAAGAAGAGGAGACAAAATTGAACATACAAGTTGTCCAGGGACGTGAGAGCCCAATTTTTGAATATGTAAGTCCTTTCATCCTAATTTTTGAGTGTGGGGCAAAGAATTCTGGTTTTCTGGACGGGGGAATGGCCTATGCATTTTGAGTTTCACTGCCTTTGGCGGTGAGATTCTAATTTTCTAAACCTGACACGCTCGTGCCCCTCTGTCGGTCTGGTGCTGGAGTTCGGAGCCCCAATTCCATGCTGAGAAGAAAAACAACTTTCTCTCAGACATGATGTTGGACTTTACATGCTTTCCAAGTCATCCTTTCCTAATCTTAACCTCAGTGAAGAAGTGAGAAAAACCTATTCTGAGAGGATTTTTGGAGGAAAAATGACTGAAGAGGAAAAAGAAAATTGTTTGTGCAAGCTGGGTGATTTCCTTAACTGTTTGGACCTCATCTTGGTGAGGGGGGGTGTGCTCCCACTCCTAAAAACTATAAGTGAGAATATACTTCAAAGAGCCATAAAGCTACGGACAATTTCGGAAGAGCATGGATCCACAGCCATTCAGGAGCAATACAAAGGCTAACCCCGCCCACCTGCTCTATTTAAGCGGACCTGCTTCTTCCAACTCACTCACTCACCTTGCAGCCCTGTCATACGAAGGCACAATAAAACAGAAGGCAATCAGACCAGGACTTATGGACAAAAGATTTTTATTCCATCCAAGCTCTCATGTACAGGGGATATACAAACAAAATTTGCTCATTTCAGCACCTGAAGAAGGACCAGGAAGTCCGAAATATCGTGCACAAGCTCTAAGCGACAAGTGATGCCAAGTGGAGCCCTAAAAGGAAAAATATCCTGCAAAGAAAAGGCTACTTACCTGAGGAAACAAAAGAAATGGTCCTGCAAAGAAGAAAGAAGAGGAGACAAAATTGAACATACAAGTTGTCCAGGGACGTGAGAGCCCAATTTTTGAATATGTAAGTCCTTTCATCCTAATTTTTGAGTGTGGGGCAAAGAATTCTGGTTTTCTGGACGGGGGAATGGCCTATGCATTTTGAGTTTCACTGCCTTTGGCGGTGAGATTCTAATTTTCTAAACCTGACACGCTCGTGCCCCTCTGTCGGTCTGGTGCTGGAGTTCGGAGCCCCAATTCCATGCTGAGAAGAAAAACAACTTTCTCTCAGACATGATGTTGGACTTTACATGCTTTCCAAGTCATCCTTTCCTAATCTTAACCTCAGTGAAGAAGTGAGAAAAACCTATTCTGAGAGGATTTTTGGAGGAAAAATGACCGAAGAGGAAAAAGAAAATTGTTTGTGCAAGCTGGGTGATTTCCTTAACTGTTTGGACCTCATCTTGGTGAGGGGGGGTGTGCTCCCACTCCTAAAAACTATAAGTGAGAATATACTTCAAAGAGCCATAAAGCTACGGACAATTTCGGAAGAGCATGGATCCACAGCCATTCAGGAGCAATACAAAGGCTAACCCCGCCCACCTGCTCTATTTAAGCGGACCTGCTTCTTCCAACTCACTCACTCACCTTGCAGCCCTGTCATACGAAGGCACAATAAAACAGAAGGCAATCAGACCAGGACTTATGGACAAAAGATTTTTATTCCATCCAAGCTCTCATGTACAGGGGATATACAAACAAAATTTGCTCATTTCAGCACCTGAAGAAGGACCAGGAAGTCCGAAATATCGTGCACAAGCTCTAAGCGACAAGTGATGCCAAGTGGAGCCCTAAAAGGAAAAATATCCTGCAAAGAAAAGGCTACTTACCTGAGGAAACAAAAGAAATGGTCCTGCAAAGAAGAAAGAAGAGGAGACAAAATTGAACATACAAGTTGTCCAGGGACGTGAGAGCCCAATTTTTGAATATGTAAGTCCTTTCATCCTAATTTTTGAGTGTGGGGCAAAGAATTCTGGTTTTCTGGACGGGGGAATGGCCTATGCATTTTGAGTTTCACTGCCTTTGGCGGTGAGATTCTAATTTTCCAAACCTGACACGCTCGTGCCCCTCTGTCGGTCTGGTGCTGGAGTTCGGAGCCCCAATTCCATGCTGAGAAGAAAAACAACTTTCTCTCAGACATGATGTTGGACTTTACATGCTTTCCAAGTCATCCTTTCCTAATCTTAACCTCAGTGAAGAAGTGAGAAAAACCTATTCTGAGAGGATTTTTGGAGGAAAAATGACTGAAGAGGAAAAAGAAAATTGTTTGTGCAAGCTGGGTGATTTCCTTAACTGTTTGGACCTCATCTTGGTGAGGGGGGGTGTGCTCCCACTCCTAAAAACTATAAGTGAGAATATACTTCAAAGAGCCATAAAGCTACGGACAATTTCGGAAGAGCATGGATCCACAGCCATTCAGGAGCAATACAAAGGCTAACTCCGCCCACCTGCTCTATTTAAGCGGACCTGCTTCTTCCAACTCACTCACTCACCTTGCAGCCCTGTCATACGAAGGCACAATAAAACAGAAGGCAATCAGACCAGGACTTATGGACAAAAGATTTTTATTCCATCCAAGCTCTCATGTACAGGGGATATACAAACAAAATTTGCTCATTTCAGCACCTGAAGAAGGACCAGGAAGTCCGAAATATCGTGCACAAGCTCTAAGCGACAAGTGATGCCAAGTGGAGCCCTAAAAAGAAAAATATCCTGCAAAGAAAAGGCTACTTACCTGAGGAAACAAAAGAAATGTTCCTGCAAAGAAGAAAGAAGAGGAGACAAAATTGAACATACAAGTTGTCCAGGGACGTGAGAGCCCAATTTTTGAATATGTAAGTCCTTTCATCCTAATTTTTGAGTGTGGGGCAAAGAATTCTGGTTTTCTGGACGGGGGAATGGCCTATGCATTTTGAGTTTCACTGCCTTTGGCGGTGAGATTCTAATTTTCTAAACCTGACACGCTCGTGCCCCTCTGTCGGTCTGGTGCTGGAGTTCGGAGCCCCAATTCCATGCTGAGAAGAAAAACAACTTTCTCTCAGACATGATGTTGGACTTTACATGCTTTCCAAGTCATCCTTTCCTAATCTTAACCTCAGTGAAGAAGTGAGAAAAACCTATTCTGAGAGGATTTTTGGAGGAAAAATGACTGAAGAGGAAAAAGAAAATTGTTTGTGCAAGCTGGGTGATTTCCTTAACTGTTTGGACCTCATCTTGGTGAGGGGGGGTGTGCTCCCACTCCTAAAAACTATAAGTGAGAATATACTTCAAAGAGCCATAAAGCTACGGACAATTTCGGAAGAGCATGGATCCACAGCCATTCAGGAGCAATACAAAGGCTAACTCCGCCCACCTGCTCTATTTAAGCGGACCTGCTTCTTCCAACTCACTCACTCACCTTGCAGCCCTGTCATACGAAGGCACAATAAAACAGAAGGCAATCAGACCAGGACTTATGGACAAAAGATTTTTATTCCATCCAAGCTCTCATGTACAGGGGATATACAAACAAAATTTGCTCATTTCAGCACCTGAAGAAGGACCAGGAAGTCCGAAATATCGTGCACAAGCTCTAAGCGACAAGTGATGCCAAGTGGAGCCCTAAAAGGAAAAATATCCTGCAAAGAAAAGGCTACTTACCTGAGGAAACAAAAGAAATGGTCCTGCAAAGAAGAAAGAAGAGGAGACAAAATTGAACATACAAGTTGTCCAGGGACGTGAGAGCCCAATTTTTGAATATGTAAGTCCTTTCATCCTAATTTTTGAGTGTGGGGCAAAGAATTCTGGTTTTCTGGACGGGGGAATGGCCTATGCATTTTGAGTTTCACTGCCTTTGGCGGTGAGATTCTAATTTTCTAAACCTGACACGCTCGTGCCCCTCTGTCGGTCTGGTGCTGGAGTTCGGAGCCCCAATTCCATGCTGAGAAGAAAAACAACTTTCTCTCAGACATGATGTTGGACTTTACATGCTTTCCAAGTCATCCTTTCCTAATCTTAACCTCAGTGAAGAAGTGAGAAAAACCTATTCTGAGAGGATTTTTGGAGGAAAAATGACTGAAGAGGAAAAAGAAAATTGTTTGTGCAAGCTGGGTGATTTCCTTAACTGTTTGGACCTCATCTTGGTGAGGGGGGGTGTGCTCCCACTCCTAAAAACTATAAGTGAGAATATACTTCAAAGAGCCATAAAGCTACGGACAATTTCGGAAGAGCATGGATCCACAGCCATTCAGGAGCAATACAAAGGCTAACCCCGCCCACCTGCTCTATTTAAGCGGACCTGCTTCTTCCAACTCACTCACTCACCTTGCAGCCCTGTCATACGAAGGCACAATAAAACAGAAGGCAATCAGACCAGGACTTATGGACAAAAGATTTTTATTCCATCCAAGCTCTCATGTACAGGGGATATACAAACAAAATTTGCTCATTTCAGCACCTGAAGAAGGACCAGGAAGTCCGAAATATCGTGCACAAGCTCTAAGCGACAAGTGATGCCAAGTGGAGCCCTAAAAGGAAAAATATCCTGCAAAGAAAAGGCTACTTACCTGAGGAAACAAAAGAAATGGTCCTGCAAAGAAGAAAGAAGAGGAGACAAAATTGAACATACAAGTTGTCCAGGGACGTGAGAGCCCAATTTTTGAATATGTAAGTCCTTTCATCCTAATTTTTGAGTGTGGGGCAAAGAATTCTGGTTTTCTGGACGGGGGAATGGCCTATGCATTTTGAGTTTCACTGCCTTTGGCGGTGAGATTCTAATTTTCCAAACCTGACACGCTCGTGCCCCTCTGTCGGTCTGGTGCTGGAGTTCGGAGCCCCAATTCCATGCTGAGAAGAAAAACAACTTTCTCTCAGACATGATGTTGGACTTTACATGCTTTCCAAGTCATCCTTTCCTAATCTTAACCTCAGTGAAGAAGTGAGAAAAACCTATTCTGAGAGGATTTTTGGAGGAAAAATGACTGAAGAGGAAAAAGAAAATTGTTTGTGCAAGCTGGGTGATTTCCTTAACTGTTTGGACCTCATCTTGGTGAGGGGGGGTGTGCTCCCACTCCTAAAAACTATAAGTGAGAATATACTTCAAAGAGCCATAAAGCTACGGACAATTTCGGAAGAGCATGGATCCACAGCCATTCAGGAGCAATACAAAGGCTAACTCCGCCCACCTGCTCTATTTAAGCGGACCTGCTTCTTCCAACTCACTCACTCACCTTGCAGCCCTGTCATACGAAGGCACAATAAAACAGAAGGCAATCAGACCAGGACTTATGGACAAAAGATTTTTATTCCATCCAAGCTCTCATGTACAGGGGATATACAAACAAAATTTGCTCATTTCAGCACCTGAAGAAGGACCAGGAAGTCCGAAATATCGTGCACAAGCTCTAAGCGACAAGTGATGCCAAGTGGAGCCCTAAAAGGAAAAATATCCTGCAAAGAAAAGGCTACTTACCTGAGGAAACAAAAGAAATGTTCCTGCAAAGAAGAAAGAAGAGGAGACAAAATTGAACATACAAGTTGTCCAGGGACGTGAGAGCCCAATTTTTGAATATGTAAGTCCTTTCATCCTAATTTTTGAGTGTGGGGCAAAGAATTCTGGTTTTCTGGACGGGGGAATGGCCTATGCATTTTGAGTTTCACTGCCTTTGGCGGTGAGATTCTAATTTTCTAAACCTGACACGCTCGTGCCCCTCTGTCGGTCTGGTGCTGGAGTTCGGAGCCCCAATTCCATGCTGAGAAGAAAAACAACTTTCTCTCAGACATGATGTTGGACTTTACATGCTTTCCAAGTCATCCTTTCCTAATCTTAACCTCAGTGAAGAAGTGAGAAAAACCTATTCTGAGAGGATTTTTGGAGGAAAAATGACTGAAGAGGAAAAAGAAAATTGTTTGTGCAAGCTGGGTGATTTCCTTAACTGTTTGGACCTCATCTTGGTGAGGGGGGGTGTGCTCCCACTCCTAAAAACTATAAGTGAGAATATACTTCAAAGAGCCATAAAGCTACGGACAATTTCGGAAGAGCATGGATCCACAGCCATTCAGGAGCAATACAAAGGCTAACTCCGCCCACCTGCTCTATTTAAGCGGACCTGCTTCTTCCAACTCACTCACTCACCTTGCAGCCCTGTCATACGAAGGCACAATAAAACAGAAGGCAATCAGACCAGGACTTATGGACAAAAGATTTTTATTCCATCCAAGCTCTCATGTACAGGGGATATACAAACAAAATTTGCTCATTTCAGCACCTGAAGAAGGACCAGGAAGTCCGAAATATCGTGCACAAGCTCTAAGCGACAAGTGATGCCAAGTGGAGCCCTAAAAGGAAAAATATCCTGCAAAGAAAAGGCTACTTACCTGAGGAAACAAAAGAAATGGTCCTGCAAAGAAGAAAGAAGAGGAGACAAAATTGAACATACAAGTTGTCCAGGGACGTGAGAGCCCAATTTTTGAATATGTAAGTCCTTTCATCCTAATTTTTGAGTGTGGGGCAAAGAATTCTGGTTTTCTGGACGGGGGAATGGCCTATGCATTTTGAGTTTCACTGCCTTTGGCGGTGAGATTCTAATTTTCTAAACCTGACACGCTCGTGCCCCTCTGTCGGTCTGGTGCTGGAGTTCGGAGCCCCAATTCCATGCTGAGAAGAAAAACAACTTTCTCTCAGACATGATGTTGGACTTTACATGCTTTCCAAGTCATCCTTTCCTAATCTTAACCTCAGTGAAGAAGTGAGAAAAACCTATTCTGAGAGGATTTTTGGAGGAAAAATGACTGAAGAGGAAAAAGAAAATTGTTTGTGCAAGCTGGGTGATTTCCTTAACTGTTTGGACCTCATCTTGGTGAGGGGGGGTGTGCTCCCACTCCTAAAAACTATAAGTGAGAATATACTTCAAAGAGCCATAAAGCTACGGACAATTTCGGAAGAGCATGGATCCACAGCCATTCAGGAGCAATACAAAGGCTAACCCCGCCCACCTGCTCTATTTAAGCGGACCTGCTTCTTCCAACTCACTCACTCACCTTGCAGCCCTGTCATACGAAGGCACAATAAAACAGAAGGCAATCAGACCAGGACTTATGGACAAAAGATTTTTATTCCATCCAAGCTCTCATGTACAGGGGATATACAAACAAAATTTGCTCATTTCAGCACCTGAAGAAGGACCAGGAAGTCCGAAATATCGTGCACAAGCTCTAAGCGACAAGTGATGCCAAGTGGAGCCCTAAAAGGAAAAATATCCTGCAAAGAAAAGGCTACTTACCTGAGGAAACAAAAGAAATGGTCCTGCAAAGAAGAAAGAAGAGGAGACAAAATTGAACATACAAGTTGTCCAGGGACGTGAGAGCCCAATTTTTGAATATGTAAGTCCTTTCATCCTAATTTTTGAGTGTGGGGCAAAGAATTCTGGTTTTCTGGACGGGGGAATGGCCTATGCATTTTGAGTTTCACTGCCTTTGGCGGTGAGATTCTAATTTTCCAAACCTGACACGCTCGTGCCCCTCTGTCGGTCTGGTGCTGGAGTTCGGAGCCCCAATTCCATGCTGAGAAGAAAAACAACTTTCTCTCAGACATGATGTTGGACTTTACATGCTTTCCAAGTCATCCTTTCCTAATCTTAACCTCAGTGAAGAAGTGAAAAAAACCTATTCTGAGAGGATTTTTGGAGGAAAAATGACTGAAGAGGAAAAAGAAAATTGTTTGTGCAAGCTGGGTGATTTCCTTAACTGTTTGGACCTCATCTTGGTGAGGGGGGGTGTGCTCCCACTCCTAAAAACTATAAGTGAGAATATACTTCAAAGAGCCATAAAGCTACGGACAATTTCGGAAGAGCATGGATCCACAGCCATTCAGGAGCAATACAAAGGCTAACTCCGCCCACCTGCTCTATTTAAGCGGACCTGCTTCTTCCAACTCACTCACTCACCTTGCAGCCCTGTCATACGAAGGCACAATAAAACAGAAGGCAATCAGACCAGGACTTATGGACAAAAGATTTTTATTCCATCCAAGCTCTCATGTACAGGGGATATACAAACAAAATTTGCTCATTTCAGCACCTGAAGAAGGACCAGGAAGTCCGAAATATCGTGCACAAGCTCTAAGCGACAAGTGATGCCAAGTGGAGCCCTAAAAGGAAAAATATCCTGCAAAGAAAAGGCTACTTACCTGAGGAAACAAAAGAAATGGTCCTGCAAAGAAGAAAGAAGAGGAGACAAAATTGAACATACAAGTTGTCCAGGGACGTGAGAGCCCAATTTTTGAATATGTAAGTCCTTTCATCCTAATTTTTGAGTGTGGGGCAAAGAATTCTGGTTTTCTGGACGGGGGAATGGCCTATGCATTTTGAGTTTCACTGCCTTTGGCGGTGAGATTCTAATTTTCTAAACCTGACACGCTCGTGCCCCTCTGTCGGTCTGGTGCTGGAGTTCGGAGCCCCAATTCCATGCTGAGAAGAAAAACAACTTTCTCTCAGACATGATGTTGGACTTTACATGCTTTCCAAGTCATCCTTTCCTAATCTTAACCTCAGTGAAGAAGTGAGAAAAACCTATTCTGAGAGGATTTTTGGAGGAAAAATGACTGAAGAGGAAAAAGAAAATTGTTTGTGCAAGCTGGGTGATTTCCTTAACTGTTTGGACCTCATCTTGGTGAGGGGGGGTGTGCTCCCACTCCTAAAAACTATAAGTGAGAATATACTTCAAAGAGCCATAAAGCTACGGACAATTTCGGAAGAGCATGGATCCACAGCCATTCAGGAGCAATACAAAGGCTAACTCCGCCCACCTGCTCTATTTAAGCGGACCTGCTTCTTCCAACTCACTCACTCACCTTGCAGCCCTGTCATACGAAGGCACAATAAAACAGAAGGCAATCAGACCAGGACTTATGGACAAAAGATTTTTATTCCATCCAAGCTCTCATGTACAGGGGATATACAAACAAAATTTGCTCATTTCAGCACCTGAAGAAGGACCAGGAAGTCCGAAATATCGTGCACAAGCTCTAAGCGACAAGTGATGCCAAGTGGAGCCCTAAAAGGAAAAATATCCTGCAAAGAAAAGGCTACTTACCTGAGGAAACAAAAGAAATGGTCCTGCAAAGAAGAAAGAAGAGGAGACAAAATTGAACATACAAGTTGTCCAGGGACGTGAGAGCCCAATTTTTGAATATGTAAGTCCTTTCATCCTAATTTTTGAGTGTGGGGCAAAGAATTCTGGTTTTCTGGACGGGGGAATGGCCTATGCATTTTGAGTTTCACTGCCTTTGGCGGTGAGATTCTAATTTTCTAAACCTGACACGCTCGTGCCCCTCTGTCGGTCTGGTGCTGGAGTTCGGAGCCCCAATTCCATGCTGAGAAGAAAAACAACTTTCTCTCAGACATGATGTTGGACTTTACATGCTTTCCAAGTCATCCTTTCCTAATCTTAACCTCAGTGAAGAAGTGAGAAAAACCTATTCTGAGAGGATTTTTGGAGGAAAAATGACTGAAGAGGAAAAAGAAAATTGTTTGTGCAAGCTGGGTGATTTCCTTAACTGTTTGGACCTCATCTTGGTGAGGGGGGGTGTGCTCCCACTCCTAAAAACTATAAGTGAGAATATACTTCAAAGAGCCATAAAGCTACGGACAATTTCGGAAGAGCATGGATCCACAGCCATTCAGGAGCAATACAAAGGCTAACTCCGCCCACCTGCTCTATTTAAGCGGACCTGCTTCTTCCAACTCACTCACTCACCTTGCAGCCCTGTCATACGAAGGCACAATAAAACAGAAGGCAATCAGACCAGGACTTATGGACAAAAGATTTTTATTCCATCCAAGCTCTCATGTACAGGGGATATACAAACAAAATTTGCTCATTTCAGCACCTGAAGAAGGACCAGGAAGTCCGAAATATCGTGCACAAGCTCTAAGCGACAAGTGATGCCAAGTGGAGCCCTAAAAGGAAAAATATCCTGCAAAGAAAAGGCTACTTACCTGAGGAAACAAAAGAAATGTTCCTGCAAAGAAGAAAGAAGAGGAGACAAAATTGAACATACAAGTTGTCCAGGGACGTGAGAGCCCAATTTTTGAATATGTAAGTCCTTTCATCCTAATTTTTGAGTGTGGGGCAAAGAATTCTGGTTTTCTGGACGGGGGAATGGCCTATGCATTTTGAGTTTCACTGCCTTTGGCGGTGAGATTCTAATTTTCTAAACCTAACCCTAACCCTAAACCCTAAACCCTAACCCTAACCCCTAACCCTAACCCCTAACCCTAACCCTAACCCCTAACCCCTAACCCCTAACCCTAACCCTAACCCTGGGACTCCAAATCCAACATCCTTAACCTGTCCACCCTCTTTACTCCCTCCCCCACACAATGCACAATCCTTGAGAGGGGGCTCTCTTTCATTCCCAAACCCACTCGCTTTGACTGGGAGGAACTTCAAAGGGACCTTCACTTTTACCATAGACGACTAAAACTCATTGATTACTTCTCCAACAATACTACAGACTATCAGCATATTCCGTTTACTCATCAGTCGCACTGGGAACCGGAAAATTCTAGACTACACCAGCACCTCAATACCCTCATCCAGACAGACAAACGGGCCCTACAACGGTTTCATCCTCAGACAGATCTCTCAGACAACCTGTCGAGAGATGAACGCAGGGCCCTTAAAGAACTCATCCATAACCCTAATATCATCATTTAACCCGCAGATAAAGGATCTAAAATTGTCATCATGGACCGACACCAATATTTACTGGAAGCTAACAGACAACTTAATGACACGACATATTACAAACGTATAGATGACTGTAATCAATTACAAACCCAAATCACTCTCCGGACCATAATTCAGACACTCTATAACAAAAAAATCATTACAGCTAAACAACGAGACTTTTTATATGGACCCGATACACCAAGATCCCGTTATTTTTATTTACTTCCAAAAATCCATAAAAACCCACAGACTTGGACCATTCCCTTTGAAGTTCCTCCTGGACGACCAATAGTTTCGGATTGTAACAGTGCCACCTATCACGTTTCACAATACATTGAACAATTCCTGGGCCCCCTCTCCACCAAACATCCCAGCTATGTTAAAGACACATATCACTTCCTGGAAATAATCCGGCCCATGGCTGTTCCCAAAACGGCTTATCTCTTCACCTTGGATGTAGACAGCCTGTATACCAACATCAATACTCAAATAGGCCTAAAAACCCTCCAACATATTTTTCAAACCTACCCAGACCCCAAGAGACCAGACAGGGAACTACTCCAGCTCACAGAACTCTGCCTCAACAATAATGATTTCTTTTTCAATAACCAGTACTTTCTCCAGATCCATGGGACAGCCATGGGCCAGAGATTTGCCCCCTCCTACGCCAATCTGTATATGAGTGAGTGGGAGCGAGAGGCACTGGCAAAATGCCCTCTAAAACCCACGCTATTCCTCCGTTACTTAGATGATATTTTCGGTATTTGGCCCCATTCTCTCCCCCAATTCGAAGACTTTATCAATATCCTTAACAACCACCACTCCTCCATCTCAGTCAAACACCAAATAGAACCCCAACAAATCAACTTTCTTGATGTAACAGTTTCTTTCACGGCCTCCAACAGTACTCACAAATCCTTCCAGACTAAGGTCTTCTTCAAAACTACTGACACTCATGCACTCCTACATAAATCCAGCTACCATCCCAAACACACTTTCAAAGGCATAATCAAATCTCAAATCATCCGCTTCCACCGTATCTGCTCTAACCCCACCGATTTTCATAACGCCACCAGTATTCTCTTCAAAAGTCTCCGCCCTCGTGGCTACTCCAAACGTTTCCTCCGCTCAATCAAATATTCCACCTTGGCCTCTCTCGCTCACACTCACTCTCCCCCTCTTCTTCCAGCCCAGGCCCATCAATCTCAGCCACCCAGCCCTACCCCCTACCCTAATCAGGGTCTGTATCCCAAATCCCACCCTTCCATTCCTGTAAGCCCAGCTCCCTCTACCCACCCCCAAGAGCCGAATCAGGCATCCAGTGCCCCCTACCCGAACCAGGGTCTGTATCCCCCCACCCCAAGGCTGAGTGGCCGGGACCCGTCTTACACACAACTGACACAAATAAACACAAATCCTCCTCAATTAATTCCCTTGGTTTCCACATTTTCACATAGAACTACTCCTCTCTTCCGGACCATTAAACAAAACTTTTCAAACTTTCAGAATCACCACCAGACATTCCAAAATCATAAGATCATATTAGCTTATAGAAAACACAAGAGCCTCCAGTCCATTCTCACTAGATCAAAATTCACAGAAAACAAAAAAACACCCAAGCTTCCCCATAACCACCACTACAAACCAAGAAAATTTATCACCAATCATCACACTGGTACAGGTTTCCCGACACTAGGCTCATTCTCCATCACGACAACCAATGTAGTGTACATTATCACCTGCACACTTTGCCACATTAATTACATTGGTGAAACTAAACACTCTATCCATACCCGTTTATCACAACATCTGCGTAACATTGGGACAGGCCGACTCACCACTCACCTAGTTCAACACTTCCAAACCCACTCACCCACTTACCTCATTATATCTGGTTTGGAGAAAAATGACCGTTGGACCACTGGGCAGAGGAAGAGGGCAGAAAAAATTTGGATACATAAATTAGGGACAACCATACCAGGGGGGCTTAATGATGAATAATCACTCTGTTTACATGCCCCTCCCCCCGGTTGGAGATCTCTACCTCCCCCAGCAACTTCCCCCCCCCTCTTTTATTTTATTTATTGATTTATTATTTTTATTATTATTTTTTTTAATAATTCAACACATACCCCTCACTATCATATACCACTTTCCCAGAGAACTCACTAAAAAAAGTTAACTCAACCAGTAAATCTCTCGGCTACAGTGGCCGACATTCAGAGTTCGATTCCCCCTGCTTCTCCTTTTTTTATCGTTTTACTCTTTCCTCCCCCACTCGTTAAGGTTTTCCAAAATTTTATTGTTGATTGTTTTTATACTAACCTTATATTAATTTATCATTTTTAGCATGTTGTACATATTTCTTCTACTGTAAGGATGTTTGTTTTTTAGCACTTACTTTTAGCACTTATAACTTTTTGTACAGCACTTTTAATACTAACCTTGAAAGCACTTCTTTTGGAAACCTACTTCTCTTTTATCAAACACAAAAAGTATTTATGCAAGGAGATTGATTTATACTTTGATCATATTCCCTCTTTCAATTTTTTAATTTATGTTTTCCTTTTTCTTCTTTTCCTTTTTATTTATTTATTTATTTATTTTTTTCCCTAAATTGATTTACACTTTTCACTGGTGGGACATACAATGTCATTAGCTCACACTGAACTGCCCTGCCTGCCAACCTGAAAACCAGGGTTCAACTCCAGCTCTCTCCACACCTTTCTGAAAGCAGATCCAGAACAGGTTTATTTAATATTATTATTATCTTTTATTGTTTTCTACCTTCTTTCCACTGTTTCCTTCCGTGAGCTCAGTTGGCCTGTGCTAAAAAAAGTTAACCCAACCCTAATCTAATCCCGACCCCAACCCCAATCCTAACCCTAACCCTAACCCTAACCCTAACCCTTCAAACTCTGCTCCAAAATATCCCCCGTGGTCTCCAGGTGTGTGGTGCGGCCCCCCCCCCGAAGCATAACCATGCTAATAGAGGACAAAAGCATGATGAACGGGCATGCAAAAGTCGAACATGACCTGCAAAACATCCCTTCTGAGTCCTCTTCCATTAGGGGACCGTCTCCATGGGCCCTGGAGACCTCGTTGCTTCTCCTCTTCCCTTCTTTTCCCTTCCTTCCCCCCCCTCTGCTTTTTCTCACTCCCTCTCCCCTAGTCACCCTAAACAGGGAACTAGCCCCACCCTCCTCTTTCCCAGACCAAATGGTGAAGCGTCCCTAATCAGGGAGCTAAACCAACCCCTCTCCCCCCTTCCCCCCCCCTTTCCCACCCCCCTCCTCTAGTCACCCTAAACAGGGAACTAGCCCCACCCTCCTCTTTCCTTAACCAAATGGTAAAGCATCCCTAATCAAGGAGCTAAACCAACCCCTCCCCCCTTTCTCCCATTCCCCCTCCTCTAGTCACCCTATACAGGGTACTAGCCCCCACCCTGCATCCTTAATCAGGGAGCTGAATACCTCCCCTCCATAAACCTACTTGTAAAAAAGGCTAGCATCCCCATCCAGGGAGCTAGCCCCCCCCCCTTTATTTATTTATTAATTATTTTATTTATTTATCTTATTATTTATTTATTTATTTATTTATTTATTTATTTTTCTTATAGATTAATCAAAATTAAAAAGTAGGATCTCTAAGGTTTTTTTTAGGAACAGCAAAACTTTTATACTAACCTATTTTAACTGATTTTATTTGTCTTTTAACCTGCATGCATTTGATATATATTTTTTATGTTTTAATAAGGCGTGGCACTTAATTTTAGCACTTATTTTAATGTACTAACAATTTTCTATGGATGTTTTCCATGTTTTTAGCACTTATTTAACTTTGCTGCTTCTAATTTACCCACAAGATTAAGTTTTACCAGATCCTTAACAACTTGGATTAATTGATTTTTAATCTTTTTTTACTATAAATATTGATCTAGTTGGTCATTTTTAGACTTTTTTATTATTATTTTCTTTTTATTTTTTTATTTTTTTGTTTTTTTTTTTCTGTCTCCCGTCCCTTTCTTATCCCCCTCAGCACCCAAAAGTCATTGTAAGGCTTGGTAGCCTAATGGTAAGGACAACTACCCTTCATGCAGACATCCAGGGTTCGAATCCAGACCGGGCAGACTGACAGTTGGAGTTTGAATTCTCCTTTATTCATTTTACTGCTTATTTTTTATTTTTTCTAGCTTTTTCCTCCCCCTTCTTCAGTACAGCAGGCCAGTGCAAACAAAATACAAACGTATTTTTTGCAAACCCCAACCCTAACCCTAACCCTAACCCCTAACCCTAACCCCTAACCCTAACCCTAACCTTCTACGGCAGACAGCAGGTGAGACATCGCCCTGCACCGCAGCCGTTCTATAGCGGGTCGCGCTACCCATTTCAAGATGGCGCTCAACGTGCGCCAAGACCTAGGCCACGCGGTCCCTCCAACCAAAATGGCCGCTACGTCTTTATACCAGCAGATGCTCGGAATGAAGCCCCCCCCCACAGGGTACAGTCTAATGACCCTGATTTCACAGAGAAGGTGCGTGTAATGAACAGACTGATTAAAGCTGTACACCACCTCACCAATGTGTCCAGAGAGGCTCATCCTCCCTCCCTGGACAAAATAACAAACAATCTAGCCACAATTATCAAACCAGCATCCCCAAATCTACAAACACAGACTTTGATTGACGGCAATGCTAGAAATTGGGCCTTCACTACCGTTCTCATCCTCAGAGAGCATTATCAAAAGAACATTGACTCTGAAATGCAAAAGCTCACCCAGTTTCCTTCACCAGACTGGAGAGGCCCCTTTGAAATAGCCACAACGTGGGCGAAACGTAATTTAGGCAGACGCCTGAGACAGGATACAATAGACCGTGCCCAGGCGGTCATCATTGCCAGGACGACAGAAACAGCACCTCCTGCTCCACTTCCTGTTGCTGCTGCCGTTTCTTCTCTCCCAACGCAGACAGCTGACCAGACAGCAGAAGAGGACCCACATGCTGTGATTGAGCTGGCTCCATCATCACCTCCAGTGAACCAGCCTCCCTCCACGAGACCACGGAGCCCAGCTGCAGCACGACCACCCCCTTCACCACAAAGCAGCAGTCATCAGATCACAACGATCGCCCAAATCCACGCAGCGCCTCCCCCTGCACCAATCTCCCGGGTTTCAGTGGAGACCATGACAGAACCACAACAGGAGGACTGGTCACCTCTGTTTGACCTTGAGGAGGCAAGTGAAACAGAACTTTCTCCTCCCACATCTCCATCTCGTCTTTCTCCTGTAATCCCTCTTCCACCACGCATAAATCGCTCTCAAATAAGCTCTACGGCAGAAAGTGTCGTACGAGTTCTCGACATGCAGAAGGCTGACTCTGAAGCCGAAGAGGAAATCACTCTGGAGCCAGAACCAGCAGATGAGCAGATCACAGCGCTGAGCCAGAGAAAAGGAAGCCAACGCCCCCCTCACAGAGAAGGGAGTCCTCCTCCTCCTCCCATCCAAACCAGCACCATGGAGAGCAGAGGGTACCACACACTCACCCCTGCCACTCTCTCCAAGCTGAGATCCAGCGTGCAATCTCGCCTAGCCATCGAGCGAGCAGAGCAGACGACAACTTCTGCAGCAGAAATGCAGGTGTGTGCTCCAACACGACACGACAACACACCCCGCAAATTTACAGAGTGGCACCTGCACATACATCAGAAGAAGGTCATCATAGGAGACTCAAACATCAGCCGCCTCCCACCTTTCAAAGGTGGAAATGTACAATTGGACAGTTTTCCTGGCGGCAGATGGCATCATGCAGAATTTCTCCTGAAGACGGCCACCTTCCAGACGGAACCAGAGGTTCTCCTGCTATCCTTTGGCCTCAACAACAGATCCCAGAGGGATAAAAAAGCTCCAGTCAAAGAGATGATCAAAGCCCTGACGGTGGCAGGACAGAGATTCCCAGACGCCACGATCCTCGTCCCTCACGTCAGTTTTTCACCTCACCTTTCACCAGATGAAAAAGTCGTCCTTATCCATTTAAATCAACACATCCAAGAACTGACAGACTACATCCCCCCACTCAGTGGCTTCTTTGAGACCCAAACTGACAGCATCCACTGGACGGCAGCTACCGCGAAGAGGATGCTGGAACACTGGGCTTCGTGGTTAAACTGAAGCTCCCTCTAAGCCTCTCACAGAGGGAGGGGAAAGATGGAGTCATGAATCTATGTGATAACTTTGTTCTTTCTCTTACACAGCTTTCCCTGCTGAGCAGAGGTCTTACTTTCATCCCTTCCAAATGTAACAGTAAGAATTTGACCTTTCAATCCAGACATGATTTACAGGAGTACCATCGCAGAATTAAGTTAACTGTTCACTATAAGGACAAAAGCAGCATCCAACCTCAGCCATTCACACTGAAATCTGACTGGACACCCCCATCTGCTACTCTCCCACCACAAATTAACCATTTAATAGACCAGGATATTTCATACTTTGAGAATGATTTTAAAATCATTCATAACACTCCAAATTTGAGTGGTGAGGAAACCAAAACTCTAAAAGAATTAGCCCAAAATAATGATATAGTTATTAAGCCAGCTGATAAGGGCAGTCTAACAGTAATTATGGATAAAAAAGATTATTTATATGAAGGTTACAGACAGTTAAATGATGTAACCTATTATCATAAACTCAATAAACCCATTTATTTAGATACAATCCCCCTAGTAGATACAATTATTAATAATTTACTGAAAAAGAAATTTATAAATAAAAAACAAAAACTTACCTGCAGGGCAACTCGCAACCGAGGCCCAGACGGTTTTACATGTTACCCAAAATCCATAAAGATCCCCAAAAATGGACCGTTCCATCTAAAATTCCTCCTGGCAGACCCATTGTTTCAGACTGTGAAAGTGAAACCTATTATACAGCAGAATATTTGGACTTTTTTCTGAATCCGTTATCTAATAAACATGACAGTTACCTTAAAGATACATATCATTTTATTGAAAAAATCAAACAACTAGTAATCCCAGCAGACTCCTTTCTGTTTACTATGGATATTGATAGCTTATATACCAATATTGATCACAAAGAGGGCATTGACAGTATTAAAAGAATTTTTCAAAAATACCCGGACAAAAAACGACCAGATAAAGAATTACTCCAATTATTAGAGATTAATTTAAACAGAAATGATTTTGAATTTAATAGGGAATTTTTTGTTCAAATTAAGGGCACAGCTATGGGGAAGAAATTTGCACCGGCTTATGCCAACATATTCATGGCAGAGTGGGAATCCTCTGCACTACAGAAATGTGCTTTAAAGCCGCTCTGTTATTACAGGTACCTCGACGACATCTGGGGCGTGTGGACGCACTCTGAGCAGGAGTTTGGAACCTTCCTGGGGACTCTCAACAGCCACAACCCTTCCATCAAACTAAAATCAACATGCCACGCCTCTTCAGTCGACTTTCTAGACACAACCACATTTAAGGGAAGTGACTTTCACACCACACACAAATTGGACATTAAAGTTTATTTTAAACCCACAGACACACATGCACTGTTACATAAAACCAGTTTTCATCCCAAACACACATTTGCAGGTCTGGTTAAATCCCAGCTGCTCCGCTTCCACAGAATCTGCACCCAACAGGCAGACTTTAAAAAGGCCACCAAAATTATTTTTTCGGCATTATACACAAGGGGTTATTCCCGCACCTTTCTAAGAAAGTGTTTTAAGTCATTTCAACAAATTAAACCTATTGATACATCCCCCCTTTTACCCATCGTCACAACATATTCGGCAGCCACATGCAGGATGGTGAGAGTCCTCAGGAGGAACTTCCGGGATCTTGTTCAGGACCAGGGTCTGCTCAAGGAGCATAGATTTCTACCAGCCTATAGGAGGAATAAAAATCTCAAAGACATTTTAATTAGAGCCAAACTTCCCCCCCCTACACCACCCAAATCCAGAGCACTCACCTCTTTTTTCAAACACTTGGATTGGATATGCAGCCACCACAACAAAAATGTGTTTCCGTCTCTATGCAGGGGGAGCCCCCACTCTCAAAACTGCATTTATGTTATCACCTGCTCCACCTGTGGGATACAGTACGTTGGGGAGACTGGAAACACTCTCTTAGTTAGATTCACCCAACACAGACACAACATCACAAAACACAAAAACACAGACACTTACCTGGTCCAACATTTCATTTCCCATGGATGGGATTCAGTTAATGCAACGATCGTGCAGATGAATCCCAGATGTTCAACCCCAGAGAGAAGGAGACAGGAGAGAAATTGGATCTCCAAATTAGACACCCTCCATCCTAGAGGCCTGAATGAGAAAAAAACACCATTATTCTAATTAGAGACACTTAACCGTTCTTCCCTATTTCGGCCAGCAGAGGGAGTTGCTAAACAGTCCCTCTCCATCACCAGATTTTTTCACCCCGTGTAAATTCTTTTTCCAGAATCTATTTTCATATGGCCCTGCCCCAAAGATTTTTAATCCTAACCCTAACCAAATTGAACCTGAGAGCCCTAAACCTAATTAGATTGTGATTGAATAAAATAATTGATTTCATATTACCCAGAGGGGAGAGCGAGATCTGCGTGGGGACAGAAATGGTCCGTGCACGAGGGCTCCGGGCGTATAGCTTGGAACCCTCACCCCAACCCTAACATCTAACCCGCCTGAACCTTCTGATTCTCTGCAGGGTCTCTGTCTCTTCCTTCCCCACCTCACAAAAATCACTTTGTCGTCTCCAAAGATGATTTCTGCCATTTTTTGTTGATTCATGACTGAATTCAAAACTAATTGATATTATTTTTGTCTCCCAAAGGGATTGTGCTCACCTCCACCATGGAAGCCTTTATTCTATTTTAGAAAAAGTAATATACAAACAATTGTTTTATTATTATTTTTTTTCTGGGTCATTACTGTTACATTAAAAATGTTGTTATGCAATAAATGCATACTAGGAGGTTACTTGTTTTACAGAATGGTTGTATTTCATTTTCCAGGAAAAAATTATACTGTTTAGGATATTGTAAATTGGTTCCCAATATGTTTTAAAATGTTACAATTTAATTTTTATTAAAAAATGCTTTATTTTCATATGAAAACCAAAAATTACAATGCATGTGAACACAACGCTCCGAGGCTACAAGCTCCTCTGACCAGTGAAGGCCACCTTTTGCCCAGCAACGCCTCCTGATTGGAAGAGCAGCCCAAATGCATTATGGGAAATGTGACATCATCCCACGAACTCTTCCCTCCATTTTGATGAGAAGACGCATGCATGGAGCTGATCCTCGTCAGTATGTTCGCTTCTCATGTTTTTTGTTAAGCCAGCCTGAAGAAGACTAAGCTTGTTCGAAACGTTGCAACCTTGGCTTGTATTATTTTTTTATTAAACCGAAGTTGATCGGTAAATCTTGTTTCCTAGTTTATTATTAGCATAGCCTCCCAGTATTAGCATAGCTTCTTAGCCACGTGTGACGGAGGTACCTTCTGCAACGGGCCGAATCACACCAGGACCACAGTAAGCCATGCCACTGCGCCCACACGACGACGGATGGATACTGGTGCAGTCCAGAGGAGGCAGACGGAGGGAACGGGCCTATGAACGCGACAGGCCACAGAACAGACGTGCAGCTGCGGATTTTTCCAGCTACCCACGCCGAGACGGACGCCGATCCTATGCGGACGTCACCAGAGAGGGAGCCCATTTTCTGGAGCCGACCTTCTACGGCAGACAGCAGGTGAGACATCGCCCTGCACCGCAGCCGTTCTATAGCGGGTCGCGCTACCCATTTCAAGATGGCGCTCAACGTGCGCCAAGACCTAGGCCACGCGGTCCCTCCAACCAAAATGGCCGCTACGTCTTTATACCAGCAGATGCTCGGAATGAAGCCCCCCCCCACAGGGTACAGTCTAATGACCCTGATTTCACAGAGAAGGTGCGTGTAATGAACAGACTGATTAAAGCTGTACACCACCTCACCAATGTGTCCAGAGAGGCTCATCCTCCCTCCCTGGACAAAATAACAAACAATCTAGCCACAATTATCAAACCAGCATCCCCAAATCTACAAACACAGACTTTGATTGACGGCAATGCTAGAAATTGGGCCTTCACTACCGTTCTCATCCTCAGAGAGCATTATCAAAAGAACATTGACTCTGAAATGCAAAAGCTCACCCAGTTTCCTTCACCAGACTGGAGAGGCCCCTTTGAAATAGCCACAACGTGGGCGAAACGTAATTTAGGCAGACGCCTGAGACAGGATACAATAGACCGTGCCCAGGCGGTCATCATTGCCAGGACGACAGAAACAGCACCTCCTGCTCCACTTCCTGTTGCTGCTGCCGTTTCTTCTCTCCCAACGCAGACAGCTGACCAGACAGCAGAAGAGGACCCACATGCTGTGATTGAGCTGGCTCCATCATCACCTCCAGTGAACCAGCCTCCCTCCACGAGACCACGGAGCCCAGCTGCAGCACGACCACCCCCTTCACCACAAAGCAGCAGTCATCAGATCACAACGATCGCCCAAATCCACGCAGCGCCTCCCCCTGCACCAATCTCCCGGGTTTCAGTGGAGACCATGACAGAACCACAACAGGAGGACTGGTCACCTCTGTTTGACCTTGAGGAGGCAAGTGAAACAGAACTTTCTCCTCCCACATCTCCATCTCGTCTTTCTCCTGTAATCCCTCTTCCACCACGCATAAATCGCTCTCAAATAAGCTCTACGGCAGAAAGTGTCGTACGAGTTCTCGACATGCAGAAGGCTGACTCTGAAGCCGAAGAGGAAATCACTCTGGAGCCAGAACCAGCAGATGAGCAGATCACAGCGCTGAGCCAGAGAAAAGGAAGCCAACGCCCCCCTCACAGAGAAGGGAGTCCTCCTCCTCCTCCCATCCAAACCAGCACCATGGAGAGCAGAGGGTACCACACACTCACCCCTGCCACTCTCTCCAAGCTGAGATCCAGCGTGCAATCTCGCCTAGCCATCGAGCGAGCAGAGCAGACGACAACTTCTGCAGCAGAAATGCAGGTGTGTGCTCCAACACGACACGACAACACACCCCGCAAATTTACAGAGTGGCACCTGCACATACATCAGAAGAAGGTCATCATAGGAGACTCAAACATCAGCCGCCTCCCACCTTTCAAAGGTGGAAATGTACAATTGGACAGTTTTCCTGGCGGCAGATGGCATCATGCAGAATTTCTCCTGAAGACGGCCACCTTCCAGACGGAACCAGAGGTTCTCCTGCTATCCTTTGGCCTCAACAACAGATCCCAGAGGGATAAAAAAGCTCCAGTCAAAGAGATGATCAAAGCCCTGACGGTGGCAGGACAGAGATTCCCAGACGCCACGATCCTCGTCCCTCACGTCAGTTTTTCACCTCACCTTTCACCAGATGAAAAAGTCGTCCTTATCCATTTAAATCAACACATCCAAGAACTGACAGACTACATCCCCCCACTCAGTGGCTTCTTTGAGACCCAAACTGACAGCATCCACTGGACGGCAGCTACCGCGAAGAGGATTCTGGAACACTGGGCTTCGTGGTTAAACTGAAGCTCCCTCTAAGCCTCTCACAGAGGGAGGGGAAAGATGGAGTCATGAATCTATGTGATAACTTTGTTCTTTCTCTTACACAGCTTTCCCTGCTGAGCAGAGGTCTTACTTTCATCCCTTCCAAATGTAACAGTAAGAATTTGACCTTTCAATCCAGACATGATTTACAGGAGTACCATCGCAGAATTAAGTTAACTGTTCACTATAAGGACAAAAGCAGCATCCAACCTCAGCCATTCACACTGAAATCTGACTGGACACCCCCATCTGCTACTCTCCCACCACAAATTTACCATTTAATAGACCAGGATATTTCATACTTTGAGAATGATTTTAAAATCATTCATAACACTCCAAATTTGAGTGGTGAGGAAACCAAAACTCTAAAAGAATTAGCCCAAAATAATGATATAGTTATTAAGCCAGCTGATAAGGGCAGTCTAACAGTAATTATGGATAAAAAAGATTATTTATATGAAGGTTACAGACAGTTAAATGATGTAACCTATTATCATAAACTCAATAAACCCATTTATTTAGATACAATCCCCCTAGTAGATACAATTATTAATAATTTACTGAAAAAGAAATTTATAAATAAAAAACAAAAACTTACCTGCAGGGCAACTCGCAACCGAGGCCCAGACGGTTTTACATGTTACCCAAAATCCATAAAGATCCCCAAAAATGGACCGTTCCATCTAAAATTCCTCCTGGCAGACCCATTGTTTCAGACTGTGAAAGTGAAACCTATTATACAGCAGAATATTTGGACTTTTTTCTGAATCCGTTATCTAATAAACATGACAGTTACCTTAAAGATACATATCATTTTATTGAAAAAATCAAACAACTAGTAATCCCAGCAGACTCCTTTCTGTTTACTATGGATATTGATAGCTTATATACCAATATTGATCACAAAGAGGGCATTGACAGTATTAAAAGAATTTTTCAAAAATACCCGGACAAAAAACGACCAGATAAAGAATTACTCCAATTATTAGAGATTAATTTAAACAGAAATGATTTTGAATTTAATGGGGAATTTTTTGTTCAAATTAAGGGCACAGCTATGGGGAAGAAATTTGCACCGGCTTATGCCAATATTTTCATGGCAGAGTGGGAATCATCTGCATTACAGAAATGTGCTTTAAAGCCGCTCTGTTATTACAGGTACCTCGACGACATCTGGGGCGTGTGGACGCACTCTGAGCAGGAGTTTGGAACCTTCCTGGGGACTCTCAACAGCCACAACCCTTCCATCAAACTAAAATCAACATGCCACGCCTCTTCAGTCGACTTTCTAGACACAACCACATTTAAGGGAAGTGACTTTCACACCACACACAAATTGGACATTAAAGTTTATTTTAAACCCACAGACACACATGCACTGTTACATAAAACCAGTTTTCATCCCAAACACACATTTGCAGGTCTGGTTAAATCCCAGCTGCTCCGCTTCCACAGAATCTGCACCCAACAGGCAGACTTTAAAAAGGCCACCAAAATTCTTTTTTCGGCATTATACACAAGGGGTTATTCCCGCACCTTTCTAAGAAAGTGTTTTAAGTCATTTCAACAAATTAAAACTATTGATACATCCCCCCTTTTACCCATCGTCACAACATATTCGGCAGCCACGTGCAGGATGGTGAGAGTCCTCAGGAGGAACTTCCGGGATCTTGTTCAGGACCAGGGTCTGCTCAAGGAGCATAGATTTCTACCAGCCTATAGGAGGAATAAAAATCTCAAAGACATTTTAATTAGAGCCAAACTTCCCCCCCCTACACCACCCAAATCCAGAGCACTCACCTCTTTTTTCAAACACTTGGATTGGATATGCAGCCACCACAACAAAAATGTGTTTCCGTCTCTATGCAGGGGGAGCCCCCACTCTCAAAACTGCATTTATGTTATCTCCTGCTCCACCTGTGGGATACAGTACGTTGGGGAGACTGGAAACACTCTCTTAGTTAGATTCACCCAACACAGACACAACATCACAAAACACAAAAACACAGACACTTACCTGGTCCAACATTTCATTTCCCATGGATGGGATTCAGTTAATGCAACGATCGTGCAGATGACTCCCAGATGGTCAACCCCAGAGAGAAGGAGACAGGAGAGAAATTGGATCTCCAAATTAGACACCCTCCATCCTAGAGGCCTGAATGAGAAAAAAACACCATTATTCTAATTAGAGACACTTAACCGTTCTTCCCTATTTCGGCCAGCAGAGGGAGTTGCTAAACAGTCCCTCTCCATCACCAGATTTTTTCACCCCCTGTAAATTCTTTTTCCAGAATCTATTTTCATATGGCCCTGCCCCAAAGATTTTTAATCCTAACCCTAACCAAATTGAACCTGAGAGCCCTAAACCTAATTAGATTGTGATTGAATAAAATAATTGATTCCATATTACCCAGAGGGGAGAGCGAGATCTGAGTCGGGACAGAAATGGTCCGTGCACGAGGGCTCCAGGCGTACAGCTTGGAACCCTCGCCCCAACCCTAACACCTAACCCTAACCCTAACCCTAACCCTAACCCAGTGCCCCCTGTCTCCTTGCCTGGTTTCTGCCTTTGCTCCTCAAATGATCCATTTCCATTTAGAATGATATATGCTGTAAAAATGCAACCATTTCAATAATGAAAAAATGTTTGTTTAAAATGTTTGATTTTATTATTAAGGTCTCACGTGTAACCGGATGAAGACTAATGATCAACAAAACCTTTCTGATGCAAAAAGAGTTTTTTTCAACTTCTGTTATTATTCATAAGTTAAGGCTTGCCACCTAGAATGGTCATTTAAATTCCTGCATATGTGTGCCTAGTGATGAGGATATCTTAGATAACACTGTTTAAAGGTATTTTTTATTTAGTTGTAATAGATTGTTATGTTTCAGAGTGTAAAGTAGTTAAAAAATAATTTTTCTATGTGGATGCTTAAACTTATGAGTGTCTTTGAATGCAACCCTCCGAGTCTGAAAATTCCTATGCCTTACCGGGCCATTGGAGGGCGCATTTTGCCCGGAGACAAAAGGGGATTGGTTCCTGGAGCCCACAGGGGCGTGTTGTTTACCACCCCAGGTTGAAGATGCTCTTTTCGTCTTTACCTCCAGTCGGAGCGGACCACTCTCGGAGCGCAGCTATATCTGTAGGTTTTCGATTTTTATTTCATGTCATTCAAAGCCATTTGCCTGATGAAGAATGTTTATAGTTCGAAACGTTGCAACTTCGGCTTGTATATAGTTCTATTTTAAACCTGAACGCTCCATTAATAAACCGAAATTCATCGGTGAAAACACGACTCGTCCTCCATTTTGTATTAGCTTTAGCTTCTTAGTAGCCACGTCTGATAGAGCCTTATTGAGCTAATATGGCACCGAGGCCACATGAAGGCGACTGGATACAAGTCCAATCCAGGAGATGCAGAAGAAAAGGCCGTGTGTTCGAGCGAGACTACTACTATCCACTAGTGTGGATGACTGGATGACATGCTGCTGCACGTCATCCAGTCATCCACACTACATCAAGGGGCGCTCCTACGCTGACGCAGCCAGGGGGGACCCGCAGCAGCAGAGAGAGCCCAGCCCTTTTGAGCGACAACACGCACGACGCCGCAGTACACCGCCAGCATCCTATTACTGGCGTGTTTACCCTGACGATGAGGAGAATCTGCGTGCTCAGGGACCCCAAAGGATCGCCAGATACCCAAACCAAGATGGCGGCCACTGGGTCACAACACGGGGAGCGGAAACCAGAGCCCCCCCACATAGAGTGCAGTCGGACGACCCAGACTTTACACAGAAGGTGCGTGTCATTAATAAACTCATAAAAGCAGTGCACCACCTTAATAATGTATCCAAAGAGGCTTATCCTCCATCCTTATGCAGAATAAGTCAAAATCTAACTGCAATCATCAAACCCTCCTCTCCCAATTTACAAACATTGAGTCTCATAGAGGGTAATGCTGAAAACTGGGCCTACACCACCATCCTGATTCTGAGGGAACACTATCAGAATAACATAGACTTGGAGCTGAACAGACTGTCCCAGCTCTCCACAGGAGGTTGGAGAGGACCCTTTGAGATCGCCACATGCTGGGCTAAGAGACACCTGGGCACGCGTTTGAAGCAAGAAACCCTGGACCGCTGCCAGAGAATGCTCATCACCAGGTTAAGAGAATCGGCCTCTCCCTCTCTTACACCGTCTGCTTCAGAACTTTTAGTTGAACAGGAGGAAGACGTGGGTCTGGAGCTGGCTCCATCATCTCCGCCAGCGACAGTCCAGCCCCCATCTACAAGGCCACAGAGCCCAGCTGAAGCACGTCAACGTGCCACCAAGAAGACCAAGAAGAAACACACAGAACGGGCCTTGTCACCTCTGCTCGAATTCACAGAGAGAGGTGACGTAGAATGTTTGTCCCCTACTTCTCCTCCTTTTCATATGTCTCCTCTGACTCCTCCTCCATCAGGAGTGAAGCTCACCTATGCAGCAGAACCATCTCTCATCTCGGAGCTGCAGTCATCACACGCTCAGCGTGCATCGCGGGAGCTAAACACACAAGCTCCTCACTTTACCCCAGCGGGACATGCAGCAAATTCTGCAGCAGCTGTGCAGGTATGCAGACCAACACAGCATGCCATCACTACGCACAAATCCCGAGACTGGCATCTCCACATACGTTAAGAGATTGTCATCATGGGGGATTCGAACATTGGCAGACTTCCACCCTTCAAGTCTGACACATCCAGGTTGATAGCTTTCCTGAAGCCACATGGCAGGATGCTGAATTCCTTCTAAGGAACGCCACCTGCTACACCTTACCAAAGACCCTACTATTGTCCTTTGGCATTCACCAGAGGACTCATGAGGATAAGGATGTCCCGGTGACTGAAATGTTTCAAACATTCAAGGTGGCAGAACAACTGTTTCCAGAGGCCAAAATTGTCATCCCTATGATTGGATACTCACATTGTTTACCACAGCAACAAAAAGCAGTCCTGGACTATCTCAATGAACATATTGGAGAACTGTTTAACCACATTTACTTTTCAGGTGACTCCATTGAGACAGGGCATGACAATGTGCACTGGACTGCTGACACAGCCCTGATGATGCTACAACACTGGAGTCCTTGGTTAAAATAATTCTCCCCCCTCAACCTGCTTAGAGGGAGGGAAAGGTTGGAGTGAATAACCTGTATTATAACTCTTTTTCTTTGCTTTTAGTACAGTTCCAGCACAACAGGTTTGCATCCCATTAAGACGGAACCAGATTCACTCCCTCTTTGTCCAACAGAGGGAGCTTATGAGTAACCCAATCAGGTGCAGTTCCCTTTCTGTGGCCATCCAGTAGAGGGGTTTAAAGAGTATCTAGCCCTAATGTGAAACCATCATTTGGACTCACTATAGCTTTCTGGCTTTTATTCTAATCATTTCCTCTCAGATCATTTTAACCCTAACCAAGTGATTGAATGTTCTAACCCTAACCCAGTGATTTTTGGTTTTCTAACCCTAACCCAGGTTTTTTTTCCTCACCTTAACCAAGTGAACTTCAGGCTTTAACCCTAATCTGCATAATTCATAATCCCTTAAACACATTCACTTCTCTGGACCCAAAATTAGGTATTTATTACCTTTACTTACCTGCAGCGGTCACCAGACAGACCTCTTCAGCAGTGGGAGAATCCTGAAACAGAAGAAATAAGCACAATCCAGAGGGGATGAGGGTGGAGCCATGGTGAGGACAGGGAAGGCCAGAGCTTCAGATCTCCATGCGCCTCGCATGGAGAACTTAATTTTCTCACTCCTAACCCTAACCCTAACCCTAACCCCTAACCCTAACCCTAACCCTAACCCTAACCCCTATCCCTAACCCTAACCCCTAACCCTAACCCTAACCCTAACCCTAGCATAGCGATCAGCATCATCAACTGACTCAGAAAAACACATTACCTAAAATGCTAATTATGCTAACTATGCTAGCTATGCTAACATAGCTAAAATTGCTAGCATAGCGATCAGCATCATCAACTGACTCAGAAAAACGCATTACCTAAAATGCTAATTATGCTAACTATGCTAGTTATGCTAACATAGCTAAAAGTGCTAGCTTAGCGATCAGCATCATCAACTGACTCAGAAAACACATTCCTCCATTGGTGAGAGTTATATGTCATAAGTTTCTAAAAAAAACCCACTTTTTCCAAAATGGCGGCTTTTCTGTTGATTTTATCTCCATAGCAACCATTTTATGTTTTGGTCCCCTCGGGAGGACGAACAGATTGACGTCAGTTTCGGACAAATCCGTAAAAGTAAACTTTTTGTCGTCCTTAGCAACAGTGGTTTTATGCTAACCACGCCCACATTCCTTATATGTCCATATCCAGTGTTTTTCAATGTATTCAGTTTCAGGCATGAATGCATGCATTCAATTTTCACTGTATTGTATTGAAAGGCATGGGAGTTATAAAAGTGCGCCACTTTGCTAGCTTGCCACGCGCACGCCGTTCAAAATCTACAACTTCTAATTCCAACATTTTTTCCACAGTAGCTTGCCATTGATGCCCAAAAAGTTTCGAGACAATCGATAAAAATTCCAACGACAAGTTTACGATTGAATCCAGTGGCAAAGGTGTTTTTTATAGAAAATTCAAGATGGCGGCCTTTTCCCGAGGTCAAAGGTGGACGAAACTCTAGAGGTAGTTGTGGACTTGCTCTAGCAACATGTGAGTCAAATTTCGTGAAAATCGCTCGAAAAAAAGTTCATTTTTCCATATTGTGTAAAAACGCGAAAAACGCAAAATGGCAGATTTTGCCACAAAATGGCCGCCAAACCGTAGGTCGTGTCATCATCCCATAATGATTTCAAAACGTCCTTTGGATATCGCGGACAAGGGTATATTGGTTTCGTTAGTCGATTCTCAAAAAAAAAGTTCCAAATTTTTTCGTTTTTGCCGAGTCGGCACATTTTTTTGCGACGGTTTTTTGCTTACCACGCCCACATTCCTTTATCGATCTTGTCGTAGGTGACATCGTTTTGTTCAGTGTAGGCCAGGGTATCGCATATTTCAGTTTCAGGCTATTCCGATAAAATATGTGCGAGCTAGCTAAAATGGCGACGGTTGCGAATTCGCCACGCGCACGCGTTTCAAATTCTACAACTTCTAATTCCAACATTTTGTCCAGAGTAGCTGGCCGTTGGTGCCCGAAAAGTTACGAGACGATTGATGAAAATTCCAACGACGAGTTTTCGTTTGTATATGGTGCTAAAGGTGCTTTTTTGAGTAAATTCCAGATGGCGGCCTTTTCCCAAGGTCAAAGGTCAACGACACTTCTGGGGTGTTTGTAGACTAGAGCTGGCAGCAAGTGTGTGCAATTGCGTGAAAATCCTTCAACCAAAAGTGTCTTTTCCCCATATTGTGGGAAAACACGAAAATCGCCAATTCTCAGAGTTCGCCACAAAATGGCAGCCAAGCCGTAGGTCGTGTGGCCGTCCCAAAATGATTTCAAAACATCTTTGGGATATCCCCGACACGTGTGTCTTGGTTTCGCGACTGTATTTTGAAGTACATTTTGTTCTGCCACTTACGCGATTTTCGGCCCATTCATTTTTTTGACGGGATCGCTGGCCTTGATGTCATCGTCTTCGGGGGGGTGACGTTGACTTTGTGGAAAATTCATTTGCAATTTATCCCAGGTGTGTGCACATTTTGGTGACTTTTCGAGCATGCGGCGGGGGTCAAATTCTCGCTGAAAGGCGACGAAGTCGACGTTCCAACTGCGAAAACAATATGGTCCTTGCAGTCAGTGACTGCTGCTGCGGGCCATAATAATGAAACAAAGCAGAAACAATATAGAAGTTTTTGCAGTCAGGTGGCCTATGTATTTCAATGCGGCCTGTCTTTTACTATAGGCTGGGCATGTCTTTTTGGCTTTAAACCCGTTCTTTGAGGGCTTTTTGGGGCTTTTTTGTGTTTTTGTCGTCATTTTTGCGACTACAATTTTTACGTTTTTGCGTTGGTGTTGTGCGTGTGTGTGTGTATTTTTGTTGCGTTACACAATTGTCGTGTTGTTTTGTGCTTTGGGCGACTTTTGACCCCATTTTTTGGCGTTTTGACGCGTTTTTTTGACGTTTTGGACTTTTTGAGTGTTCGACCCTCGTACCAGTTACAATATGGTCCTTGCAGTCTATGACTGCTGCGGGCCATAATGAAACGAAGCAAAAACAATGTAGAAGTTTTTGCGGTTAGGATTTCCTACGTATTTCAATGCGGCCAGTCTTTTACTATAGGCTGGGCATGTCTTTTTGGCTTTAAACCTGTCTTTTGAGGGCTTTTTGGGTCTTTTTTGTGTTTTTGTCGTCATTTTGCGATTACAACGTTGTCGTTTGTGTGATGGTGTTGTGCGTGTGTGTGTGTATTTTTGTTGCGTTACACAATTGTCGTGTCGTGTGCTTTGGGCGACTTTTGACCCCATTTTTTGGCGTTTTGACGCGTTTTTTTGACGTTTTGGACCTTTTTGAGTGTTCGACCCTCGTACCAGTTAAATATGGTCCTTGCACTCTGTGAGTGCTGCGGGCCATAATAAACATTCGAAAAACAATATAGAAGCTTTTGCAGTCAGGTGGCCTATGTATTTCAATGCGGCCTGTCTTTTACTATAGGCTGGGCATGTCTTTTTGGCTTTAAACCCGTCCTTTGAGGGATTTTTTGGGCTTTTTTGTGTTTTTGTCGTCATTTTTGCGACTACAATTTTGACGTTTTTGCGTTGGTGTTGTGCGTGTGTGTGTGTATTTTTGTTGCGTTACACAATTGTCGTGTTGTTTTGTGCTTTGGGCGACTTTTGACCCCATTTTTTGGCGTTTCGACGCGTTTTTTTGACGTTTTGGACCTTTTGAGTGTTCGACCCTCGTAGCAGTTACAATATGGTCCTTGCAGTCTATGACTGCTGCGGGCCATAATAATGAAACGAAGCAGAAACAATATAGAAGTTTTTGCAGTCAGGTGGCCTATGTATTTCAATGCGGCCTGTCTTTTACTATAGGCTGGGCATGTCTTTATGGCTTTAAACCCTTCTTTTGAGGGCTTTTTTGGGCTTTTTTGTGCTTTTGTCGTCATTTTTGCGACTACAATTTTTACGTTTTTGCGTTGGTGTTGTGCGTGTGTGTGTGTATTTTTGTTGCGTTACACAATTGTCGTGTCGTTGTGTGCTTTGGGTGACTTTTGACCCCATTTTTTGGCGTTTTGACGCGTTTTTTTGACGTTTTGGACTTTTTGAGTGTTCGACCCTCGTAGCAGTTACAATATGGTCCTTGCACTCTGTGAGTGCTGCGGGCCATAATAATGAAACAAAGAGGAAAAAAAATTTAGAAGTTTTTGCGGTTAGGATTTCCTATGTATTTCAATGCGGCCTGTCTTTTACTATAGGCTGGGCATGTCTTTTTGGCTTTAAACCCGTCTTTTGAGGGCTTTTTGGGGCTTTTTTGTGTTTTTGTCGTCATTTTTGCGACTACAATTTTTACGTTTTTGCGTTGGTGTTGTGCGTGTGTATTTTTGTTGCGTTACACAATTGTCGTGTTGTTTTGTGCTTTGGGCGACTTATGACCCCATTTTTTGGCGTTTCGACGCGTTTTTTTGACGTTTTGGACCTTTTGAGTGTTCGACCCTCGTAGCAGTTACAATATGGTCCTTGCAGTCTGTGAGTGCTGCGGGCCATAATAATAAAAAAACATTCGAAAAACAATATAGAAGTTTTTGCAGTCAGGTGGCCTATGTATTTCAATGCGGCCTGTCTTTTACTATAGGCTGGGCATGTCTTTTTGGCTTTAAACCCGTCCTTTGAGGGCTTTTTTGGGCTTTTTTGTGTTTTTGTCGTCATTTTTGCGACTACAATTTTGACGTTTTTGCGTTGGTGTTGTGCATGTGTGTGTGTATTTTTGTTGCGTTACACAATTGTCGTGTTGTTTTGTGCTTTGGGCGACTTTTGACCCCATTTTTTGGCGTTTCGACGCGTTTTTTTGACGTTTTGGACCTTTTGAGTGTTCGACCCTCGTAGCAGTTACAATATGGTCCTTGCAGTCTATGAGTGCTGCGGGCCATAATAATGAAACGAAGCAGAAACAATATAGAGGTTTTTGCAGTCAGGTGGCCTATGTATTTCAATGCGGCCTGTCTTTTACTATAGGCTGGGCATGTCTTTATGGCTTTAAACCCTTCTTTTGAGGGAATTTTTTGGGCTTTTTTGTGCTTTTGTCGTCATTTTTGCGACTACAATTTTTACGTTTTTGCGTTGGTGTTGTGCATGTGTGTGTGTATTTTTGTTGCGTTACACAATTGTCGTGTTGTTTTGTGCTTTGGGCGACTTTTGACCCCATTTTTTGGCGTTTCGACGCGTTTTTTTGACGTTTTGGACCTTTTGAGTGTTCGACCCTCGTAGCAGTTACAATATGGTCCTTGCAGTCTATGAGTGCTTTGGGCCATAATAATGAAACGAAGCAGAAACAATATAGAAGTTTTTGCAGTCAGGTGGCCTATGTATTTCAATGCGGCCTGTCTTTTACTATAGGCTGGGCATGTCTTTATGGCTTTAAACCCTTCTTTTGAGGGATTTTTTTGGGCTTTTTTGTGCTTTTGTCGTCATTTTTGCGACTACAATTTTTACGTTTTTGCGTTGGTGTTTTGTTCGTGTGTATTTTTGTTGCGTTACACAATTGTCGTGTTGTTTTGTGCTTTGGGCGACTTTTGACCCCATTTTTTGGCGTTTTGACGCGTTTTTTTGACGTTTTGGACTTTTTGAGTGTTCGACCCTCGTAGCAGTTACAATATGGTCCTTGCACTCTGTGAGTGCTGCGGGCCATAATAATGAAACAAAGCAGAAACAATATAGAAGTTTTTGCGGTTAGGATTTCCTATGTATTTCAATGCGGCCTGTCTTTTACTATAGGCTGGGCATGTCTTTTTGGCTTTAAACCCGTCTTTTGAGGGCTTTTTGGGGCTTTTTTGTGTTTTTGTCGTCATTTTTGCGACTACAATTTTTACGTTTTTGCGTTGGTGTTGTGCGTGTCTATTTTTGTTGCGTTACACAATTGTCGTGTTGTTTTGTGCTTTGGGCGACTTTTGACCCCATTTTTTGGCGTTTCGACGCGTTTTTTTGACGTTTTGGACCTTTTGAGTGTTCGACCCTCGTAGCAGTTACAATATGGTCCTTGCAGTCTGTGAGTGGTGCGGGCCATAATAATAAAAAAACATTCGAAAAACAATATAGAAGTTTTTGCAGTCAGGTGGCCTATGTATTTCAATGCGGCCTGTCTTTTACTATAGGCTGGGCATGTCTTTTTGGCTTTAAACCCGTCCTTTGAGGGCTTTTTTGGGCTTTTTTGTGTTTTTGTCGTCATTTTTGCGACTACAATTTTGACGTTTTTGCGTTGGTGTTGTGCATGTGTGTGTGTATTTTTGTTGCGTTACACAATTGTCGTGTTGTTTTGTGCTTTGGGCGACTTTTGACCCCATTTTTTGGCGTTTCGACGCGTTTTTTTGACGTTTTGGACCTTTTGAGTGTTCGACCCTCGTAGCAGTTACAATATGGTCCTTGCAGTCTATGAGTGCTGCGGGCCATAATAATAAAACGAAGCAGAAACAATATAGAAGTTTTTGCAGTCAGGTGGCCTATGTATTTCAATGCGGCCTGTCTTTTACTATAGGCTGGGCATGTCTTTATGGCTTTAAACCCTTCTTTTGAGGGAATTTTTTGGGCTTTTTTGTGCTTTTGTCGTCATTTTTGCGACTACAATTTTTACGTTTTTGTGTTGGTGTTGTGCGTGTGTGTGTGTATTTTTGTTGCGTTACACAATTGTCGTGTCGTTGTGTGCTTTGGGTGACTTTTGACCCCATTTTTTGGCGTTTTGACGCGTTTTTTTTGACGTTTTGGACTTTTTGAGTGTTCGACCCTCGTAGCAGTTACAATATGGTCCTTGCACTCTGTGAGTGCTGCGGGCCATAATAATGAAACAAAGCAGAAACAATATAGAAGTTTTTGCGGTTAGGATTTCCTATGTATTTCAATGCGGCCTGTCTTTTACTATAGGCTGGGCATGTCTTTTTGGCTTTAAACCCGTCTTTTGAGGGCTTTTTGGGGCTTTTTTGTGTTTTTGTCGTCATTTTTGCGACTACAATTTTTACGTTTTTGCGTTGGTGTTTTGTTCGTGTGTATTTTTGTTGCGTTACACAATTGTCGTGTTGTTTTGTGCTTTGGGCGACTTTTGACCCCATTTTTTGGCGTTTTGACGCGTTTTTTTGACGTTTTGGACCTTTTGAGTGTTCGACCCTCGTAGCAGTTACAATATGGTCCTTGCACTCTGTGAGTGCTGCAGGCCATAATAATAAAAAAACATTCGAAAAACAATATAGAAGTTTTTGCAGTCAGGTGGCCTATGTATTTCAATGCGGCCTGTCTTTTACTATAGGCTGGGCATGTCTGTTTGGCTTTAAACCCGTCTTTTGAGGGCTTTTTGGGGCTTTTTTGTGTTTTTGTCGTCATTTTTGCGACTACAATTTTGACGTTTTTGCGTTGGTGTTGTGCGTGTGTGTGTCTATTTTTGTTGCGTTACACAATTGTCGTGTTGTTTTGTGTTTTGGGCGACTTTTGACCCCATTTTTTGGCGTTTTGACGCGTTTTATTTTCTTTTTTTTTTTTTTTTTTTTTTTTTTTTTTTTTTTTTTTTTTTTAACTTGTCCTGTCCAACAGCTAGGCAAACAGATGAGAGCTGAGGGCCTCTTGTGTTGGACATATTTTATTCTAACAAGAGGGGTTATTCATCTTCAGACAAACCAAAGGTATGTCTGAATAAACCCCTTTTGTAATTGAGGCCAAACTTTATTAATTTCAATCATGTTTGAAAATCTTTGGTGTTGGACCGGACGGAAAAGGAAAGAGGGGAACAAGAGAGAGGGACGTTAGAGAGAGGGGGGGGTAGGAGGGTGATAATAGGAGGGGAAGGGGGGTAAGACCATGAAGCAGCATAGAGCAGGCAGGTTTACTGGTTGTTTATCGTTACGGTACGGTTCAAATGTAGTACAAAAAGGGCGGGGCCTGTTCACACACACTCAAATATTATCAACACACCTGCTAGCCGCAGAAATGTCCACATGTCAACATGCACACAAAACAGATAGTGTTCACGAACGCATACTTATGCCTTTAAACCAACTAGTGTGAAATCTTTCATTCATTCAATCATGCAAACTATTAGTGCAAAGGTGAGCTAACACCTGTGCTCAGGTGAGTGTTTATGTTCTTCTAAAATGGATGGTGGAATGTGAAAAGAAGGAGGAGGAGCGCCCAGCCACCCCCACACCCATACCCCCGCCGCAGCAGCAGCGGCAGCCGGAATTCCCCCAGCGCCACACGGGAACAGGCAGGGAACAACCGCCCCCCGGGCGACCAAGACCGCCACCCAGGCCAGGGCCAGCAGGACCGCCGCGAGGCCCCCAGAGCCAGAGAGCAGGGAGGCGCAGAGGGAAAGAGAGCGCCGCCCCAGCCCAGCCAGGAAAGCAGCCCCCCGCCGCGCCGGAAGAGCCCAACGCAGGGCCCCACCGGAGAGGGACGCCCACAGCCCCAGACGAGCACCCCACCACCACCCAGGAGTTCCGGGCATCCCCCCGCCCCGACCCCAGGTACGAGCCAGGACCCCCCAAGGGAGACCCGCTCCGCACTCCAGGCAGCCACCCACCCGGCCCACGGTTGGTCCAGGTAGGAGCAAGGCAGGGGCCCGCCGCCCCCGCCCAGGAGGGGGGAACCCCGGGGAAAAAAGGGCGGCCCATAAGGGATGTTATAAATATGGCCCAACCAGGCTCGGCCATGTTGGAAGTTTGGCGGGGCCCAGCGCCCAGGGGCAAGGACCAGGACCCACCCCCCAGGGACACGAACACCCCCGGCTCAGGTGTAATATGAACCCCCCCACCGTGCGGAGAGAGCACCGCCGGGCCCAGGGAGCCGGCACCCAAGGGACACGGCCGCCATCGCCAAGGGGCCCACACCCCCCACCAGGGACGGGGTAGGGGACAGATGGACCCAGGTCCCACCTTCCTTGTAAAATGTGTGTGCGTGTATGGGTGTTTGAGAGGGTGTTTGTGTGCATGTGTGTGTGTTTATGTTTGAATGTATATATTGAAGGGGGAGGGGTGTGTGTACTAAGGGGGGTGCAGTTAAAATTGGCGAGTAGGGCACTAAGGGGACATCTCCTGATTACTCACAGTGATGTCCCCTCACCCTCCACACCAAGGGGCCCTAAATGTCTAAGGTGCGGTTAAAATTGGCGGGTAGGGTGCCAGGAGGACATCTGCTGCTTGCTGGCAGTGATGTCCAAGCACCCCCCCTACCAAGGACCCTACGTGTCTAAGGTGCAAATAAAACCGAAAGAGGGGGGGCCCACTCCATACGGCAACCATAGGAGGGGGGCCACTCCCAAGTAGCCCCCCCCCAAGGCGCATCGCAGGCTAAACCCCCCACCCCCTCACCCTAATATGAGGTTATATAAGGAAGGGGGTAAGTTGGGGACAGCTGGTAGACTGTCCCCCGGTGGTCAAACAGCCGTCCCCCAGCCCACCCCCAGCAAAGGGGCCAGGGCCACCCAGCCCAGGGGCCCACCCCCGGAGGCGCCGACACCCCAGGCCCGGCACCACCCACCCCACACAGAGAGAGAGGAGCCAGAAAGCGTCGCCCCCCCCCGGAGCAAGCCCAGGCCCCCACCCCCAGACGCCGGCCCTAGAAGAGCTCTGGTCAGGCCTCGACGGGACCGAGGAGGCCAACCGGCCGAGGCAACCACTGATTGCCTCAGCGGAGACCCCGACCCGCTAGCCCCCCCGACCCGTACTAATAATGGGCCCCCCCTCCCCCCCAGAACGCCCCCCCACAGGACAGGGCCGACAAGCCCCCCACCCCACCCCACCCCAGACCCCGCAGCCGAAGCGGGTGACACCCAGAGCGACCGGGGGCCCCGAGAGGGTTGTCCCGTCCCGTCCCAGAGCCAGGGAAGGGCCGATCCCAGCCCCAGGTGCAGATGGGCAGCCCATCCGGCGCCGCTGGGCCCCCCCCACCCGAGCAGGGCCCCCCGCCAACCCCCCCCAGCACAGGCAAAGGGACCACCCCCCCAAGCCAAGCCAGACCACCACCCCACCCCCCCACCACGCACCCCCACACCCAAGCCCAGAGGACCACGCAGCGCCCCAGCCCGCCCCACCCAGGCACCGGACCCGACCCCCCGACCAACGGAGCCCCCCACCGCCCCCGCCAGGCACCGGAAGCCCCGACCCCCACCCCAAACCACGGCAGAAGGGCAAGGAGCAGCGACGACCAGGCCCTCCACCCCCTAAGTCATGGAGTCAACCACAGGAGACCAGAGAGACTGAATTCTTTCAAAGTTACTTGAGCTTTGGGCTGACATTTTTTCCAAGCTGATATGATCAAACAGCAGATTTCTGTGTTGACTTATGTTTATATTTTTCTTGTTTTTCCAATTTATTAAAATAGTTTTTTTGGCAATACAAAGAGTTATGAAAATGATAGATGCTAATCCTTCTTCTATATCGATGGCACTCATGTCACCAAGCACACAAAGTGACGGTGAGGCAGTGATTGAAACCTTAAGCCAGACTGATAAATCGGCACATACCTGCTGCCAGAGAGCCCTGACAGGAGTGCAGAACCACAGTGCGTGCATGTAGCTGTCGGGTAGATTATTATCACAGTGCTCGCAAATGTCTGAGTTACTGAGACCCATCTTGAACATCCTCTGTCCAGTGTAGTAAATTCTGTGAAGAGTTTTGAGATGGATTAGCTGCAGATTTGGACTTTTTGTCAGTTTAAAGGTGTTTAGACAAAGTTCTGACCAGAAGCTTTCATCTGTGCTGATGCTCAAATCTGCATCCCATTTTTTTGTTGGAAGGGCAATATTGTTATCTAAATTACATAAAAGTTTGTATATTTTGGAGAGAGTTCTATTCATTGAAAAATTAATCAGAGTGGTAACTACATCTGGTAGCTTTAAATCGTCGTCTTTAATTTTATACTTTTTAGTAATACTTGATTTAAGTTGCTGATATTCCAAGAAGTTATTTATTCCATGTTTGTCTTGAAGTTCCTGGGGGGTTATGAATCTTCTATCAATAATTACGTGCTCTAGTTGTTTTATGCCCCCTGCTTGCCAAGCTGGGAAGTGAATCATTTTTTTGTTAATAAGGATGTCCGGGTTGTTCCAGATGGGTGTCATTTTGCACGGTTGAATTGATGATTTTGATATTTTGAGAAATTCCCACCAGGCTGTTAAGGTGGCATTTATATTAATGCTTTTGAAACAATCCTGTTTTTTAACTGTTTGGCTAATAAATGGTAGCTGTGACAGGTTGATCTTTCCACATAACACCTGTTCCAAGTCTAACCATGAGTTGGTTTCTGGATTATTTTTTAACCATTTTAAGATATATTGTAATCTATTTGCAAGAAAGTATTTGTGGAAATTAGGTAGTTCTAATCCTCCACAGCTTTTTGCAGATTTTAAAGTTTTTAGACTAATTCTTGCAGGTTTGTTGTTCCATAGAAAGCTTGATATGGATGAGTCTAATGTTTTGAACCATTTTAATGGCGGTTGTGTGGGAATCATTGAGAAGAGATAATTAACCTTGGGTAAGATTTTCATTTTAACCGTGGCTACCTTGCCCATAAGGGACAGAGGCAGGTTGGTCCAGCGTGTTAGATCGTCCTGTATGCTTTTCAGTAATGGGGTGTGGTTTAGCTGCACCAGTTCTGATAGTTTGGGGGAAAAGTAGATACCCAGATATTTGATATTTCCTGTTTTAACTGGAATTGTGAGTCTTTGTTCCATATTCCTGTTGAGTGGTAATAAAACAGACTTATTCCAATTAATGGAATAGTCTGATATGGAGGAGAATTCATTTATGATCATTGCTGTTTCATTTACAGAATGTAAATTCCTTAAAAACAGTAATATGTCATCCGCATAAAGACTAATTTTATGATGGCTGTGTTTGGTTTTTATTCCTATAATGCTCTCATTCTGTCTTATTGCTGCAGCTAAAGGCTCAATGAATATAGCAAAAAGAGAAGGAGAGAGTGGGCAGCCCTGTCTGGTTCCTCTTCCAAGAAAAAACCTGTTTGAAGTCTGTTTATTAGTTCTAACTGATGCATTGGGGTTGTGATATAATATTTTGATCCAATTGATGAATGCTTCTCCAAAACCAAACTTATGGAGGGCAGCAATAAGGAACTTCCAATTAACTCTGTCAAAGGCTTTTTCAGCATCCAGCGATAGTACCGTCATTTCCTGTTTTTTAATGGTGGCAAAGTCTATTATATTAACTAGTCTACGGACATTATCATCCGAGTGTCTGCCTTTGATGAATCCAGTCTGGTCGAAGTGAATTATGTGAGGAGTGATTTTTTCTATTCTCTGTGCTAGTGCTTTGCAGATAATTTTTACATCTGCATTGATTAAAGAAATGGGGCGATAGCTTGAAGGACTAGTGGGATCTTTGTCTGGTTTTAGAAGAAGAATTATGTTGGCTGAGTTCATGTTAGGTGGCATTGATTGGCTCTCATTAATAGATGTGACAGTTTTATAAAATGTTGGTGCCAGTTGTTCCCAGAATTCTTTATAAAACTCAGCAGGAAAGCCATCAGGCCCTGGTGCTTTACCATTGGGCATAAGTAACAGAGCTTCATGAAGTTCAGACGGCGAGAGCGGAGAATCTAAGTTTGTGATTTGATCCTCATTTAGCCTGGGTAGGTTTACATTATTAAGAAATGAGTCAATACTTTGCTCTGACGGATTGATCTGCGGTGTGTACAGGTTTTTATAAAAGTTTTCAAATTCGTTATTAATTTTGACCGGGTCATGGGTGACATTTCCTGTTTGGTCCATAATAGAGGTGATTGATGATTTTTCTCTGTTAATTTTAAGCTGATTAGCCAGAAATTTGCCAGATTTATTAGAGTTTTCAAATCTTTCAAGTCGTAGCCTTTGTATTTGAAATTGTGTTTGTTTATTAATGATGTCATTTAACTGCAGCTTTAAATTTTTCAGATCTCCCAGAATGTGTTCCTGTGCAGAAGTTGACGCGTTTTATTGACGTTTTGGACTTTTTGAGTGTTCGACCCTCGTAGCAGTTACAATATGGTCCTTGCAGTCTATGACTGCTGCGGGCCATAATAATGAAACGAAGCAGAAACAATATAGAAGTTTTTGCAGTCAGGTGGCCTATGTATTTCAATGCGGCCTGTCTTTTACTATAGGCTGGGCATTTCTTTTTGGCTTTAAACCCGTCTTTTGAGGGCTTTTTGGGGCTTTTTTGTGCTTTTGTTGTCATTTTTGCGACTACAATTTTTACGTTTTTGCGTTGGTGTTGTGCGTGTGTGTGTGTATTTTTGTTGCGTTACACAATTGTCGTGTTGTTTTGTGCTTTGGGCGACTTTTGACCCCATTTTTTGGCGTTTCGACGCGTTTTTTTGACGTTTTGGACCTTTTGAGTGTTCGACCCTCGTAGCAGTTACAATATGGTCCTTGCACTCTGTGAGTGCTGCGGGCCATAATAATAAAAAAACATTCGAAAAACAATATAGAAGTTTTTGCAGTCAGGTGGCCTATGTATTTCAATGCGGCCTGTCTTTTACTATAGGCTGGGCATGTCTGTTTGGCTTTAAACCCGTCTTTTGAGGGCTTTTTGGGGCTTTTTTGTGTTTTTGTCGTCATTTTTGCGACTACAATTTTGACGTTTTTGCGTTGGTGTTGTGCGTGTGTGTGTTTATTTTTGTTGCGTTACACAATTGTCGTGTTGTTTTGTGTTTTGGGCGACTTTTGACCCCATTTTTTGGCGTTTTGACGCGTTTTATTGACGTTTTGGACTTTTTGAGTGTTCGACCCTCGTAGCAGTTACAATATGGTCCTTGCAGTCTATGACTGCTGCGGGCCATAATAATGAAACGAAGCAGAAACAATATAGAAGTTTTTGCAGTCAGGTGGCCTATGTATTTCAATGCGGCCTGTCTTTTACTATAGGCTGGGCATGTCTGTTTGGCTTTAAACCCGTCTTTTGAGGGCTTTTTGGGGCTTTTTTGTGTTTTTGTCGTCATTTTTGCGACTACAATTTTGACGTTTTTGCGTTGGTGTTGTGCGTGTGTGTGTCTATTTTTGTTGCGTTACACAATTGTCGTGTTGTTTTGTGTTTTGGGCGACTTTTGACCCCATTTTTTGGCGTTTTGACGCGTTTTATTGACGTTTTGGACTTTTTGAGTGTTCGACCCTCGTAGCAGTTACAATATGGTCCTTGCAGTCTATGACTGCTGCGGGCCATAATAATGAAACGAAGCAGAAACAATATAGAAGTTTTTGCAGTCAGGTGGCCTATGTATTTCAATGCGGCCTGTCTTTTACTATAGGCTGGGCATGTCTTTTTGGCTTTAAACCCGTTCTTTGAGGGCTTTTTGGGGCTTTTTGGGGTTTTTGTCGTCATTTTTGCGACTACAATTTTGACGTTTGTGCGTTGGTGTTGTGCGTGTGTGTGTGTATTTTTGTTGCATTACACAATTCTCGTGTCGTTTTGTGCTTTGGGCGACTTTTGACCCCATTTTTTGGCGTTTTGACGCGTTTTTTTGACGTTTTGGACCTTTTTGAGTGTTCGACCCTCGTACCAGTTACAATATGGTCCTTGCAGTCTATGACTGCTGCGGGCCATAATAATGAAACGAAGCAGAAACAATATAGAAGTTTTTGCAGTCAGGTGGCCTATGTATTTCAATGCGGCCTGTCTTTTACTATAGGCTGGGCATGTCTGTTTGGCTTTAAACCCGTCTTTTGAGGGCTTTTTGGGGCTTTTTTGTGTTTTTGTCGTCATTTTTGCGACTACAATTTTGACGTTTTTGCGTTGGTGTTGTGCGTGTGTGTGTCTATTTTTGTTGCGTTACACAATTGTCGTGTTGTTTTGTGTTTTGGGCGACTTTTGACCCCATTTTTTGGCGTTTTGACGCGTTTTATTGACGTTTTGGACTTTTTGAGTGTTCGACCCTCGTAGCAGTTACAATATGGTCCTTGCAGTCTATGACTGCTGCGGGCCATAATAATGAAACGAAGCAGAAACAATATAGAAGTTTTTGCAGTTAGGTGGCCTATGTATTTCAATGCGGCCTGTCTTTTACTATAGGCTGGGCATGTCTGTTTGGCTTTAAACCCGTCTTTTGAGGGCTTTTTGGGGCTTTTTTTTGTTTTTGTCGTCATTTTTGCGACTACAATTTTGACGTTTTTGCGTTGGTGTTGTGCGTGTGTGTGTCTATTTTTGTTGCGTTACACAATTGTCGTGTTGTTTTGTGCTTTGGGCGACTTTTGACCCCATTTTTTGGCGTTTCGACGCGTTTTTTTGACGTTTTGGACCTTTTGAGTGTTCGACCCTCGTAGCAGTTACAATATGGTCCTTGCAGTCTATGAGTGCTGCGGGCCATAATAATGAAACGAAGCAGAAACAATATAGAAGTTTTTGCAGTCAGGTGGCCTATGTATTTCAATGCGGCCTGTCTTTTACTATAGGCTGGGCATGTCTTTATGGCTTTAAACCCTTCTTTTGAGGGAATTTTTTGGGCTTTTTTGTGCTTTTGTCGTCATTTTTGCGACTACAATTTTTACGTTTTTGCGTTGGTGTTGTTAGTGTGTGTGTGTATTTTTGTTGCGTTACACAATTGTCGTGTCGTTGTGTGCTTTGGGTGACTTTTGACCCCATTTTTTGGCGTTTTGACGCGTTTTTTTGACGTTTTGGACTTTTTGAGTGTTCGACCCTCGTAGCAGTTACAATATGGTCCTTGCACTCTGTGAGTGCTGCGGGCCATAATAATGAAACAAAGCAGAAACAATATAGAAGTTTTTGCGGTTAGGATTTCCTATGTATTTCAATGCGGCCTGTCTTTTACTATAGGCTGGGCATGTCTTTTTGGCTTTAAACCCGTCTTTTGAGGGCTTTTTGGGGCTTTTTTGTGTTTTTGTCGTCATTTTTGCGACTACAATTTTGACGTTTTTGCGTTGGTGTTGTGCGTGTGTGTGTCTATTTTTGTTGCGTTACACAATTGTCGTGTTGTTTTGTGTTTTGGGCGACTTTTGACCCCATTTTTTGGCGTTTTGACGCGTTTTATTGACGTTTTGGACTTTTTGAGTGTTCGACCCTCGTAGCAGTTACAATATGGTCCTTGCAGTCTATGACTGCTGCGGGCCATAATAATGAAACGAAGCAGAAACAATATAGAAGTTTTTGCAGTCAGGTGGCCTATGTATTTCAATGCGGCCTGTCTTTTACTATAGGCTGGGCATGTCTTTTTGGCTTTAAACCCGTTCTTTGAGGGCTTTTTGGGGCTTTTTGGGGTTTTTGTCGTCATTTTTGCGACTACAATTTTGACGTTTGTGCGTTGGTGTTGTGCGTGTGTGTGTGTATTTTTGTTGCATTACACAATTCTCGTGTCGTTTTGTGCTTTGGGCGACTTTTGACCCCATTTTTTGGCGTTTTGACGCGTTTTTTTGACGTTTTGGACCTTTTTGAGTGTTCGACCCTCGTACCAGTTACAATATGGTCCTTGCAGTCTATGACTGCTGCGGGCCATAATAATGAAACGAAGCAGAAACAATATAGAAGTTTTTGCAGTCAGGTGGCCTATGTATTTCAATGCGGCCTGTCTTTTACTATAGGCTGGGCATGTCTGTTTGGCTTTAAACCCGTCTTTTGAGGGCTTTTTGGGGCTTTTTTGTGTTTTTGTCGTCATTTTTGCGACTACAATTTTGACGTTTTTGCGTTGGTGTTGTGCGTGTGTGTGTCTATTTTTGTTGCGTTACACAATTGTCGTGTTGTTTTGTGTTTTGGGCGACTTTTGACCCCATTTTTTGGCGTTTTGACGCGTTTTATTGACGTTTTGGACTTTTTGAGTGTTCGACCCTCGTAGCAGTTACAATATGGTCCTTGCACTCTGTGAGTGCTGCGGGCCATAATAATAAAAAAACATTCGAAAAACAATATAGAAGTTTTTGCAGTCAGGTGGCCTATGTATTTCAATGCGGCCTGTCTTTTACTATAGGCTGGGCATGTCTGTTTGGCTTTAAACCCGTCTTTTGAGGGCTTTTTGGGGCTTTTTTGTGTTTTTGTCGTCATTTTTGCGACTACAATTTTGACGTTTTTGCGTTGGTGTTGTGCGTGTGTGTGTTTATTTTTGTTGCGTTACACAATTGTCGTGTTGTTTTGTGTTTTGGGCGACTTTTGACCCCATTTTTTGGCGTTTTGACGCGTTTTATTGACGTTTTGGACTTTTTGAGTGTTCGACCCTCGTAGCAGTTACAATATGGTCCTTGCACTCTGTGAGTGCTGCGGGCCATAATAATGAAACAAAGCAGAAACAATATAGAAGTTTTTGCGGTTAGGATTTCCTATGTATTTCAATGCGGCCTGTCTTTTACTATAGGCTGGGCATGTCTTTTTGGCTTTAAACCCGTCTTTCTAGGGCATTTTGGGGCTTTTTTGTGTTTTTGTCGTCATTTTTGCGACTACAATTTTTACGTTTTTGCGTTGGTGTTTTGTTCGTGTGTATTTTTGTTGCGTTACACAATTGTCGTGTTGTTTTGTGCTTTGGGCGACTTTTGACCCCATTTTTTGGCGTTTTGACGCGTTTTTTTGACGTTTTGGACCTTTTGAGTGTTCGACCCTCGTAGCAGTTACAATATGGTCCTTGCACTCTGTGAGTGCTGCGGGCCATAATAATAAAAAAACATTCGAAAAACAATATAGAAGTTTTTGCAGTCAGGTGGCCTATGTATTTCAATGCGGCCTGTCTTTTACTATAGGCTGGGCATGTCTTTTTGGCTTTAAACCCGTTCTTTGAGGGCTTTTTGGGGCTTTTTGGGGTTTTTGTCGTCATTTTTGCGACTACAATTTTGACGTTTGTGCGTTGGTGTTGTGCGTGTGTGTGTGTATTTTTGTTGCATTACACAATTCTCGTGTCGTTTTGTGCTTTGGGCGACTTTTGACCCCATTTTTTGGCGTTTTGACGCGTTTTTTTGACGTTTTGGACCTTTTTGAGTGTTCGACCCTCGTACCAGTTACAATATGGTCCTTGCAGTCTATGACTGCTGCGGGCCATAATAATGAAACGAAGCAGAAACAATATAGAAGTTTTTGCAGTCAGGTGGCCTATGTATTTCAATGCGGCCTGTCTTTTACTATAGGCTGGGCATGTCTGTTTGGCTTTAAACCCGTCTTTTGAGGGCTTTTTGGGGCTTTTTTGTGTTTTTGTCGTCATTTTTGCGACTACAATTTTGACGTTTTTGCGTTGGTGTTGTGCGTGTGTGTGTCTATTTTTGTTGCGTTACACAATTGTCGTGTTGTTTTGTGTTTTGGGCGACTTTTGACCCCATTTTTTGGCGTTTTGACGCGTTTTATTGACGTTTTGGACTTTTTGAGTGTTCGACCCTCGTAGCAGTTACAATATGGTCCTTGCAGTCTATGACTGCTGCGGGCCATAATAATGAAACGAAGCAGAAACAATATAGAAGTTTTTGCAGTTAGGTGGCCTATGTATTTCAATGCGGCCTGTCTTTTACTATAGGCTGGGCATGTCTGTTTGGCTTTAAACCCGTCTTTTGAGGGCTTTTTGGGGCTTTTTTGTGCTTTTGTTGTCATTTTTGCGACTACAATTTTTACGTTTTTGCGTTGGTGTTGTGCGTGTGTGTGTGTATTTTTGTTGCGTTACACAATTGTCGTGTTGTTTTGTGCTTTGGGCGACTTTTGACCCCATTTTTTGGCGTTTCGACGCGTTTTTTTGACGTTTTGGACCTTTTGAGTGTTCGACCCTCGTAGCAGTTACAATATGGTCCTTGCACTCTGTGAGTGCTGCGGGCCATAATAATAAAAAAACATTCGAAAAACAATATAGAAGTTTTTGCAGTCAGGTGGCCTATGTATTTCAATGCGGCCTGTCTTTTACTATAGGCTGGGCATGTCTGTTTGGCTTTAAACCCGTCTTTTGAGGGCTTTTTGGGGCTTTTTTGTGTTTTTGTCGTCATTTTTGCGACTACAATTTTGACGTTTTTGCGTTGGTGTTGTGCGTGTGTGTGTTTATTTTTGTTGCGTTACACAATTGTCGTGTTGTTTTGTGTTTTGGGCGACTTTTGACCCCATTTTTTGGCGTTTTGACGCGTTTTATTGACGTTTTGGACTTTTTGAGTGTTCGACCCTCGTAGCAGTTACAATATGGTCCTTGCACTCTGTGAGTGCTGCGGGCCATAATAATGAAACAAAGCAGAAACAATATAGAAGTTTTTGCGGTTAGGATTTCCTATGTATTTCAATGCGGCCTGTCTTTTACTATAGGCTGGGCATGTCTTTTTGGCTTTAAACCCGTCTTTCTAGGGCATTTTGGGGCTTTTTTGTGTTTTTGTCGTCATTTTTGCGACTACAATTTTTACGTTTTTGCGTTGGTGTTTTGTTCGTGTGTATTTTTGTTGCGTTACACAATTGTCGTGTTGTTTTGTGCTTTGGGCGACTTTTGACCCCATTTTTTGGCGTTTTGACGCGTTTTTTTGACGTTTTGGACCTTTTGAGTGTTCGACCCTCGTAGCAGTTACAATATGGTCCTTGCACTCTGTGAGTGCTGCGGGCCATAATAATAAAAAAACATTCGAAAAACAATATAGAAGTTTTTGCAGTCAGGTGGCCTATGTATTTCAATGCGGCCTGTCTTTTACTATAGGCTGGGCATGTCTGTTTGGCTTTAAACCCGTCTTTTGAGGGCTTTTTGGGGCTTTTTTGTGTTTTTGTCGTCATTTTTGCGACTACAATTTTGACGTTTTTGCGTTGGTGTTGTGCGTGTGTGTGTCTATTTTTGTTGCGTTACACAATTGTCGTGTTGTTTTGTGTTTTGGGCGACTTTTGACCCCATTTTTTGGCGTTTTGACGCGTTTTATTGACGTTTTGGACTTTTTGAGTGTTCGACCCTCGTAGCAGTTAAAATATGATCCTTGCAGTCTATGACTGCTGCGGGCCATAATAATGAAACGAAGCAGAAACAATATAGAAGTTTTTGCAGTCAGGTGGCCTATGTATTTCAATGCGGCCTGTCTTTTACTATAGGCTGGGCATGTCTGTTTGGCTTTAAACCCGTCTTTTGAGGGCTTTTTGGGGCTTTTTTGTGTTTTTGTCGTCATTTTTGCGACTACAATTTTGACGTTTTTGCGTTGGTGTTGTGCGTGTGTGTGTCTATTTTTGTTGCGTTACACAATTGTCGTGTTGTTTTGTGTTTTGGGCGACTTTTGACCCCATTTTTTGGCGTTTTGACGCGTTTTATTGACGTTTTGGACTTTTTGAGTGTTCGACCCTCGTAGCAGTTACAATATGGTCCTTGCAGTCTATGACTGCTGCGGGCCATAATAATGAAACGAAGCAGAAACAATATAGAAGTTTTTGCAGTTAGGTGGCCTATGTATTTCAATGCGGCCTGTCTTTTACTATAGGCTGGGCATGTCTGTTTGGCTTTAAACCCGTCTTTTGAGGGCTTTTTGGGGCTTTTTTGTGTTTTTGTCGTCATTTTTGCGACTACAATTTTGACGTTTTTGCGTTGGTGTTGTGCGTGTGTGTGTGTATTTTTGTTGCGTTACACAATTGTCGTGTTGTTTTGTGCTTTGGGCGACTTTTGACCCCATTTTTTGGCGTTTCGACGCGTTTTTTTGACGTTTTGGACCTTTTGAGTGTTCGACCCTCGTAGCAGTTACAATATGGTCCTTGCACTCTGTGAGTGCTGCGGGCCACAATAATAAAAAAACATTCGAAAAACAATATAGAAGTTTTTGCAGTCAGGTGGCCTATGTATTTCAATGCGGCCTGTCTTTTACTATAGGCTGGGCATGTCTGTTTGGCTTTAAACCCGTCTTTTGAGGGCTTTTTGGGGCTTTTTTGTGTTTTTGTCGTCATTTTTGCGACTACAATTTTGACGTTTTTGCGTTGGTGTTGTGCGTGTGTGTGTTTATTTTTGTTGCGTTACACAATTGTCGTGTTGTTTTGTGCTTTGGGCGACTTTTGACCCCATTTTTTGGCGTTTCGACGCGTTTTTTTGACGTTTTGGACCTTTTGAGTGTTCGACCCTCGTAGCAGTTACAATATGGTCCTTGCAGTCTATGAGTGCTGCGGGCCATAATAATGAAACGAAGCAGAAACAATATAGAAGTTTTTGCAGTCAGGTGGCCTATGTATTTCAATGCGGCCTGTCTTTTACTATAGGCTGGGCATGTCTTTATGGCTTTAAACCCTTCTTTTGAGGGAATTTTTTGGGCTTTTTTGTGCTTTTGTCGTCATTTTTGCGACTACAATTTTTACGTTTTTGCGTTGGTGTTGTGCGTGTGTGTGTGTATTTTTGTTGCGTTACACAATTGTCGTGTCGTTGTGTGCTTTGGGTGACTTTTGACCCCATTTTTTGGCGTTTTGACGCGTTTTTTTTGACGTTTTGGACTTTTTGAGTGTTCGACCCTCGTAGCAGTTACAATATGGTCCTTGCACTCTGTGAGTGCTGCGGGCCATAATAATGAAACAAAGCAGAAACAATATAGAAGTTTTTGCGGTTAGGATTTCCTATGTATTTCAATGCGGCCTGTCTTTTACTATAGGCTGGGCATGTCTTTTTGGCTTTAAACCCGTCTTTTGAGGGCATTTTGGGGCTTTTTTGTGTTTTTGTCGTCATTTTTGCGACTACAATTTTTACGTTTTTGCGTTGGTGTTTTGTTCGTGTGTATTTTTGTTGCGTTACACAATTGTCGTGTTGTTTTGTGCTTTGGGCGACTTTTGACCCCATTTTTTGGCGTTTTGACGCGTTTTTTTGACGTTTTGGACCTTTTGAGTGTTCGACCCTCGTAGCAGTTACAATATGGTCCTTGCACTCTGTGAGTGCTGCGGGCCATAATAATAAAAAAACATTCGAAAAACAATATAGAAGTTTTTGCAGTCAGGTGGCCTATGTATTTCAATGCGGCCTGTCTTTTACTATAGGCTGGGCATGTCTGTTTGGCTTTAAACCCGTCTTTTGAGGGCTTTTTGGGGCTTTTTTGTGTTTTTGTCGTCATTTTTGCGACTACAATTTTGACGTTTTTGCGTTGGTGTTGTGCGTGTGTGTGTCTATTTTTGTTGCGTTACACAATTGTCGTGTTGTTTTGTGTTTTGGGCGACTTTTGACCCCATTTTTTGGCGTTTTGACGCGTTTTATTGACGTTTTGGACTTTTTGAGTGTTCGACCCTCGTAGCAGTTAAAATATGATCCTTGCAGTCTATGACTGCTGCGGGCCATAATAATGAAACGAAGCAGAAACAATATAGAAGTTTTTGCAGTCAGGTGGCCTATGTATTTCAATGCGGCCTGTCTTTTACTATAGGCTGGGCATGTCTGTTTGGCTTTAAACCCGTCTTTTGAGGGCTTTTTGGGGCTTTTTTGTGTTTTTGTCGTCATTTTTGCGACTACAATTTTGACGTTTTTGCGTTGGTGTTTTGTTCGTGTGTATTTTTGTTGCGTTACACAATTGTCGTGTTGTTTTGTGCTTTGGGCGACTTTTGACCCCATTTTTTGGCGTTTTGACGCGTTTTTTTGACGTTTTGGACCTTTTGAGTGTTCGACCCTCGTAGCAGTTACAATATGGTCCTTGCACTCTGTGAGTGCTGCGGGCCATAATAATAAAAAAACATTCGAAAAACAATATAGAAGTTTTTGCAGTCAGGTGGCCTATGTATTTCAATGCGGCCTGTCTTTTACTATAGGCTGGGCATGTCTGTTTGGCTTTAAACCCGTCTTTTGAGGGCTTTTTGGGGCTTTTTTGTGTTTTTGTCGTCATTTTTGCGACTACAATTTTGACGTTTTTGCGTTGGTGTTGTGCGTGTGTGTGTCTATTTTTGTTGCGTTACACAATTGTCGTGTTGTTTTGTGTTTTGGGCGACTTTTGACCCCATTTTTTGGCGTTTTGACGCGTTTTATTGACGTTTTGGACTTTTTGAGTGTTCGACCCTCGTAGCAGTTACAATATGGTCCTTGCAGTCTATGAGTGCTGCGGGCCATAATAATGAAACGAAGCAGAAACAATATAGAAGTTTTTGCAGTCAGGTGGCCTATGTATTTCAATGCGGCCTGTCTTTTACTATAGGCTGGGCATTTCTTTTTGGCTTTAAACCCGTCTTTTGAGGGCTTTTTGGGGCTTTTTTGTGCTTTTGTTGTCATTTTTGCGACTACAATTTTTACGTTTTTGCGTTGGTGTTGTGCGTGTGTGTGTGTATTTTTGTTGCGTTACACAATTGTCGTGTTGTTTTGTGCTTTGGGCGACTTTTGACCCCATTTTTTGGCGTTTCGACGCGTTTTTTTGACGTTTTGGACCTTTTGAGTGTTCGACCCTCGTAGCAGTTACAATATGGTCCTTGCACTCTGTGAGTGCTGCGGGCCATAATAATAAAAAAACATTCGAAAAACAATATAGAAGTTTTTGCAGTCAGGTGGCCTATGTATTTCAATGCGGCCTGTCTTTTACTATAGGCTGGGCATGTCTGTTTGGCTTTAAACCCGTCTTTTGAGGGCTTTTTGGGGCTTTTTTGTGTTTTTGTCGTCATTTTTGCGACTACAATTTTGACGTTTTTGCGTTGGTGTTGTGCGTGTGTGTGTCTATTTTTGTTGCGTTACACAATTGTCGTGTTGTTTTGTGTTTTGGGCGACTTTTGACCCCATTTTTTGGCGTTTTGACGCGTTTTATTGACGTTTTGGACTTTTTGAGTGTTCGACCCTCGTAGCAGTTACAATATGGTCCTTGCAGTCTATGACTGCTGCGGGCCATAATAATGAAACGAAGCAGAAACAATATAGAAGTTTTTGCAGTCAGGTGGCCTATGTATTTCAATGCGGCCTGTCTTTTACTATAGGCTGGGCATGTCTTTTTGGCTTTAAACCCGTTCTTTGAGGGCTTTTTGGGGCTTTTTGGGGTTTTTGTCGTCATTTTTGCGACTACAATTTTGACGTTTGTGCGTTGGTGTTGTGCGTGTGTGTGTGTATTTTTGTTGCATTACACAATTCTCGTGTCGTTTTGTGCTTTGGGCGACTTTTGACCCCATTTTTTGGCGTTTTGACGCGTTTTTTTGACGTTTTGGACCTTTTTGAGTGTTCGACCCTCGTACCAGTTACAATATGGTCCTTGCAGTCTATGACTGCTGCGGGCCATAATAATGAAACGAAGCAGAAACAATATAGAAGTTTTTGCAGTCAGGTGGCCTATGTATTTCAATGCGGCCTGTCTTTTACTATAGGCTGGGCATGTCTGTTTGGCTTTAAACCCGTCTTTTGAGGGCTTTTTGGGGCTTTTTTGTGTTTTTGTCGTCATTTTTGCGACTACAATTTTGACGTTTTTGCGTTGGTGTTGTGCGTGTGTGTGTCTATTTTTGTTGCGTTACACAATTGTCGTGTTGTTTTGTGTTTTGGGCGACTTTTGACCCCATTTTTTGGCGTTTTGACGCGTTTTATTGACGTTTTGGACTTTTTGAGTGTTCGACCCTCGTAGCAGTTACAATATGGTCCTTGCAGTCTATGACTGCTGCGGGCCATAATAATGAAACGAAGCAGAAACAATATAGAAGTTTTTGCAGTTAGGTGGCCTATGTATTTCAATGCGGCCTGTCTTTTACTATAGGCTGGGCATGTCTGTTTGGCTTTAAACCCGTCTTTTGAGGGCTTTTTGGGGCTTTTTTGTGCTTTTGTTGTCATTTTTGCGACTACAATTTTTACGTTTTTGCGTTGGTGTTGTGCGTGTGTGTGTGTATTTTTGTTGCGTTACACAATTGTCGTGTTGTTTTGTGCTTTGGGTGACTTTTGACCCCATTTTTTGGCGTTTCGACGCGTTTTTTTGACGTTTTGGACCTTTTGAGTGTTCGACCCTCGTAGCAGTTACAATATGGTCCTTGCACTCTGTGAGTGCTGCGGGCCATAATAATAAAAAAACATTCGAAAAACAATATAGAAGTTTTTGCAGTCAGGTGGCCTATGTATTTCAATGCGGCCTGTCTTTTACTATAGGCTGGGCATGTCTGTTTGGCTTTAAACCCGTCTTTTGAGGGCTTTTTGGGGCTTTTTTGTGTTTTTGTCGTCATTTTTGCGACTACAATTTTGACGTTTTTGCGTTGGTGTTGTGCGTGTGTGTGTCTATTTTTGTTGCGTTACACAATTGTCGTGTTGTTTTGTGCTTTGGGCGACTTTTGACCCCATTTTTTGGCGTTTCGACGCGTTTTTTTGACGTTTTGGACCTTTTGAGTGTTCGACCCTCGTAGCAGTTACAATATGGTCCTTGCACTCTGTGAGTGCTGCGGGCCATAATAATAAAAAAACATTCGAAAAACAATATAGAAGTTTTTGCAGTCAGGTGGCCTATGTATTTCAATGCGGCCTGTCTTTTACTATAGGCTGGGCATGTCTGTTTGGCTTTAAACCCGTCTTTTGAGGGCTTTTTGGGGCTTTTTTGTGTTTTTGTCGTCATTTTTGCGACTACAATTTTGACGTTTTTGCGTTGGTGTTGTGCGTGTGTGTGTTTATTTTTGTTGCGTTACACAATTGTCGTGTTGTTTTGTGTTTTGGGCGACTTTTGACCCCATTTTTTGGCGTTTTGACGCGTTTTATTGACGTTTTGGACTTTTTGAGTGTTCGACCCTCGTAGCAGTTACAATATGGTCCTTGCAGTCTATGACTGCTGCGGGCCATAATAATGAAACGAAGCAGAAACAATATAGAAGTTTTTGCAGTCAGGTGGCCTATGTATTTCAATGCGGCCTGTCTTTTACTATAGGCTGGGCATGTCTGTTTGGCTTTAAACCCGTCTTTTGAGGGCTTTTTGGGGCTTTTTTGTGTTTTTGTCGTCATTTTTGCGACTGCAATTTTGACGTTTTTGCGTTGGTGTTGTGCGTGTGTGTGTGTATTTTTGTTGCGTTACACAATTGTCGTGTTGTTTTGTGCTTTGGGCGACTTTTGACCCCATTTTTTGGCGTTTCGACGCGTTTTTTTGACGTTTTGGACCTTTTGAGTGTTCGACCCTCGTAGCAGTTACAATATGGTCCTTGCAGTCTATGACTGCTGCGGGCCATAATAATGAAACGAAGCAGAAACAATATAGAAGTTTTTGCAGTCAGGTGGCCTATGTATTTCAATGCGGCCTGTCTTTTACTATAGGCTGGGCATGTCTTTATGGCTTTAAACCCTTCTTTTGAGGGAATTTTTTGGGCTTTTTTGTGCTTTTGTCGTCATTTTTGCGACTACAATTTTTACGTTTTTGCGTTGGTGTTGTGCGTGTGTGTGTGTATTTTTGTTGCGTTACACAATTGTCGTGTCGTTGTGTGCTTTGGGTGACTTTTGACCCCATTTTTTGGCGTTTTGACGCGTTTTTTTGACGTTTTGGACTTTTTGAGTGTTCGACCCTCGTAGCAGTTACAATATGGTCCTTGCACTCTGTGAGTGCTGCGGGCCATAATAATGAAACAAAGCAGAAACAATATAGAAGTTTTTGCGGTTAGGATTTCCTATGTATTTCAATGCGGCCTGTCTTTTACTATAGGCTGGGCATGTCTTTTTGGCTTTAAACCCGTCTTTTGAGGGCTTTTTGGGGCTTTTTTGTGTTTTTGTCGTCATTTTTGCGACTACAATTTTTTCGTTTTTGCGTTGGTGTTGTGCGTGTGTATTTTTGTTGCGTTACACAATTGTCGTGTTGTTTTGTGCTTTGGGCGACTTTTGACCCCATTTTTTGGCGTTTCGACGCGTTTTTTTGACGTTTTGGACCTTTTGAGTGTTCGACCCTCGTAGCAGTTACAATATGGTCCTTGCAGTCTGTGAGTGCTGCGGGCCATAATAATAAAAAAACATTCGAAAAACAATATAGAAGTTTTTGCAGTCAGGTGGCCTATGTATTTCAATGCGGCCTGTCTTTTACTATAGGCTGGGCATGTCTTTTTGGCTTTAAACCCGTCCTTTGAGGGCTTTTTTGGGCTTTTTTGTGTTTTTGTCGTCATTTTTGCGACTACAATTTTGACGTTTTTGCGTTGGTGTTGTGCATGTGTGTGTGTATTTTTGTTGCGTTACACAATTGTCGTGTTGTTTTGTGCTTTGGGCGACTTTTGACCCCATTTTTTGGCGTTTCGACGCGTTTTTTTGACGTTTTGGACCTTTTGAGTGTTCGACCCTCGTAGCAGTTACAATATGGTCCTTGCAGTCTATGAGTGCTGCGGTTCATAATAATGAAACGAAGCAGAAACAATATAGAAGTTTTTGCAGTCAGGTGGCCTATGTATTTCAATGCGGCCTGTCTTTTACTATAGGCTGGGCATGTCTTTATGGCTTTAAACCCTTCTTTTGAGGGAATTTTTTGGGCTTTTTTGTGCTTTTGTCGTCATTTTTGCGACTACAATTTTTACGTTTTTGCGTTGGTGTTGTGCGTGTGTGTGTGTATTTTTGTTGCGTTACACAATTGTCGTGTCGTTGTGTGCTTTGGGTGACTTTTGACCCCATTTTTTGGCGTTTTGACGCGTTTTTTTGACGTTTTGGACTTTTTGAGTGTTCGACCCTCGTAGCAGTTACAATATGGTCCTTGCACTCTGTGAGTGCTGCGGGCCATAATAATGAAACAAAGCAGAAACAATATAGAAGTTTTTGCGGTTAGGATTTCCTATGTATTTCAATGCGGCCTGTCTTTTACTATAGGCTGGGCATGTCTTTTTGGCTTTAAACCCGTCTTTTGAGGGCTTTTTGGGGCTTTTTTGTGTTTTTGTCGTCATTTTTGCGACTACAATTTTGACGTTTTTGCGTTGGTGTTGTGCGTGTCTATTTTTGTTGCGTTAAACAATTGTCGTGTTGTTTTGTGCTTTGGGCGACTTTTGACCCCATTTTTTGGCGTTTCGACGCGTTTTTTTGACGTTTTGGACCTTTTGAGTGTTCGACCCTCGTAGCAGTTACAATATGGTCCTTGCACTCTGTGAGTGCTGCGGGCCATAATAATGAAACAAAGCAGAAACAATATAGAAGTTTTTGCGGTTAGGATTTCCTATGTATTTCAATGCGGCCTGTCTTTTACTATAGGCTGGGCATGTCTGTTTGGCTTTAAACCCGTCTTTTGAGGGCTTTTTGGGGCTTTTTTGTGTTTTTGTCGTCATTTTTGCGACTACAATTTTTACGTTTTTGCGTTGGTGTTTTGTTCGTGTGTATTTTTGTTGCGTTACACAATTGTCGTGTTGTTTTGTGCTTTGGGCGACTTTTGACCCCATTTTTTGGCGTTTTGACGCGTTTTTTTGACGTTTTGGACCTTTTGAGTGTTCGACCCTCGTAGCAGTTACAATATGGTCCTTGCACTCTGTGAGTGCTGCGGGCCATAATAATAAAAAAACATTCGAAAAACAATATAGAAGTTTTTGCAGTCAGGTGGCCTATGTATTTCAATGCGGCCTGTCTTTTACTATAGGCTGGGCATGTCTGTTTGGCTTTAAACCCGTCTTTTGAGGGCTTTTTGGGGCTTTTTTGTGTTTTTGTCGTCATTTTTGCGACTACAATTTTGACGTTTTTGCGTTGGTGTTGTGCGTGTGTGTGTCTATTTTTGTTGCGTTACACAATTGTCGTGTTGTTTTGTGTTTTGGGCGACTTTTGACCCCATTTTTTGGCGTTTTGACGCGTTTTATTGACGTTTTGGACTTTTTGAGTGTTCGACCCTCGTAGCAGTTATAATATGGTCCTTGCAGTCTATGACTGCTGCGGGCCATAATAATGAAACGAAGCAGAAACAATATAGAAGTTTTTGCAGTCAGGTGGCCTATGTATTTCAATGCGGCCTGTCTTTTACTATAGGCTGGGCATTTCTTTTTGGCTTTAAACCCGTCTTTTGAGGGCTTTTTGGGGCTTTTTTGTGCTTTTGTTGTCATTTTTGCGACTACAATTTTTACGTTTTTGCGTTGGTGTTGTGCGTGTGTGTGTGTATTTTTGTTGCGTTACACAATTGTCGTGTTGTTTTGTGCTTTGGGCGACTTTTGACCCCATTTTTTGGCGTTTCGACGCGTTTTTTTGACGTTTTGGACCTTTTGAGTGTTCGACCCTCGTAGCAGTTACAATATGGTCCTTGCACTCTGTGAGTGCTGCGGGCCATAATAATAAAAAAACATTCGAAAAACAATATAGAAGTTTTTGCAGTCAGGTGGCCTATGTATTTCAATGCGGCCTGTCTTTTACTATAGGCTGGGCATGTCTGTTTGGCTTTAAACCCGTCTTTTGAGGGCTTTTTGGGGCTTTTTTGTGTTTTTGTCGTCATTTTTGCGACTACAATTTTGACGTTTTTGCGTTGGTGTTGTGCGTGTGTGTGTTTATTTTTGTTGCGTTACACAATTGTCGTGTTGTTTTGTGTTTTGGGCGACTTTTGACCCCATTTTTTGGCGTTTTGACGCGTTTTATTGACGTTTTGGACTTTTTGAGTGTTCGACCCTCGTAGCAGTTACAATATGGTCCTTGCAGTCTATGACTGCTGCGGGCCATAATAATGAAACGAAGCAGAAACAATATAGAAGTTTTTGCAGTCAGGTGGCCTATGTATTTCAATGCGGCCTGTCTTTTACTATAGGCTGGGCATGTCTGTTTGGCTTTAAACCCGTCTTTTGAGGGCTTTTTGGGGCTTTTTTGTGTTTTTGTCGTCATTTTTGCGACTACAATTTTGACGTTTTTGCGTTGGTGTTGTGCGTGTGTGTGTCTTTTTTTGTTGCGTTACACAATTGTCGTGTTGTTTTGTGTTTTGGGCGACTTTTGACCCCATTTTTTGGCGTTTTGACGCGTTTTATTGACGTTTTGGACTTTTTGAGTGTTCGACCCTCGTAGCAGTTACAATATGGTCCTTGCAGTCTATGACTGCTGCGGGCCATAATAATGAAACGAAGCAGAAACAATATAGAAGTTTTTGCAGTCAGGTGGCCTATGTATTTCAATGCGGCCTGTCTTTTACTATAGGCTGGGCATGTCTTTTTGGCTTTAAACCCGTTCTTTGAGGGCTTTTTGGGGCTTTTTGGGGTTTTTGTCGTCATTTTTGCGACTACAATTTTGACGTTTGTGCGTTGGTGTTGTGCGTGTGTGTGTGTATTTTTGTTGCGTTACACAATTCTCGTGTCGTTTTGTGCTTTGGGCGACTTTTGACCCCATTTTTTGGCGTTTTGACGCGTTTTTTTGACGTTTTGGACCTTTTTGAGTGTTCGACCCTCGTACCAGTTACAATATGGTCCTTGCAGTCTATGACTGCTGCGGGCCATAATAATGAAACGAAGCAGAAACAATATAGAAGTTTTTGCAGTCAGGTGGCCTATGTATTTCAATGCGGCCTGTCTTTTACTATAGGCTGGGCATGTCTGTTTGGCTTTAAACCCGTCTTTTGAGGGCTTTTTGGGGCTTTTTTGTGTTTTTGTCGTCATTTTTGCGACTACAATTTTGACGTTTTTGCGTTGGTGTTGTGCGTGTGTGTGTCTATTTTTGTTGCGTTACACAATTGTCGTGTTGTTTTGTGTTTTGGGCGACTTTTGACCCCATTTTTTGGCGTTTTGACGCGTTTTATTGACGTTTTGGACTTTTTGAGTGTTCGACCCTCGTAGCAGTTACAATATGGTCCTTGCAGTCTATGACTGCTGCGGGCCATAATAATGAAACAAAGCAGAAACAATATAGAAGTTTTTGCAGTTAGGTGGCCTATGTATTTCAATGCGGCCTGTCTTTTACTATAGGCTGGGCATGTCTGTTTGGCTTTAAACCCGTCTTTTGAGGGCTTTTTGGGGCTTTTTTGTGTTTTTGTCGTCATTTTTGCGACTACAATTTTGACGTTTTTGCGTTGGTGTTGTGCGTGTGTGTGTGTATTTTTGTTGCGTTACACAATTGTCGTGTTGTTTTGTGCTTTGGGCGACTTTTGACCCCATTTTTTGGCGTTTCGACGCGTTTTTTTGACGTTTTGGACCTTTTGAGTGTTCGACCCTCGTAGCAGTTACAATATGGTCCTTGCACTCTGTGAGTGCTGCGGGCCATAATAATAAAAAAACATTCGAAAAACAATATAGAAGTTTTTGCAGTCAGGTGGCCTATGTATTTCAATGCGGCCTGTCTTTTACTATAGGCTGGGCATGTCTGTTTGGCTTTAAACCCGTCTTTTGAGGGCTTTTTGGGGCTTTTTTGTGTTTTTGTCGTCATTTTTGCGACTACAATTTTGACGTTTTTGCGTTGGTGTTGTGCGTGTGTGTGTTTATTTTTGTTGCGTTACACAATTGTCGTGTTGTTTTGTGTTTTGGGCGACTTTTGACCCCATTTTTTGGCGTTTTGACGCGTTTTATTGACGTTTTGGACTTTTTGAGTGTTCGACCCTCGTAGCAGTTACAATATGGTCCTTGCAGTCTATGACTGCTGCGGGCCATAATAATGAAACGAAGCAGAAACAATATAGAAGTTTTTGCAGTCAGGTGGCCTATGTATTTCAATGCGGCCTGTCTTTTACTATAGGCTGGGCATGTCTGTTTGGCTTTAAACCCGTCTTTTGAGGGCTTTTTGGGGCTTTTTTGTGTTTTTGTCGTCATTTTTGCGACTACAATTTTGACGTTTTTGCGTTGGTGTTGTGCGTGTGTGTGTCTTTTTTTGTTGCGTTACACAATTGTCGTGTTGTTTTGTGTTTTGGGCGACTTTTGACCCCATTTTTTGGCGTTTTGACGCGTTTTATTGACGTTTTGGACTTTTTGAGTGTTCGACCCTCGTAGCAGTTACAATATGGTCCTTGCAGTCTATGACTGCTGCGGGCCATAATAATGAAACGAAGCAGAAACAATATAGAAGTTTTTGCAGTCAGGTGGCCTATGTATTTCAATGCGGCCTGTCTTTTACTATAGGCTGGGCATGTCTTTTTGGCTTTAAACCCGTTCTTTGAGGGCTTTTTGGGGCTTTTTGGGGTTTTTGTCGTCATTTTTGCGACTACAATTTTGACGTTTGTGCGTTGGTGTTGTGCGTGTGTGTGTGTATTTTTGTTGCGTTACACAATTCTCGTGTCGTTTTGTGCTTTGGGCGACTTTTGACCCCATTTTTTGGCGTTTTGACGCGTTTTTTTGACGTTTTGGACCTTTTTGAGTGTTCGACCCTCGTACCAGTTAGAATATGGTCCTTGCAGTCTATGACTGCTGCGGGCCATAATAATGAAACGAAGCAGAAACAATATAGAAGTTTTTGCAGTCAGGTGGCCTATGTATTTCAATGCGGCCTGTCTTTTACTATAGGCTGGGCATGTCTGTTTGGCTTTAAACCCGTCTTTTGAGGGCTTTTTGGGGCTTTTTTGTGTTTTTGTCGTCATTTTTGCGACTACAATTTTGACGTTTTTGCGTTGGTGTTGTGCGTGTGTGTGTCTATTTTTGTTGCGTTACACAATTGTCGTGTTGTTTTGTGTTTTGGGCGACTTTTGACCCCATTTTTTGGCGTTTTGACGCGTTTTATTGACGTTTTGGACTTTTTGAGTGTTCGACCCTCGTAGCAGTTACAATATGGTCCTTGCAGTCTATGACTGCTGCGGGCCATAATAATGAAACAAAGCAGAAACAATATAGAAGTTTTTGCAGTTAGGTGGCCTATGTATTTCAATGCGGCCTGTCTTTTACTATAGGCTGGGCATGTCTGTTTGGCTTTAAACCCGTCTTTTGAGGGCTTTTTGGGGCTTTTTTGTGTTTTTGTCGTCATTTTTGCGACTACAATTTTGACGTTTTTGCGTTGGTGTTGTGCGTGTGTGTGTCTATTTTTGTTGCGTTACACAATTGTCGTGTTGTTTTGTGCTTTGGGCGACTTTTGACCCCATTTTTTGGCGTTTCGACGCGTTTTTTTGACGTTTTGGACCTTTTGAGTGTTCGACCCTCGTAGCAGTTACAATATGGTCCTTGCAGTCTATGAGTGCTGCGGGCCATAATAATGAAACGAAGCAGAAACAATATAGAAGTTTTTGCAGTCAGGTGGCCTATGTATTTCAATGCGGCCTGTCTTTTACTATAGGCTGGGCATGTCTTTATGGCTTTAAACCCTTCTTTTGAGGGAATTTTTTGGGCTTTTTTGTGCTTTTGTCGTCATTTTTGCGACTACAATTTTGACGTTTTTGCGTTGGTGTTGTGCGTGTGTGTGTGTATTTTTGTTGCGTTACACAATTGTCGTGTCGTTGTGTGCTTTGGGTGACTTTTGACCCCATTTTTTGGCGTTTTGACGCGTTTTTTTGACGTTTTGGACTTTTTGAGTGTTCGACCCTCGTAGCAGTTACAATATGGTCCTTGCACTCTGTGAGTGCTGCGGGCCATAATAATGAAACAAAGCAGAAACAATATAGAAGTTTTTGCGGTTAGGATTTCCTATGTATTTCAATGCGGCCTGTCTTTTACTATAGGCTGGGCATGTCTTTTTGGCTTTAAACCCGTCTTTTGAGGGCTTTTTGGGGCTTTTTTGTGTTTTTGTCGTCATTTTTGCGACTACAATTTTGACGTTTTTGCGTTGGTGTTGTGCGTGTCTATTTTTGTTGCGTTAAACAATTGTCGTGTTGTTTTGTGCTTTGGGCGACTTTTGACCCCATTTTTTGGCGTTTTGACGCGTTTTATTGACGTTTTGGACTTTTTGAGTGTTCGACCCTCGTAGCAGTTACAATATGGTCCTTGCAGTCTATGACTGCTGCGGGCCATAATAATGAAACGAAGCAGAAACAATATAGAAGTTTTTGCAGTCAGGTGGCCTATGTATTTCAATGCGGCCTGTCTTTTACTATAGGCTGGGCATGTCTTTTTGGCTTTAAACCCGTTCTTTGAGGGCTTTTTGGGGCTTTTTGGGGCTTTTGTCGTCATTTTTGCGACTACAATTTTGACGTTTGTGCGTTGGTGTTGTGCGTGTGTGTGTGTATTTTTGTTGCGTTACACAATTCTCGTGTCGTTTTGTGCTTTGGGCGACTTTTGACCCCATTTTTTGGCGTTTTGACGCGTTTTTTTGACGTTTTGGACCTTTTTGAGTGTTCGACCCTCGTACCAGTTACAATATGGTCCTTGCAGTCTATGACTGCTGCGGGCCATAATAATGAAACGAAGCAGAAACAATATAGAAGTTTTTGCAGTCAGGTGGCCTATGTATTTCAATGCGGCCTGTCTTTTACTATAGGCTGGGCATGTCTTTTTGGCTTTAAACCCGTCTTTTGAGGGCTTTTTTGGGCTTTTTTGTGCTTTTGTTGTCATTTTTGCGACTACAATTTTTACGTTTTTGCGTTGGTGTTGTGCGTGTCTATTTTTGTTGCGTTAAACAATTGTCGTGTTGTTTTGTGCTTTGGGCGACTTTTGACCCCATTTTTTGGCGTTTCGACGCGTTTTTTTGACGTTTTGGACCTTTTGAGTGTTCGACCCTCGTAGCGGTTACAATATGGTCCTTGCACTCTGTGAGTGCTGCGGGCCATAATAATAAAAAAACATTCGAAAAACAATATAGAAGTTTTTGCAGTCAGGTGGCCTATGTATTTCAATGCGGCCTGTCTTTTACTATAGGCTGGGCATGTCTGTTTGGCTTTAAACCCGTCTTTTGAGGGCTTTTTGGGGCTTTTTTGTGTTTTTGTCGTCATTTTTGCGACTACAATTTTGACGTTTTTGCGTTGGTGTTGTGCGTGTGTGTGTGTATTTTTGTTGCGTTACACAATTGTCGTGTTGTTTTGTGCTTTGGGCGACTTTTGACCCCATTTTTTGGCGTTTTGACGCGTTTTTTTGACGTTTTGGACCTTTTGAGTGTTCGACCCTCGTAGCAGTTACAATATGGTCCTTGCACTCTGTGAGTGCTGCGGGCCATAATAATAAAAAAACATTCGAAAAACAATATAGAAGTTTTTGCAGTCAGGTGGCCTATGTATTTCAATGCGGCCTGTCTTTTACTATAGGCTGGGCATGTCTGTTTGGCTTTAAACCCGTCTTTTGAGGGCTTTTTGGGGCTTTTTTGTGTTTTTGTCGTCATTTTTGCGACTACAATTTTGACGTTTTTGCGTTGGTGTTGTGCGTGTGTGTGTCTATTTTTGTTGCGTTACACAATTGTCGTGTTGTTTTGTGTTTTGGGCGACTTTTGACCCCATTTTTTGGCGTTTTGACGCGTTTTATTGACGTTTTGGACTTTTTGAGTGTTCGACCCTCGTAGCAGTTACAATATGGTCCTTGCAGTCTATGACTGCTGCGGGCCATAATAATGAAACGAAGCAGAAACAATATAGAAGTTTTTGCAGTCAGGTGGCCTATGTATTTCAATGCGGCCTGTCTTTTACTATAGGCTGGGCATGTCTTTTTGGCTTTAAACCCGTTCTTTGAGGGCTTTTTGGGGCTTTTTGGGGTTTTTGTCGTCATTTTTGCGACTACAATTTTGACGTTTGTGCGTTGGTGTTGTGCGTGTGTGTGTGTATTTTTGTTGCGTTACACAATTGTCGTGTTGTTTTGTGCTTTGGGCGACTTTTGACCCCATTTTTTGGCGTTTTGACGCGTTTTTTTGACGTTTTGGACCTTTTTGAGTGTTCGACCCTCGTACCAGTTACAATATGGTCCTTGCAGTCTATGACTGCTGCGGGCCATAATAATGAAACGAAGCAGAAACAATATAGAAGTTTTTGCAGTCAGGTGGCCTATGTATTTCAATGCGGCCTGTCTTTTACTATAGGCTGGGCATGTCTTTTTGGCTTTAAACCCGTCTTTTGAGGGTTTTTTGGGGCTTTTTTGTGCTTTTGTCGTCATTTTTGCGACTACAATTTTCACGTTTTTGCGTTGATGTTGTGCGTGTGTGTGTGTATTTTTGTTGCGTTACACAATTGTCGTGTTGTTTTGTGTTTTGGGCGACTTTTGACCCCATTTTTTGGCGTTTTGACGCGTTTTATTGACGTTTTGGACTTTTTGAGTGTTCGCCCCTTGTACCAGTTACAATATGGTCCTTGCACTCTGTGAGTGCTGCGGGCCATAATAAACGAACCAGAAACAATATAGAAGTTTTTGCAGTCAGGTGGCCTATGTATTTCAATGCGGCCTGTCTTTTACTATAGGCTGGGCATGTCTTTTTGGCTTTAAACCCGTCTTTTGAGGGCTTTTTGGGGCTTTTTTGTGTTTTTGTCGTCATTTTTGCGACTACAATTTTAACGTTTGTGCGTTGGTGTTGTTCATGTGTGTGTGTATTTTTGTTGCGTTACACAATTGTCGTGTCATTGTGTGCTTTGGGCGACTTTTGACCCCATTTTTTGGCGTTTTGGACCTTTTTGAGTGTTCGACCCTCGTAGCAGTTACAATATGGTCCTTGCTGCGGGACTGCTTCGGGCCATAATTAAAAAAGTGTCCACTTCACAGCCATGAGGCCGAAAAATTAGTGGCAGAACTGAGGTCGAGGTGCAGACGCTCAGGCAGAGAAAGAATGAAAAGGCTGCAGGAGCAGTCGCAGAGCGCAGGGCCCTCAGCTCTTCAAGGTCACCCAGCTGCCGTGTAAAGCCGTGTAGGCAGCTCCTTTGTGTTGCTCCACCATACCTGCGCTCTGAAACATGCATTTGGTTTGTGTAATGCTGCAAACACAGATTCTTCAGCAGGGCGAATCACCCCCACCGCTTCTCCTCGGTTCTGTCGAGACAGGACTGTCGAGATGCAGTCTGACACTGGTCGGACAGACAGCATTGCTGTCTGATCGTCTGAATGCCCGTCGGTCGGGTGGGAATCTGACCGGACCCACTCGCTCCCTTCCCGATCTCACAGCAGCAGCTTTGCACGTGAGATTTCAGCTGCAGTCTTCTCTAGGCTCTATGAAGAGAGCTCCTTCACAGAGAGGATTTAGTGGCTGTTCCGGTGGGGATGTTCCCTGCCGAAGAACGTGACGGTCTGAGCGAGGCACTTGGAGTGCACCGCAGTCTCAGAAAAACCCCTTCCTTCTCTCATTCCTTGTGAGTGAGGAAAGCGAACGGTTTCCATGTTTCAAAGCAGTGAGGTTCTCAGGGAACACGGAGCAGAGAGCGCCCTGCAACAAAAGTGTCTCTTAGCTGTGCTGAGGCAGGATTTTCAGGATCACTAATCACGAAGATAAAAATAAATGAGCTTGATCCAAGCTGGTTTTGTTTCAGACACACGTGAATGATTTCTTTCACTAGATTTACCGAAACACTGAAACGGGTTTTTCTATCCTATGACTGAAACAGCGCTAAATGATGATGGAAGCTGCTCTTATGGGCAGACGGTGCAGTCAGGAGCTGCAGGCCTCCTAGTATCAGCTGGACGAAGACTGGGCAGGACGCAATATGCATTTTTACTTTTTAAAACAAAATATAGTAGTATGAAGTATGAAGACGTGTGTGGGACAGTGCAGTCAGGTCTCCTAGTCTGAGATGGGAGGCTCAGAAGTCACTTTTAACTGTACCTGTTTTACATGAGCTCTCACTCTTATTCATTTCTATGTTTTTAATGTTGAAACATCTATTTTAAATGTAATTTATTGTTCTTCCCCTAGCCAAGACTCCCTTGAAAAAGAGATTCTTAATCTCAATGGGACGATTCCTAAGTAAATGAAAGTTAAATTAAAGCCGCAAGCGGCGTTGTATGGCCCGCAGACGCAACCCGCCTTCCACGCCCAACTCTACGCACCACCGCCCTCACCGCCCTCACCGCACACTTTTGATGAAGGCTAGTCAAAACTGCATATGTTAATTATGCTAACTATGCTAGCTATGCTAGCTATGCTAATGTGGCTAAAAGTGCTAGCATAGCGATCAGCATCATCAACTGACTCAGAAAAACACATTACCTAAAATGCTAATTATGCTAACTATGCTAGCTATGCTAATGTGGCTAAAAGTGCTAGCATTGCGATCAGCATCTTTAACTGACTCAGAAAAACACATTATCTAAAAATCTAATAATGCTAACTATGCTAGCTATGCTAATGTGGCTAAAAGTGCTAGCATAGCGATCAGCATCATCAACTGACTCAGAAAAACACATTACCTAAAATGCTAATTATGCTAACTATGCTAGCTATGCTAATGTGGCTAAAAGTGCTAGCATAGCGATCAGCATCTTCAACTGACTCAAAAAAACACATCACCTAAAATGCTAATTATGCTATCTATGCTAGCTATGCTAATGTGGCTAAAAGTGCTAGCATAGCGATCAGCATCATTAACTGACTCAGAAAAACACATTATCTAAAATGCTAATTATGCTAACTATGCTAGCTATGCTAATGTGGCTGAAAGTGCTAGCATTGTGATCAGCATCATCAATTGACTCAGAAAATACATTACCTAAAATGCTAATTATGCTAACTATGCTAGCTATGCTAATGTGGCTAAAAGTGCTAGCATAGCAATCATTATCATCAATTGACTCAGAAAAACACATTAGCTAAAATGCTAATTATGCTAACTATGCTAGTTATGCTAACATAGCTAAAAGTGCTAGCATAGCGATCTGCATCATCAACTGACTCAGAAAAACACATTCCTCCATTGGTGAGAGCAATGTGTCATAAGTTGATAAAAAACCCACTTTTTCCAAAATGGCGGCTTTTCTGTTGATTTTATCTCCATAGCAACCATTTTATGTTTTGGTCCCCTCGGGATGATGAACAGATTGACGTCAGTTTCGGACAAATCGGTAAAAGTAAACTTTTTGTTGTCCTTAGCAACAGTGGTTTTATGCTAACCACGCCCACATTCCTTATATGTCCATATCCAGTGTTTTTCAATGTATTCAGTTTCAGGCATTAATGCATGCATTCAATTTTCACTGTATTGTATTGAAATGCATGGGAGTTATAACAGTGCGCCACTTTGCTAGCTTGCCACGCGCACGCCGTTCAAAATCTACAACTTCTAATTCCAACATTTTTTACACAGTAGCTTGCCATTGATGCCCAAAAAGTTTTGAGACGATCGAAGAAAATTCCAACGACAAGTTTACGTTTGAATCTGGTGGTTAAGGTGTTTTTTATAGAAAATTCAAGATGGCCGCCTTTTCCCGAGGTCAAAGGTCGACGAAACTCCAGAGGTGATTGTAGACTTACGCTAAGGACATGTGCGTCAAATTTCGTGAAAATCGCTCGAAAAAAAGTTCATTTTTCCATATCGTGTAAAAACGCGAAAAACGCAAAATGGCATATTTTGGCACAAAATGGCCGCCAAACCGTAGGTCGTGTCGCCATCACGTAATGATTCCAAAACTTTCTTTGGATATACCCGACAAAGTTATCTGGGTTTCGTTAGCCGATTCTTAAAAATAAAATCCGAAATTTTTTTTTTTTGCCGAGTCAGCACTTTTTTTTGCGACGGTTTTTTGTTTACCACGGCCACATTCCTTTATCGATTTTGTCGTATGTGACATCGTTTTGTTCAGTGTGGGCCAGGGTATCGCATATTTCAGTTTCAGGCTATTCCGATAAAATATGTGCGAGCTAGCTAAAATGGCGACGGTTGCGAATTCGCCACGCGCACGCGTTTCAAATTCTACAACTTCTAATTCCAACATTTTGTCCACAGTAGCTTGCCATTGATGCCCGAGAAGTTTCAAAAAGATCGATAAAAATCCCTAGGACGAGTTTTCGTTTGTATACGTTACTAAAGGTGCTTTTTTAAGAAAATTCAACATGGCCGCCCCTTCCCAAGGTCAAAGGTCAACGAAACTTCTTTGGTTATTGTAGAATCAGGGTCTTGGCATGTGTGTGCAATTTCGTGACAATCGCTTAAACAAAAGTGTCATTTTCCCATATTGTCAAAAAACACGAAAATCGCCATTTCTCTGAGTTCGCCACAAAATGGCCGCCAAGCCGCAGGTCGTGTGGCCATCCCATAATAATTTCATAACTTCTTTGGGATATCTCCAACACGCCTGTTTTGGTTTCGTAACTGTATTTTGAAATATTTTTTTTTGGCCCCATAAGCGATTTTCGGCCCATTCATTTTTTTGACGGGATTGCTCGCCGTGATGTCATCATCGTGGGGGGGGTGACGTTTTCTTTGCCGAAAATTCATTTTCAATTTATCCTAGGTGTGTGCCAATTTTGGTGAGTTTTCGGGTATGTGGTGGGGGTCAAATTTTGGCTCAAAGTGGAAGAAAGAAAGAAGAAGAATAATTAAAGCCGCAAGCGGCGTTGTATGGCCCGCAGACGCAACCCGCCTTCCACGCCCAATTCTACGCAACACCGCGGCCCTCTCCGCCCTCACCGCCCTCACCGCCCACAAATTAAAAGCTAGTCAAGGCTGGATTTGCTAATAATGCTAACTATGCTAACTATGCTAATGTGACTAAAAGTCCTAGCATAGCGATTAGCATAATCAACTCTCTCAGAAAAACACATTACCTACAATGCTAACTATGCTAACTATGCTAGCTATGCTAATGTGGCTAAAAGTGCTACCATTGCGATCAGCATCTTCAACTTACTCAGAAAAAAACATTACCTAAAATGCTAATTATGCTATGCTAGTTATGCTAATATAGCTAAAAGTGCTAGCATAGCGATCAGCATCATCAACTGACTCAGAAAAACACATTACTTAAAATGCTAATTATGCTAACTATGCTAGCTATGCTAACATAGCTAAAATTGCTAGCATAGCGATCAGCATCATCAACTGACTCAGAAAAACACATTACCTAAAATGCTAACTATGCTAGCTATGCTAATGTGGCTAAAAGTGCTAGCATAGCGATCAGCATCATCAACTGACTCAGAAAAACACATTCCTCCATTGGTGAGAGTTATATGTCATAAGTTGCTAAAAAGCCCACTTTTTCCAAAATGGCGGCTTTTCTGTTGATTTTATCTCCATAGCAACCATTTTATGTTTTGGTCCCCTCGGGAGGACGAACAGATTGACGTCAGTTTCGGACAAATCGGTAGAAGTAAACTTTTTGTCGTCCTTAGCAACAGTGGTTTTATGCTAACCACGCCCACATTCCTTATATGTCCATATCCAGTGTTTTTCAATGTATTCAGTTTCAGGCATTAATGCATGCATTCAATTTTCACTGTATTGTATTGAAATGCATGGGAGTTATAACAGTGCGCCACTTTGCTAGCTTGCCACGCGCACGCCGTTCAAAATCTACAACTTCTAATTCCAACATTTTTTACACAGTAGCTTGCCATTGATGCCCAAAAAGTTTTGAGACGATCGAAGAAAATTCCAACGACAAGTTTACGTTTGAATCTGGTGGTTAAGGTGTTTTTTATAGAAAATTCAAGATGGCCGCCTTTTCCCGAGGTCAAAGGTCGACGAAACTCCAAAGATGATTGTAGACTTACGCTAGGGACATGCGAGTCAAATTTCGTGAAAATCGCTCGAAAAAAAGTTCATTTTTCCATATCGTGTAAAAACGCGAAAAACTCAAAATGGCAGATTTTGGCACAAAATGGCCGCCAAACCGTAGGTCGTGTGGCCATCACGTAATGATTTCAAAACTTTCTTTGGATATACCCGACAAAGTTATCTGGGTTTCGTTAGCCGATTCTTAAAAATAAAATCCGAAATTTTTTTTTTTTGCCGAGTCAGCACTTTTTTTTGCGACGGTTTTTTGTTTACCACGGCCACATTCCTTTATCGATTTTGTCGTATGTGACATCGTTTTGTTCAGTGTGGGCCAGGGTATCGCATATTTCAGTTTCAGGCTATTCCGATAAAATATGTGCGAGCTAGCTAAAATGGCGACGGTTGCGAATTCGCCACGCGCACGCGTTTCAAATTCTACAACTTCTAATTCCAACATTTTGTCCACAGTAGCTTGCCATTGATGCCTGAGAAGTTTCAAAAAGATCGATAAAAATCCCTAGGACGAGTTTTCGTTTGTATACGTTACTAAAGGTGCTTTTTTATGAAAATTCAAGATGGCCGCCCCTTCCCAAGGTCAAAGGTCAACAAAACTTCTTTGGTAGTTGTAGAATCGTGTTTGTGGCATGTGTATGAAATTTCGTGAAAATCGCTTGAACAAAAGGGTAGTTTTCCCATATTGTCAAAAAACACGAAAATCGCCATTTCTCTGAGTTCGCCACAAAATGGCCGCCAAGCCGTAGGTCGTGTGGCCATCCCATAATGATTTCATAACTTCTTTGGGATATCTCCAACACGCGTGTTTTGGGTTCGTAACTGTATTCCAAAATATTTTTTTTTGGCCCCATAAGCGATTTTCGGCCCATTCATTTTTTTTACGAGAACGCTCGCCGTGATGTCATCGTCGTGGGGGGGTTGACGTTTTCTTTGCCGAAAATTCATTTTCAATTTATCCCAGATGTGTGCCAATTTTGGTGAGTTTTCGGGTATGTGGCGGGGGTCAAATTTGAGCTCAAAGACGCCGTTAGAAACAATAATAATAATAATAATAATAAAAAAACATTCGAAAAACAATATAGAAGTTTTTGCAGTCAGGTGGCCTATGTATTTCAATGCGGCCTGTCTTTTACTATAGGCTGGGCATGTCTTTTTGGCTTTAAACCCGTCTTTTGAGGGCTTTTTGGGGCTTTTTCGTGTTTTTGTCGTCATTTTTGCGACTACAAATTTGTCGTTTGTGCGGGGGTGTTGTGCGTGTGTGTGTCTATTTTTGTTGCGTTACACAATTGTCGTCTCGTTGTGTGCTTTGGGCGACTTTTGACCCCATTTTTTGGCGTTTTGACGCGTTTTTTTGACGTTTTGGACTTTTTGAGTGTTCGACCCTCGTACCAGTTACAATATGGTCCTTGCAGTCTATGACTGCTGCGGGCCATAATAATGAAACGAAGCAGAAACAATATAGAAGTTTTTGCAGTCAGGTGGCCTATGTATTTCAATGCGGCCTGTCTTTTACTATAGGCTGGGCATGTCTTTTTGGCTTTAAACCCGTCTTTTGAGGGCTTTTTGGGGCTTTTTTGTGTTTTTGTCGTCATTTTTGCGACTACAATTTTGTCGTTTGTGCGGGGGTGTTGTGCGTGTGTGTGTTTATTTTTGTTCCGTTACACAATTGTCGTGTCGTTGTGTGCTTTGGGCGACTTTTGACTCCATTTTTTGGCGTTTTGACGCGTTTTTTCGACGTTTTGGACTTTTTGAGTGTTCGACCCTCGTACCAGTTACAATATGGTCCTTGCAGTCTATGACTGCTGCGGGCCATAATTAAAAAAGTGTACACTTCACAGCCATGAGGCTGAAAAGTTAGTGGCAGAACTGAGGTCGAGGTGCAGACGCTCAGGCAGAGAAAGAATGAAAAGGCTGCAGGAGCAGTCGCAGAGCGCAGGGCCCCCTGCTCTTCAAGGTCACCCAGCTGCTGTGTAAAGCCGTGTAGGCAGCTCCTTTGTGTTGCTCCACAAAACCTGCGCTCTGAAACATGCATTTGGTTTGTGTAATGCTGCAAACACAGATTCTTCAGCAGGGCGAATCACCCCCACCACTTCTCCTCGGTTCTGTCGAGACAGGACTGTCGAGATGCAGTCTGACACTGGTCGGACAGACAGCATTGCTGTCTGATCGTCTGAATGCCCGTCGGTCGGGTGGGAATCTGACCGGACCCGCTCGCTCCCTTCCCGACACAGCAGCTTCCCGACACAGCAGCAGCTTTGCACGTGAGATTTCAGCTGCAGTCTTCTCTAGGCTCTACGAAGAGAGCTCCTTCACAGAGAGGATTTAGTGGCTGTTCCGGTGGGGATTTCCGGTAAGGTAGTTTAAAAATAAACTTGCAATTACAATTCTGCCTCAGTTTTTCTTTTGTAAGAATGGCCCTGACTAGGAAGGATAAATAAGACTAGTTTAGACTGATTAATTTTGAGTTGAGATATATTAAAGTTTTTTAGTTAATTAACTAATGTATTAAGGTTCAATAAAAACAAAATATTCTAGTTCAGTAAAGTAAGAATATTTAAGTTATTTAAATAAAAAGTTATAGTTTAAGTTTAGTTAAATTGTTTTATTTTATTCAACTCAAAGATTTTAAGTTCAAATTACTTATACTTTTTAAGTAAGTCAACTTAAAAATTATTATGTAATCTGTTTCCTCAAAAGTTTTGAGTTCACTGAACTTATTCAGGTTTACAGTGTATATATATATATATATATATATATATATATATATATATATATATATATATATATATATATATATATATACAAACATCTGACAAACAGAAAAAAGTCTTCAAACCCAATGAAGTCCTCCTCTTTACCAGTCACAGGGATCAGTTTTTTTTCCGGTTCAGGGTTACACAGCAGGACGCGTGGCGTGCCTCTCTGCGAATACTACTGTCTTCAAATTACTTAAAAGGTTGATTTTCCCCAAAAAAGAGAGCTGACCATGCCCCCAGGAATACGAAGACCTCAAAAAGACTCTTGACATTACTCAAGAAACGCTGAAAAGTTTTATGGATCAAGTGTCGGCTAAGCTAACGCCACTTTGGGAAATGATGGAAGAGTTCCGAAGATTTCGGGCTCAAAACGAGCAGCGAGAAAACCGGGTCGAGATTCTGGAGAAAAGACTGGACGATGTGAAACAGCAAGTAAGGATGAATAATGTCATTAACACTGGAGTACCAATCAAGCCTCGAGCGAAGCTGACAGCAGCAGGAGCTAGCACTGCTAATGCTAGCGCTAGCGTAGCTAGCAGTGCTAATACGGAGATCGGTGCAGAGTCTCTGGAGCAGCAAATACATTCATTTCTCACATCTAAAGGGATTTCCCTGGATCTCAATACCATCGAGACCTGCCACCTGCTCCCCAGGAGAAAGGAGACGGATAAACCAGCGATCCTCATCAGGTTTGTGAATCACAAACACAAGCTAGCTTTGATGACCCAAAGGAAACACCTGAAAGGTTCGGCTGCTTATCTGAACGACCATCTGACCAGACATAACATCGAAGAGAACTATTCAAAACAGTTGTTTTGAACCCAGAAGAACGGCTGTTATCAGTAAAAGAAGAAATACCAACCTTGGACAATCGACAGTTATGGACCCTTTTTACTTTTCCCCTACAGCATTACTTTATTATAAAAAATAAAAATACAAAAAAAATATTAAAAAAGTAAAACAAATGATTACCGTAAATTCCGGACTACAAAGTGCACCCGATTACTAGCCGCACCATTTTCAGTAGTTAACCATTTTCACGTGGTTAACTACTTTTATACATACACAAGCCGCGTCGGAGTACAAGCCGCAAGTATTAGGCAACATTGTCATCCTGACAAATCACGTCCTGACTCCCAGAGTAAGTGTGATCCGTTAGCACAGAGTGGGTGGAGCCAGCTTTGCCTCAGGCTCATGTATTTGAATATATCTACATCTGCCAAACAGCATGGAACTCTATTCTGTTCACAAGTTCCTCAGTTATGGTTTATTTTATTCATTTTTTTATTTTTTATTTTTTTAACTTATTGACAAGCTAGGTATCATACATAAAATTACAAACAGTAACCATATAATCAACATTACATCCCTCAGTTATGATGAGGAAATTTACATCTGTGATTCCCCATTTCCCATGAGTCTTAGGGGCTAAATACGGGGCCAATGCCCGGCTCGCCATTCTGTTGTACGTGTTTAAGAATGAGCAAGGAGCACCAGTGGATGGAGGGGTGAACGGGTAAAGCTCTCCTTCTGCTTGTGTCGCGGCAGCGTTATGGGAGTAACAGGGCTGGTTAAAAAACACACTAGTAAAATAAAGCAGCGACGACTAAAAAGCGCGCGCCTCAGCGCGATACGCGCGCCTCCTCGCGGCGCGTGGGTCAGAAGTTTCCTTCCACAACAAACACTGTTGCTCCGCGGACGCCTCGAGTAAGCCCTGGCTGCAGCCTGCAGAATGGCTTGACGCCTCTGCGCTTCGCGCTCCCCTTGTCTCCCCTTCCTATCTACTCCGACACCTCTGGCCAGGGCGGCTTCAAGGAGGAGCGCTTCGTCCCCATTGCGCCGGTGAACGGAGCAAATCGTGTCTGTGCAGAGCAATCGGACTTAATACTGTAAGTTTTGTGTATGAGGGGCGGATGCGTTGTTACGTGTGGGAGCCTTCAGACTGCCATCGGCCCTGCAGCTCACACGACACGCAGTCTCCAGCTCACACGGAGGCTGTGAGCGTTTCAATGCAAAACTCCGCTCAGTCCTTAGAAACAGTTAAAACGACCACGGGAATTTGTGTTTCCAGTCGTGTCCCGACAAAATAAAGGCTGATGTTATTCCCACATATTTACGTGCAGCCAGCCGAGTCACTATGACTCAGAGGTAAATTCACTCCATGCGCTGTTCTCTTTGTCACACAGCTGACCAGCTTTTCCAAACCCGTTGGTGATGGTGGATTTTTTTACGCTGCTTTTAACGATTGCTTTTAACTTGAAAGCTTCATCATATTGTAGTGGCGATCACGTGCATGTTGGGTCTAATGGCACCAAAGGATTCTGGGATGCGGCCGGGCATGCGTGTTTCGTTTTGTTGAACCATGACTGAAGTGTCTAAGACCTGAAGTCAAGGACATGCTGTTTGGCTGCTTAGAGGTGTGTTGAAAAACAAATGACTTGTGCTTGGTGTTAGATAGAGAAATTCAAACCATTCACTGTATCTGAAAATACGTACATCGCGGCCGCCAATTAAAACCATAAATTAGCCGCGTCACTGAATAACCCACACGGCTGTAAGCGCAGGAAAAAAGTAGCGGTTTATAGTCCGGAAATTACGGTAATCACTTGTTGAAAATTTCTTCTGTATGTCACATAGAGTGACATACAGAAGTGGAGGTAGGAGTACTCAGGTGGACTACATCCTATGTAGACGAGGTCATTTGAGAGAGGTTAATGACTGCAAAGTGGTGGTAGGAGAAAGTGTAGCCAGACAGCACCGCATGGTGGTGTGTAAGATGACTCTGGAGGTCAGGAAGAAGAAGAGAGGGAAAACAGAAAAGAAGACCAAGTGGTGGAAGCTACAGAATGAAGAAACTTGTGAGGAATTTAGGCAGAAGTTGAGACAGGTCCTGGGTGGTCAGGATGAGCTTCCAGAGGACTGGGAAACTACAGCAGAGATTATCAGGGAAACAGGTAGGAAGGTGCTAGGTGTGTCATCTGGAAAGAGGAAAGACGGTAAAGACACTTGGTGGTGGAATGAGGAAGTACAGGAATGCGTCCAGAGGAAGAGGTTGGCTAAAAGGAAATGGGATGTAGAAAGGAATGAGGAAGGTAGACAGGAGTACAAGGAAGCGCAGCGTAGAGTGAAGAGAGAGGTGGCAAAGGCCAAACAGAAAGCTTACGATGAGCTATATGACAGGTTAGACACAAAGGAAGGAGAGAAAGACTTGTACAGGCTAGCCAGACAGAGAGACAGAGATGGGAAGGACGTGCAACAGATAAGGGTGATTAAGGACAGAGATGGAAAGGTGCTAACAACCCAAGAGAGTGTAGAGAAAAGATGGAAGGAGTATTTTGAGGAGCTGATGAACGAGGAAAATGACAGGGAAAGAAGGGAGGAAGATGTGGTTGTTGTGGAGCAGGAAGTAGCAGAGATTGGAAAGGATGAGGTTAGGAAGGCTCTGAAAAGGATGAAGAGCGGAAAGGTCGCTGGTCCTGATGACCTACCTGTGGAGGTATGGAAGTGCTTAGGAGAGACAGCAGTGGAATTTCTAACGAGGTTGTTCAATAGGATTTTAGAGAGTGAGAAGATGCCTGAGGAATGGAGGAGAAGCGTTCTGGTCCAGATCTTTAAGAACAAGGGTGACACGCAGAACTGCAGCAACTATAGAGGAATAAAGTTGATGAGCCACACAATGAAGCTGTGGGAAAGAGTAGTGGAAGCCAGGCTTAGGAAGAAGGTGGAGATTTGTGAGCAGCAGTATGGTTTCATGCCCCGTAAGAGCACCACTGATGCCATTTTTGCTTTGAGAATGTTGATGGAAAAGTACAGAGATGGTCAGAAGGAGCTGCATTGTGTGTTCGTAGATTTAGAGAAGGCGTATGACAGGGTGCCGAGGGAGGAACTGTGGTACTGTATGAGGTCATCTGGAGTGGCAGAGAAGTATGTCAGAGTAGTTCAGGACATGTATGAGAGAAGTATGACGGTGGTGAGATGTGCTGTAGGTCAGACAGAGGAGTTCAAGGTGGAGGTGGGACTACACCAAGGATCAGCTTTGAGTCCTTTTTTGTTTGCTATGCTGATGGACAGGCTGACAGACGAGGTAAGACAGGAATCTCCCTGGACAATGATGTTTGCGGATGACATTGTAATTTGCAATGAGAGTAGAGAGCAGGTGGAGGAACAGCTAGAGAGGTGGAGGTTTGCTCTGGAAAGAAGAGGCATGAAGGTCAGTCGTAGTAAGAAAGAATACATGTGTCTGAACGAGAGGGATCAATGTAGAAGCGTTAGGTTACAGGGGGCTGAGGTGAAGAAGGTGCAGGAGTTTAAGTACTTGGGGTCAACAGTTCAGTGTGATGGGGAGTGTGGAAAAGAGGTGAAGAGGCGAGTGCAGGCAGGTTGGAGCGGGTGAAGGAAAGTTTCAGGAGTGTTGTGTGACAGAAGAGTGTCAGCAAGACTCAAAGGAAAGGTGTACAAGACAGTGGTGAGACCAGCTCTGCTCTATGGGTTAGAGACGGTAGCAGTGAGACAGAGACAAGAGGCTGAGATGGAGGTAGCGGAGATGAAGATGTTGAGGTTCTCCTTAGGAGTGACCAGGTTAGACAGGATAAGGAACGAATACATCAGAGCGACGGCTCATGTTGCCTGTGTTAGCGACAAAGTCAGAGAAGCCAGACTGAGATGGTTTGGACATGTTCAGAGGAGGGATAGTGGATATATTGTTAGAAGGATGTTGGAGATGGAACTGCCTGGCAGGAGGGCAAGAGGACGGCCAAAGAGGAGATATATGGATGTCTTAACAGAGGACATGAAGTTGGCTAATGTTAGGGTAGAAGATGTCCATGACAGAGTGAGGTGGAAAAGGATGATTCGCTGTGGCGACCCCTGATGGGAAAAGTCGAAAGAGAAAGAAGAAGACTTATTGAAAATTGTTAAATTGATTGACTTTTAATAATATTACTTCACTTTCTCCAAAAATTGATAAATCGATTCAAAAATCTTTCCTAATGTAGCATAATTTTGCACATGTTTTTAACTTTTGATACTTGATGAAATTTTGCTATGAAGATTCCTGAAACAGTGTTGTGTCTACTTTATAGTATAGTATTATAGTATTATGTTTTATTCATATGAATGGCTTTTATAAGTAACATAATCTGCATATATTTCAGATGACTGATCTGCATTTGCCATGTTTATTTCTAAAATAGTTATTTTTGACGTAATACTTAAGTAATTCATCTTTGTCATGTGCTTTATCGATATCTTATGATTTTTAATTCTGTCTGATAAAAACTGGGAACCGGATATTGATAAATCATGTAATAAAATGGTTATAGTATAACGGGGTGGGATTATATAAGTCCGATTCCTTCCACTCCCTTTCAAGCAATATTAATTATCTTAAGTTTGATTAGTTACTGTATGAATGTATAACTGATGAAAATATTGCTGTTGTGTATTATTTCTACTTAATTGCTTGAAATAAACCATTTCAAATAAAAAAAATCAAATCAGTGGGTCATATTGGACCATTTTTAGAATTATGCGTTCTTGAGCGTCCATGAGATTTTTTTCAAAGGAGTCCAACTTTTATGTCTTCCACCAGGGTGATACATGCTTTAAAAAACACTAAAACTAATAAAAATGCTTTTAAACTGACTAAATAAATGCAAACACAGAGAATAAAAAACTTAAATTTAGATAAAAATGTTTCCTGGTTTTCTTAATCAGGTCGGTCTTCAATATTATTCTAAGGATAAGAACCAATCAATAATGTAATAATTGTGGCAACCTGGGAGTCAGCCCCGCCTTCAGCCCATAAGACTTTTAGGAAGTGGGGAATCTTGGGTGTAAAACTACGAGTGAGGGGGCTGTGAGCAGAACTGACATCCATAGTTAATTAGCAGCTTGGCTCTTCTTTCCCCTCTACAGTGACATACCAGCAGGGTCGTTACATTGGTATCAGAAGTGGGATCATTTAGCCGGTGCTGCAACACTGTGGAGCAAGAGATGGCTGAGATGGAGCAAGAAATTTGCATCCTGGATGCAACTCGGGACAAGCGAGGAGCAAGGACAAAATCATCTCCCTGATGGTATGAGCACCCACCGTCATCTGCAGCCTGTCCCTGCAAGTCCGTTTTCATCGCCAGTGATGAACCGTCCAGAGCAGTCTGCGATGACGGTGCGCAGCCCAGTCGAACTTCTGCGATGCAATGGCTTAACACCGCTGGAACCATACCTCGCTCCGGTCAACTTGGCGGCCGGCTATGAGGGCTGAAGTCCTGAACAGACTTGTTACACACCTAGGCCTGGCGTTGGAGGGCCCTACACTCCAGGCACTGCTGGACCTCTTTTCTGTGGACCTGTCAGCATTGACAGCAGCATTGGAGCGATGCTTTGGACAGCAGGGTTTGACAGAACGGAACCGACAGCATCTGGAGTCTCGTAGCTGTAGAGATGACGAACGCCTGGGGACCTTCGCCGCCAATGTGCAGCTCTTTGTTTGGCTGGATTATCCAACCGTTCCACCTGCAGCAGTGGAGGATCTGAGCCTCCATGCCTTCCTCAGAGGACTTGCTCTGAAACGTCTGCACAGCATGCACGGCTGGTGAGGCCATCTACCCTGGGGGCAGCCCTGCAGGAATCTGAGACTGCAGAGGAATGATTCCAGTCTCGGAAGTAGCAGTTGATTTGATTTTTGATTTTATTGATTTATTTCAAGCATTGTAGTCAAAGCAATAAAGAATTTACACATATTTATCATACTCATTACAGAAATGATGAAATGCATTGATTAAAAAGACAGAAAACAAAAATGTCACTTAAATCATATATGCTTAATTAAATACAGTGATAATTAACTGAGGTATAAGTAGAGTTTGATTTATTGCTTGAAAAGGAGTGGGAAGAAGCAAGCTCATATAATCCCACCCCTACTGAGTTCATTCATTTGATAGTTTAACAGTGTTTTTAAATCCGGTTCTGATCAGATAGATTCTCTTCAAGTAACAAAATCCAGTGCCTAGAAATGATTGATGATCTTCAGAAAACATTCATTCATGATTTCAGTAAACAGTAACGATACCGATATGTAATAATAATTGATTATCATTAGAACACATGATAACATCAAACTAGTAATTATTGCTACACATTGCAGATCAAGTAAATAAAATCAATAGCTTATTGATTGTAATTCAAACATTTCAGTAATCATTATTGCACATTACAATGTAACACTCATTGGGTGTAATTAAAAGAGCTTTGATTATTTCACCATAGTCAAGTTCACACATGTATTTGGAATTATTCCAACACCTGTTGATCCTTAAATCCTCTTATCTTCATATCCTGAAATAAGAGTTTCTTTATATATTTTCTTGAATATTTGAATATTTGAACATTTTTTGAGCTCATTACTTAAACCGTTCCAAAGTTTAGGGCCACACACCGACACACAGAAACCTTTCTTTGTGGTTAACCGGATAGAGTCTGCTCCCCCAAGGTAATGTGCACCCAGAGGGTTGTGATGCCACCGCTGTGGGGGCAGTGTTTGATTCTGCTGGCTGGGCACCTATTGGCATGGAACTGTGTCACTGACGGATGAACAAACCCAGCTAGCTGACAGACTGTTACTGTGGTGGTTGTAACCCAGAATTGTGAGAATAAGTGTGTTCATGTGTTTTGCTGCTTGTCTTGTATGGTTTTCAGCTATGTGAGGGTTGTGGGGACACTTAACCCTCTTAGGTGGGGGCAGTGTGGCGACCTGGGGGTTTCTTGGGTGTAAAACCATGAGTGAGGGGGCTGTAAGCAGAAGTCACGTCCATGCTGTTTGTGGGTGTGATTAAATAATAAGACTATCCTGTGCAGAGCTGTGCGGTGAATGGAGCATGGACAGCCCTCCAATGTAGCCAGTTAATTAGCAGCTCGGCTCTCATTTCCTACTACGGTGATGTACCAGCAGGGTCGTTAAATTTTATATTAAAATATGGCCAAAATAATGATTAAATATACTTTTTAAACTCAGTTTTGTCTATTACAAATATAGCATTAAGACTTTAAAATTAGTACAAACATAATTACAGAAACATCAAGTGTATAAAGAAATTAAGAGACATAAAGGGATCATATCTAAAAATTCCTCCAAAAGCATTGAAGGATCATCTTACGTGACTTCTACAAACACTGGAGAAAGTTTGAACATGAGCTGAACTTTGTTGCCAACTGCTGGTGAAAAGAGCACATTACAAGAGCAGAAACTGCATCAAATTCTCATTGTGCTTTTTCTTTCATTTATTTAATCATCATCTTTATTTATACATGAAATAAAAATGTACTCAGTTGTTATAAAGTCATCTGTCACATTCAGAATAGAAGCCTTGAAGTTGTTTTGTGAGGACCGGTGTTGAACCAAAAAGAGCGGTCCTTTGCCGTAACACTGCGTCAAACAGTACTAACGTATGGTTGCCTGCATTTGTACTGTAAAAAAAAAGGATTAGGGTTAGGGTAAGAGGTAAGGAGAAGAAAATTAAGAACTCCATGCAGTATGCATGGAGTCCTGATGCACTGACCATCTCTGTCTCTACCATGGCTTCACCTTCATCCCCCCTTAGTTTTGTTTTATTCCTTTTGTTTCAGGGTTCTGTTGCTCGTGAAGAGAGCTGTCTGATAATCACAGCAGGTAGGTATGGGTAAAAATATACCATAGTTTTGGATCCAAATAATAAAGTGAGTAAATATAGGGCCTTATGAGTAGGGATGGGTATCGTTAAAGTTTTAACGGTACTATTACTCTTATTGATACTGCTTATCGATATGGTATTTTAACGACACTCTCATCGATTCTTTGAGGACGAAAAATAAATAACAAATTAAGAACATAAAGTGTTGTATTTCCTCATTATGGAACAATATTGTTTTTTCACAAAACATTTTACTTTATACATGAAAATGTTCCAATACAAACCTGGACTGCACGTGGATGTGTTAGACCAGGGGTCAGCAACCTGAACCTCTCAAAGCGACATTTGGATCACTGAGATGAAAGCTCAGGGAGCCTCAACCTAGATGTGTTAGAAAAAATATTTTTAGCGATATATCACGATAGTTTAGGGGTGTGTATTGGCAAGAGTCTGGCGATACGATACGTATCCCGATATTTTTTTAAAAATGACTTCGAAAAACCTCAAACCGAATTTGACCATTTTATTACAGTGGAAGACATTAAAATTCAGGTTAATGATCACAATGTTAAGCACTGCAATTGTATCTCATATATAAGTTGCGTTTGCCAAAGCAAATTCATAATGCTTTTATTTTGGTAAGTTAAAATATAGAAAGGGAACAGTCAACATTGTCTGATTTAAAAAAAACTTTTTTTTCAGTGTAAGAAAAAACAAAGAATGAATGAGCCTTAACCAATAAGTTTTTATTGGGTATATAAAATGCTGTTTATTTTCAGCATTAATGTAGCTTCTCTCAGATAATATATCTGATTATTTCCAGAAACAATAAGGTGTGATGATGAGGCAGAATGACAGAACGAAGAAAAGTTGCTTTAATGTGACAAAAAAGAGGCTTTGTTTACAAATCCGCTCTGTAGCACCTTTGCAGCCATGCTTCTCACACACTGAAGTAACTGGTAACGCTGATCATCACAATGTCAGCCATTTTTAAAGCGTTGTAAACATCCCTCTGATCCATCAGGTCCCTAAACTAGAATCCATTGCTTTGAGGTTCTGCAGAACTTTAGTCCGCATTGCTAGCATGTTTAAATCTCATTGTACTATGCACAATGACAATAAATGCATTCTATTCTTTGTTAGCAGATGCTAAGCGCATTAGCCTATTAGCTGCTGCCGTGCTTCATTGTCTATCTTATTTTTCTGAGCCACTAAAAAGCACAGCAATCCACGTTTTTATATCTTACTGGCAGCAACATGGCTCAGAGTTTCTGTTTGATATCCATTTCAAGTAAAAACTAAATAGTTCATGTCTCATATCAACAGAACAAGCTGCCTCTGGCTGCAGTCTTCATGTTGTCTTGTGCAGAGTAGAGCTGCTCAAAGAGGCTCCATGTTATCTGCTGCCAACTAGTGGTCGGAGGGTGAAGTGGACGACAAGAGTCAGACGATGAAGGACGCTCAGAAATAATTAAATAAATATCGATCTGGCAGCATTTTGAATCGATACAAGTATTGCCAAATGACGTATTGCGATATATTGCCGAATCGATTTTTTTTACACACTTACGATAGTTCATTGAATTCAAAATTCTGTCAGGATATACAGTATATTTAATTATTTATTGGAATTATTTTTATTCTTTATGAGTTTGATGTTTCCTTTGATCTTTTGTCCATTTTCCACAACCATAGACTTTTCTGTCTGTCAAACACTCAGTTGAGTGAGATGATGGAAACAAATTCACTTTGATGCAGACTCCTGTCTATTTATTTATTTTCTATAAATCCAGTAAACACAATAAATAATATTAATTTTATTGATGACAACTATTTTTTATTAGGAAGCAGCTGTTAGTTTGTTGCGGGTCTGGAATCATAAGCGTTGAGTCTACAACCCGCCCCCACCTAGAATAGTGGGGGCGCCCTGACACAAATCTAATTATTTTTTCCCGGAAATTGGGGGTCTTAGTCTAGGGAGATAAAAGGATTTGTTTTTCGTTTTTGGGCGCTCACATTTCCCCTATGAGTCCCCTATGTCCCCCACTGACCGTCTTTCCAGAAAAACACTCCATCCCATAACAGACTCTGGTCAGCGTTCACAGCTGCAGACACGCCCCCTCCTTGCGTTCACGCTGCTCTCTTCCTCCTGCCAGTTCTGACGGTGTTAAAGGCACCACGGATATGTGGGTCGGTGGGGGGGGGACATTCTGTGTCCCCCATGTCTATGCCTTCGAGCATAGGTGACCGCTCCCCCTCTCTCGGTCTTTCTTTGGAGATGAGTCACTAACCCATTGAGTTCAGTACCATGTGGATCCACCTTTTGCAGCAATTACAGCTTCAAATCTTCTGGGAATGTTGTCCACAAGGTTGAGGAGGGTTTGTAGGAGTTTGTGACCTTTCTTCCATAAGGTCATTGGTGAGGTCACACACTGATGTTGGTGGAGAAGGCCTGGTGTTCTATGGAGTTCAGGTCAGGACTCTGTGCAGGCCAGTCCAGGTCATCACACCAGACTCTGTCCTCCATGTCTTCATGGACTTTGTTGGAAGAGGAAGGGATCCAGTCCAAACTGCAGCACCTGGCAGATGGAGCCCCACCCTGGAAGATTCTTAGAGGCAGAAACAGACATGACAGTGAAAATGAAAAACACAAACGTCCTGAAAATATCGTTAATAATAATATAATTAATAATATTGATAATATTGTTTTGAATGTTCCCTATTAAGTGTGGTGTTGGACTTCATTGAGGGGAGGTTTTTAATTAAATATTTGGGGGTCATAATAGTGAAGAAAAAAATTGTGATAAAAATAGAAAATGTAGAGAGAAATTGCTCTGAAATATTGAAAAAGGTTGTATTTAAAAAGAGGGGGGGGTTGTTTGGGGTTCGGAAGTTTGGGTCGGGTTTGGATTAGAAAAATTGTAAAAAATAAAAAACTCTAAAAAATTCGTAATTCTCAAAGGTTCCTTTCCTTGTGACAAAGGTTCCTTGTGACTCAGTGATTTGTTGGTCAGTTTTCAGATGATCCAGGTGTGTTCTTTGTTGACGATCGTTGTCGTTCAGTGTTTGCAGGCATTGGATCCATTCAATTTCTTTTCGTTTTCTTTCCAACAATGTGGGTTGTGTTCGAGGATCTGGGTTTGTAGGTTGGTTCTGTCTGCGGAGCAAGCGTTATTTTATTTTTGGGACGCAATTGAAATTAGCAATGCAACGCAATTGAACCGCAACGAAACGCAACGCAATTCAAATCGCAATGGCAAATGCAACACAACGACAATTTGCGGTAAGAATTTCATTTGCATAGTGTTTTTGCAATTTTCATTTAAGTTGCCTTTGCGAATTTCAATTGCGTTAGCAATTTCATTTGCGTTAAGAACTTCATTAGCGTTGCCTTTGAGAATTTCAATTGCGTTGTCTTTGAAAATGTAGTTTGCGTTGCAAATTTAAATTGTGTTAAGTTTGCGTTAAGAATTTCACTTGAGTTGGGAATTTTTTGTTTGCATTTGCGAATGTCATTTGCATTTGCATATTTTAATTGCGGATGGGAAGTTTATTTACGTTACCTTTGTGAATTTCAATTGCATTGTCTTTGCGTATTTCATTTGGGTTGCAAATTTCTTTTGCTCTTCGAATTTCATTTGCAGTAAAAATTTCATTTGCATTGTGTTTGCAATTATTTGCGTTGCCTTTGACAATTTCAATTGCGATGGCATATTTCAATTGCGGTTGTGAAGTTCATTTGTGTTGCTTTTGAGAATTTCAATTGCGTTGCCTTTGAAAATGTAATTTTCGTTGCAAATTTCAATTTAGTTAAGTTTGCATTGCGAATTTCATTTGTGTTGTCTTTGCGAATTACAATCGCTTTGCCTTTTCAAATATCATTTGCGTTGTGTTTCCTATTGCCTTTGTGAATTTCAATTGCATTGCCTTTCAGTTGCTTTGCAAATTTCTTTTGGGTGTGCAAATTTTGTTTGTGTTGCATTTGTGGATTTAAGTTGAGTTGCCTTTGCGAATTTCATTTGTTTACATTGTGTTGAGTTTGCATTTGCTTTGTCATTGCGAATCTTACTTGTGTTGCTTTCGCGAATTTCAGTTGCGTTTGGGATTTTCATTTGCGTTGCCTTTGAGAATTTCAATTGCGTTGCCTTTGAAGATGTAATTTTCATTACAAATTTCAATTTAGTTAAGTTTGCATTGCGATTTTCATTTGTTTTGCCTTTGAGAATCTCATTCACGTTGCCTTTGCGAATTTCAATTATTTGTATTGCGTTGAGTTTGCGTTTTTGAATTGGGTTGCGTTTGCTTTGCTTTGCGTTTGTGAATTTCGTTTATGTTGCGGTTGGGAATTTCATTTGCGTTGCAAGTTTCCTTTACATTAGGAATTTCATTTGCGTTAAGAATTGCGTTATGTTTGCTTTGCTTTTGAAAATTTTTAATTGTGTTTGTATATTTCGATTTGTGGTTGCGAAGTTCATTTGCGTTGTCTTTGAAAATTTCAATTGCGTTGTCTTTGAAAATTTAATTTGCGTTGCAAATTTCATTTTAGCCCTTGTGCTATCTTGGATGACCCCACCCTTACACTGACGTGTTCTCCTTACCATGACAAAGGTGGATAAAGGTGGAAAGATTTCAGGGAATCCATGGACACCAGTGAAGATCACAAATCATTGAAGAAAAAAGGTTCAGGGCACTGTCAAGTGGGTCTAGATGACCCAACTCCCAATGTTAAAGTGCCTAGGATAGCACAAGGGTTACTTAAGTCTGACTTGCGAATTTTAATGTAGCCAAAAATGCGTTACATTTGTGTTGTGAATTTTGTTTTCGTTTGCGAATTTCATATGCATTTCGAATTTCGTTTTAGTTGCGGTTGGGTTGTCGTTGGGAATTTTATTTGAATTGTCGCTGCGAATTCGTGTTTTTTGCGAATATCATTTGCGATGTTTTTGCGATTATCCTTTGCTTGTCCTTTGCGCATTTCAATTGTTTATATTGCGTTGGGTTTGCGTTTTTGAATTGCATTGCGTTTGCAAATTTCATTTGCATTCCTTTTGGGAATTTCAATTGTGTTTGCATATTTTAATTGCATTTAGTGAAGTTGTGTTACAAATTTCATTTGTATTGTGAATTTCATTTTTGTTTGCAAATTTCCTTTGCGTTGTGAATTTTTTCATGTGTTTGCAAATGATGTTAATAAATTCCTCTGATGCCTAATGTGTTTAAATTCAACATCGAGTTAGTAGTAAGTCAGTAGTAGTAAATCTCTTCCATTTGTTCCATTGTTGCCATCATTTTTAAACACAAGTTTTTTGAGACTGCAATTATACTGCCACCTGCTCCCCAGGAGAAAGGAGACGGATAAACCAGCGATCCTCATCAGGTTTGTGAATCACAAACATAAGTTAGCTCTGATGAATCAAAGGAGGAATCTGACCAGAAGGAATGCTGAAATCTCCAAACATGCCAGGCTTCTCAGGAAGCATAAGCATATTGAAAACACTTGGGTTAAAGGCTGCAAGATTTACGTCAAAACACTCGGTTCACCGGACCGGTCCAAGGTTCTGGTCCCAGTAACTGGGAGTACCATTTCCAATGTCTTTTACGTTTTTGAGGTCATCCGACATTGAGGCACTGCAAGAAAAGCCGTGCATGAGCGAGGCCTCCCTCTTGCTCGCGCTCCTCCACCAACATCTGTACGTCGGATGAAAGCACATACGGCAGCTGCTCCAGGATGACGACCCTTCTGATCTGCTCTTCGGTGCATCTCACTGATCGGATCCAGCAAAGGCAAAGGCCTTTATGTCGGCTACATGCTCCCACTGGCCTTTCCACGGAAGGCACCCCAACAGAGCGGAAGCGCCGACAATAAGTCTCTGGCGACATGTCAAGCCTCACCCGGAGGGCTCCATTCATCCGTTTGTAGACGTTGGCCCGCCCCTAGTCCCTTGCCGTGCAGGATTTTAATGCCGGGGTAGACAGCAGTGGGACTGGGCGGTATGCCCATCCAGCCTCCGGCCGTCTTCGCGTTCTGGCAGTCCGCAACTAACCATAAAAGGGGCTGCAAGTTGGGGATAGATGCTTCCAAACATTGAACCGCTGAAACGTTGCTGCCCTCTAGCTCTTGCCGTCCACGAAATCTGCTGCTCATCATGGACGCTGAATCGGACGCCTGAAAAGTCACTTCCTGGGCCCTTGGCCAGGTCTGATGCACTGGGGGGGCACCCAATTCCAGGCCCTCTTCCTCAGAGGATAAACTGCACGACAGATGAGCTAAACTTGAATGAGTTGGAAATGGAAAAGGTTCCATTTCCGACTCACCTCAGAAGCGATGCTGCCTTCCCGCCCTTGCTGTCCGTGTAGTCTGCTGCTCATCATGGATGGCAAATCGGACACCAAAAAGGCACTTCCCGTGTCTCAAGCCAGGCTTGATGAACCGGCTGAATAGAATAGAGTAGATTAGAATACAACCACATTTAAGCTCTGTTTCAGCAAAAAAAGTCATACTTCCATAACGAATTTTGGAAAAATTTAGAGCAAAACCCTCTAAAAATTCAGCTTTTTTTGTTTTCAGGAAACATTTAGTAAACTAAAGAGAAAGACGAAAACATCAGCACAGCAGCCAAACCAAGAAATAAATAACTTACAGGTTGAAGATCTTCCTGAAGTAGTTTAGAAATTGACTCATTGGGAAGCGTTGCACTTCCAAACCCCCCTTGCTCTGCCATCTTTCAGGATTCTGACTGGACGTAGTGCTACACCAGTAACGTCTTTGTTCTGTTCTTTGTGTAATTGAGGTCCAGTTCATTTTCCTGAACAAGTGCCGGATATCCAGCAAGGAATTCTGGGAAGTAAAGCAGAATTAGATTAGAGCCACATTCAAGCATTTCAACGCAAATTAAATTTGCCAGCAAACACAAAGCAAATTAAATTCGCAACGCAAATAAGATTCACAAAAGCAATGCAAATAAGCTTTTCAATGCAAACGCCACTCAAATGATATTCTAAATTAAAACGCATTGAAAAAGATTTTCACCCCGAAAATGCATTGAAAATGAAATTTGCACTGAAAATACATTGAAAATAGAATTCATAATAAAAAAATGCCTTGGATATGTAATGAAAATGCAATGAAAATGAAATGTTCTATGATAATGCATCAAAAATGAAATTTGCCACGAAAATGCAATGAAAGTGATCTTGTTCTGGAATAAAAAGGAACGTTCTAACCTAGGGTCCTCTGCTTGCTTTATTTCCCATAGGGACCCGCCTGGGATGAGAAGAACACTGCAGTCCATCCTCCAAGTTGGATCCGGTTGCCCCTTCCCCCAGTGAATCAGACCTGGCCAAGGGCCCGGGAAGTGATTTTTCCGGGTCCGATTCGGCGTCCATGATGAGCAGCAGATTTTGTGGACAGCAAGAGCAGGAGGACAGCATCCTTTCAGCGGTTCAACGTTTGGAGGCATCTATTAAAACAAGGGGGGGCCCACGTCTACAAATGGATGAATGGAGCACTCCGGGTGAGGCTTGAGATGTCGCCAGAGACTTGTTGTCGGCGATTCCGCTCTGCTGGGGTGCCATCCGGGGAGAGGCCGGTAGGGGCCTGTTGCCGACTGAAGGGCCTTTGCCGTAGCTGGAAACGACCAGAGCGACGCACCAAAGAGCTGATCAGAAGGGTCGCATCCTGGAGCAGCTGCCGTATGTGCTTTCATCCGACGTACAGATGTTGGTGGAGGAGCACGAGCAAGAGGGAGGCCTCGCTCATGCCCGGCTTTCCATGCCGTGACTCAATGTCGGATGACCTCAAAAACTTAAGACATTGGTAATGGTACTCCCAGTTACTGGGATGGGGTTCGATTCCCTACAATGTCCATGTACTGAGGTCTTAACCCCTAACCCTATAACTCTGTATTTACAAATTTCTATAAATCTCAAGAGACGACTGAAAACAACTGAAGAATTCCAGCACAAATTGAAAAGATTCCAGTAGTGGCTATGCATGGCTCGTTTGTGTGTTTCAATTGGAGGAGTTTGGAGGAGTAGTTATGTGCTGTGTGGATTTTTCACACAGAAATCTATTCTGTTATTCTATTCTGCTTATAGTATCTACTATTGCAAACATGAATGATAACTGTCAGAAGTCAGAACCAGCAGGAACCATCTCCAGAGTTCTTAACCCTAATCCTGGATGCTGCACACCTGATTCTGAATTCTCAATCAACCACAGCACTGCACTGAGCTCAATGTGAAGTGTTGTTTTGCCTCTCTTACAGAGTGTTTTATCTGGACCTGATCTTCTGCTCCCATCCTTGCCTGGATTTTGACCACCTTGAGTCTGTTATCGACTCTGATTTAGCTTTGTTTAGCTGAGCTATTACTCACAATAATCAACATAATAATTTTAATAAACCTTGTATGCCAATTTCAATAAAATAAAGGGCTACTTGACAAAGCTTCAGTATTTCTTGATTTGAAATGGTTTATTTCAAGCAATCAAATACACAAAAACAATACAATCATCAGTTATACATTCATACAATAACTAATCAAACTTTGGATAATTAGACATATATTAATAAATAAATATTGCTTGAAAGGGAGTGGAAGGAAGCAAACTTATATAATCCCACCCCTGTTCTAAAGTAACCATTTGATAACATGATTTATCATTTATCCGGTTCCAAACTTTTATCAGAGTTAATAATTTTGCAAAATCAATAAAGCACATGACAAAGATGAAGTACTTATTTTGTAAAAATAAAAAACTTTTAGAAATCAACATGGAAATGTTGTATCCATAATACAAGCAGATTATGGTACTTATAAAAGTCATTGACATGATTAGAAAATAATAATATATCAGTTAAATAGACATAACACAAAATTTGATCAAATATCAAAAGTTAAAAATATGAGCAAAATTAGTTTGCTCATAAAAAATCATGAATCATATCAATTTGTTGGAGCAAGTGAAGTAATATCATTAAAAATTTAACCATTTTCAATGATTGATTACTCATTTGTTTTATAATTTTTTTATATTTTTTATTTATTTATTTTTATGATAAAGTAATGCTGTGAAGGGTCCATATTTTGTCGAATGACCAAGGTTGGCATTTCTTCTGCTGATTAACAGGTTTAAACAGTTTATAGTTTTCTTCGATGTTATGTCTGCAGACATTAAATGGAGGTCCATATCTTTCTTCAGCTGATATCATCAGCCCCTAAGAGTTGAGGTCAAATTGTCCGCAGGTCAGAACTCTGCTGAGAATCAGGTCACTTCAGACCAGACCTGATTCATTGGAGAAAATGATGAAAATCCAGGTGTCATATTTCTTGAAATTTTTTGACTCTTTGATTTATTGCTGCATGTGGTTTCAGACGACCGTGATCAAACACTTCTCAACACTTCTTGTGAACACCATGAAGGCATGGTGTTCACAACCAGAACCTTGGACCGGTCCGGTGAACCGAGTGGTTTGACCTAAATCTTGCAGCCTTTAACCCAAGTGTTTTCAATATGCTTATGCTTCCTGAGAAGCCTGGCATGTTTGGAGATTTCAGCATTCCTTCTGGTCAGATTCCTCCTTTGATTCATCAGAGCTAACTTATGTTTGTGATTCACAAACCTGATGAGGATCGCTGGTTTATCCGTCTCCTTTCTCCTGGGGAGCAGGTGGCAGTATAATTGCAGTCTCAAAAAACTTGTGTTTAAAAATGATGGCAACAATGGAACAAATGGAAGAGATTTACTACTACTGACTTACTACTAACTCGATGTTGAATTTAAACACATTAGGCATCAGAGGAATTTATTAACATCATTTGCAAACACATGAAAAAATTCAATACGCAAAGGAAATTTGCAAACAAAAATGAAATTCACAATACAAATGAAATTTGTAACACAACTTCACTAAATGCAATTAAAATATGCAAACACAATTGAAATTCCCAAAAGGAATGCAAATGAAATTTGCAAATGCAATGCAAATAAGATTCGCAACGACAAAGCAAATGAAATTCCTAACCGCAATGCAAGCCAAATTTACAAACGCAAACGCAATGCAATTCAAAAACGCAAACCCAACGCAATATAAACAATTGAAATGCGCAAAGGACAAGCAAAGGATAATCGCAAAAACATCGCAAATGATATTCGCAAAAAACACGAATTCGCAGCGACAATTCAAATAAAATTCCCAACGACAACCCAACCGCAACTAAAACGAAATTCGAAATGCATATGAAATTCGCAAACAAAAACAAAATTCACAACACAAATGTAACGCATTTTTGGCTACATTAAAATTCGCAAGTCAGACTTAAGTAACCCTTGTGCTATCCTAGGCACTTTAACATTGGGAGTTGGGTCATCTAGACCCACTTGACAGTGCCCTGAACCTTTTTTCTTCAATGATTTGTGATCTTCACTGGTGTCCATGGATTCCCTGAAATCTTTCCACCTTTATCCACCTTTGTCATGGTAAGGAGAACACGTCAGTGTAAGTGTGGGGTCATCCAAGATAGCACAAGGGCTAAATTGAAATTTGCAACGCAAATTAAATTTTCAAAGACAACGCAATTGAAATTTTCAAAGACAACGCAAATGAACTTCGCAACCACAAATCGAAATATACAAACACAATAAAAAAATTTCATAGGCAAAGCAAACATAACGCATTTCTTAACGCAAATGAAATTCCTAATGTAAAGGAAACTTGCAACGCAAATAAAATTCGCAAACGCAAATGAAATTCCCAACCGCAACATAGACGAAATTCACAAACGCGAAGCAAAGCAAACGCAACCCAATTCAAAAACGCAAACTCAACGCAATACAAATAATTGAAATTCGCAAAGGCAACGTGAATGAGATTCTCAAAGGCAAAACAAATGAAAATCGCAATGCAAACTTAACTAAATTGAAATTTGTAATGAAAATTACATCTTCAAAGGCAACGCAATTGAAATTCTCAAAGGCAACGCAAATGAAAATCCCAAACGCAACTGAAATTCGCGAAAGCAACACAAGTAAGATTCGCAATGACAAAGCAAATGCAAACTCAACACAATGTAAACAAATGAAATTCGCAAAGGCAACTCAACTTAAATCCACAAATGCAACACAAACAAAATTTGCACACCCAAAAGAAATTTGCAAAGCAACTGAAAGGCAATGCAATTGAAATTCACAAAGGCAATGCAAATGAACTTCGCAACCGCAATTGAAATTTGCAAATGGAAGGCAACACAAAAGAAAGGCAACACAAATGACAATAGGAAACACAACGCAAATGATATTTGAAAAGGCAAAGCGATTGTAATTCGCAAAGACAACACAAATGAAATTCGCAATGCAAACTTAACTAAATTGAAATTTGCAACGAAAATTACATTTTCAAAGGCAACGCAATTGAAATTCTCAAAAGCAACACAAATGAACTTCACAACCGCAATTGAAATATGCCATCGCAATTGAAATTGTCAAAGGCAATGCAAATAATTGCAAACACAATGCAAATGAAATTTTTACTGCAAATGAAATTCGAAGAGCAAAAGAAATTTGCAACCCAAGTGAAATACGCAAAGACAATGCAATTGAAATTCACAAAGGTAACGTAAATAAACTTCCCATCCGCAATTAAAATATGCAAATGCAAATGACATTCGCAAATGCAAACAAAAAATTCCCAACTCAAGTGAAATTCTTAATGCAAACTTAACACAATTTAAATTTGCAACGCAAATTACATTTTCAAAGACAACGCAATTGAAATTCTCAAAGGCAACGCTAATGAAGTTCTTAACGCAAATGAAATTCCTAACGCAATTGAAATTTGCAAAGGCAACTTAAGTGAAAATTGCAAAAACACTATGCAAATGAAATTCTTACTGCAAATTGTCGTTGTGTTGCACTTGCCATTGCGATTTGAATTGCTTGCGTTTCGTTGCGGTTCAATTGCGTTGCATTGCTAATTTCAATTGCGTCCCAAAAATAAAATAACGCTTGCTCCGCAGACAGAACCAACCTACAAACCCAGATCCTCGAACACAACCCACATTGTTGGAAAGAAAACGAAAAGAAATTGAATGGATCCAATGCCTGCAAACACTGAACGACAACAATCGTCAACAAAGAACACACCTGGATCATCTGAAAACTGACCAACAAACCACTGAGTCACAAGGAACCTTTGTCACAAGGAAAGGAACCTTTGAGAATTACGAATTTTTTAGAGTTTTTTATTTTTTACAATTTTTCTAATCCAAACCCGACCCAAACTTCCGAACCCCAAACAACCCCCCCCTCTTTTTAAATACAACCTTTTTCAATATTTCAGAGCAATTTCTCTCTACATTTTCTATTTTTATCACAATTTTTTTCTTCACTATTATGACCCCCAAATATTTAATTAAAAACCTCCCCTCAATGAAGTCCAACACCACACTTAATAGGGAACATTCAAAACAATATTATCAATATTATTAATTATATTATTATTAACGATATTTTCAGGACGTTTGTGTTTTTCATTTTCACTGTCATGTCTGTTTCTGCCTCTAAGAATCTTCCAGGGTGGGGCTCCATCTGCCAGGTGCTGCAGTTTGGACTGGATCCCTTCCTCTTCCAACAAAGTCCATGAAGACATGGAGGACAGAGTCTGGTGTGATGACCTGGACTGGCCTGCACAGAGTCCTGACCTGAACTCCATAGAACACCAGGCCTTCTCCACCAACATCAGTGTGTGACCTCACCAATGACCTTATGGAAGAAAGGTCACAAACTCCTACAAACCCTCCTCAACCTTGTGGACAACATTCCCAGAAGAGTTGAAGCTGTAATTGCTGCAAAAGGTGGATCCACATGGTACTGAACTCAATGGGTTAGTGACTCATCTCCAAAGAAAGACCGAGAGAGGGGGAGCGGTCACCTATGCTCGAAGGCATAGACATGGGGGACACAGAATGTCCCCCCCCCACCGACCCACATATCCGTGGTGCCTTTAACACCGTCAGAACTGGCAGGAGGAAGAGAGCAGCGTGAACGCAAGGAGGGGGCGTGTCTGCAGCTGTGAACGCTGACCAGAGTCTGTTATGGGATGGAGTGTTTTTCTGGAAAGACGGTCAGTGGGGGACATAGGGGACTCATAGGGGAAATGTGAGCGCCCAAAAACGAAAAACAAATCCTTTTATCTCCCTAGACTAAGACCCCCAATTTCCGGGAAAAAATAATTAGATTTGTGTCAGGGCGCCCCCACTATTCTAGGTGGGGGCGGGTTGTAGACTCAACGCTTATGATTCCAGACCCGCAACAAACTAACAGCTGCTTCCTAATAAAAAATAGTTGTCATCAATAAAATTAATATTATTTATTGTGTTTACTGGATTTATAGAAAATAAATAAATAGACAGGAGTCTGCATCAAAGTGAATTTGTTTCCATCATCTCACTCAACTGAGTGTTTGACAGACAGAAAAGTCTATGGTTGTGGAAAATGGACAAAAGATCAAAGGAAACATCAAACTCATAAAGAATAAAAATAATTCCAATAAATAATTAAATATACTGTATATCCTGACAGAATTTTGAATTCAATGAACTATCGTAAGTGTGTAAAAAAAATCGATTCGGCAATATATCGCAATACGTCATTTGGCAATACTTGTATCGATTCAAAATGCTGCCAGATCGATATTTATTTAATTATTTCTGAGCGTCCTTCATCGTCTGACTCTTGTCGTCCACTTCACCCTCCGACCACTAGTTGGCAGCAGATAACATGGAGCCTCTTTGAGCAGCTCTACTCTGCACAAGACAACATGAAGACTGCAGCCAGAGGCAGCTTGTTCTGTTGATATGAGACATGAACTATTTAGTTTTTACTTGAAATGGATATCAAACAGAAACTCTGAGCCATGTTGCTGCCAGTAAGATATAAAAACGTGGATTGCTGTGCTTTTTAGTGGCTCAGAAAAATAAGATAGACAATGAAGCACGGCAGCAGCTAATAGGCTAATGCGCTTAGCATCTGCTAACAAAGAATAGAATGCATTTATTGTCATTGTGCATAGTACAATGAGATTTAAACATGCTAGCAATGCGGACTAAAGTTCTGCAGAACCTCAAAGCAATGGATTCTAGTTTAGGGACCTGATGGATCAGAGGGATGTTTACAACGCTTTAAAAATGGCTGACATTGTGATGATCAGCGTTACCAGTTACTTCAGTGTGTGAGAAGCATGGCTGCAAAGGTGCTACAGAGCGGATTTGTAAACAAAGCCTCTTTTTTGTCACATTAAAGCAACTTTTCTTCGTTCTGTCATTCTGCCTCATCATCACACCTTATTGTTTCTGGAAATAATCAGATATATTATCTGAGAGAAGCTACATTAATGCTGAAAATAAACAGCATTTTATATACCCAATAAAAACTTATTGGTTAAGGCTCATTCATTCTTTGTTTTTTCTTACACTGAAAAAAAAGTTTTTTTAAATCAGACAATGTTGACTGTTCCCTTTCTATATTTTAACTTACCAAAATAAAAGCATTATGAATTTGCTTTGGCAAACGCAACTTATATATGAGATACAATTGCAGTGCTTAACATTGTGATCATTAACCTGAATTTTAATGTCTTCCACTGTAATAAAATGGTCAAATTCGGTTTGAGGTTTTTCGAAGTCATTTTTAAAAAAATATCGGGATACGTATCGTATCGCCAGACTCTTGCCAATACACACCCCTAAACTATCGTGATATATCGCTAAAAATATTTTTTCTAACACATCTAGGTTGAGGCTCCCTGAGCTTTCATCTCAGTGATCCAAATGTCGCTTTGAGAGGTTCAGGTTGCTGACCCCTGGTCTAACACATCCACGTGCAGTCCAGGTTTGTATTGGAACATTTTCATGTATAAAGTAAAATGTTTTGTGAAAAAACAATATTGTTCCATAATGAGGAAATACAACACTTTATGTTCTTAATTTGTTATTTATTTTTCGTCCTCAAAGAATCGATGAGAGTGTCGTTAAAATACCATATCGATAAGCAGTATCAATAAGAGTAATAGTACCGTTAAAACTTTAACGATACCCATCCCTACTCATAAGGCCCTATATTTACTCACTTTATTATTTGGATCCAAAACTATGGTATATTTTTACCCATACCTACCTGCTGTGATTATCAGACAGCTCTCTTCACGAGCAACAGAACCCTGAAACAAAAGGAATAAAACAAAACTAAGGGGGGAGGAAGGTGAAGCCATGGTAGAGACAGAGATGGTCAGTGCATCAGGACTCCATGCATACTGCATGGAGTTCTTAATTTTCTTCTCCTTACCTCTTACCCTAACCCTAATCCTTTTTTTTACAGTACAAATGCAGGCAACCATACGTTAGTACTGTTTGACGCAGTGTTACGGCAAAGGACCGCTCTTTTTGGTTCAACACCGGTCCTCACAAAACAACTTCAAGGCTTCTATTCTGAATGTGACAGATGACTTTATAACAACTGAGTACATTTTTATTCCATGTATAAATAAAGATGATGATTAAATAAATGAATGAAAAAGCACAATGAGAATTTGATGCAGTTTCTGCTCTTGTAATGTGCTCTTTTCACCAGCAGTTGGCAACAAAGTTCAGCTCATGTTCAAACTTTCTCCAGTGTTTGTAGAAGTCACGTAAGATGATCCTTCAATGCTTTTGGAGGAATTTTTAGATATGATCCCTTTATGTCTCTTAATTTCTTTATACACTTGATGTTTCTGTAATTATTTTTGTACTAATTTTAAAGTCTTAATGCTATATTTGTAATAGACAAAACTGAGTTTAAAAAGTATATTTAATCATTATTTTGGCCATATTTTAATATAAACTTTAACGACCCTGCTGGTACATCACCGTAGTAGGAAATGAGAGCCGAGCTGCTAATTAACTGGCTACATTGGAGGGCTGTCCATGCTCCATTCACCGCACAGCTCTGCACAGGATAGTCTTATTATTTAATCACACCCACAAACAGCATGGACGTGACTTCTGCTTACAGCCCCCTCACTCATGGTTTTACACCCAAGAAACCCCCAGGTCGCCACACTGCCCCCACCTAAGAGGGTTAAGTGTCCCCACAACCCTCACATAGCTGAAAACCATACAAGACAAGCAGCAAAACACATGAACACACTTATTCTCACAATTCTGGGTTACAACCACCACAGTAACAGTCTGTCAGCTAGCTGGGTTTGTTCATCCGTCAGTGACACAGTTCCATGCCAATAGGTGCCCAGCCAGCAGAATCAAACACTGCCCCCACAGCGGTGGCATCACAACCCTCTGGGTGCACATTACCTTGGGGGAGCAGACTCTATCCGGTTAACCACAAAGAAAGGTTTCTGTGTGTCGGTGTGTGGCCCTAAACTTTGGAACGGTTTAAGTAATGAGCTCAAAAAATGTTCAAATATTCAAATATTCAAGAAAATATATAAAGAAACTCCTATTTCAGGATATGAAGATAAGAGGATTTAAGGATCAACAGGTGTTGGAATAATTCCAAATACATGTGTGAACTTGACTATGGTGAAATAATCAAAGCTCTTTTAATTACACCCAATGAGTGTTACATTGTAATGTGCAATAATGATTACTGAAATGTTTGAATTACAATCAATAAGCTATTGATTTTATTTACTTGATCTGCAATGTGTAGCAATAATTACTAGTTTGATGTTATCATGTGTTCTAATGATAATCAATTATTATTACATATCGGTATCGTTACTGTTTACTGAAATCATGAGGCACTGGATTTTGTTACTTGAAGAGAATCTATCTGATCAGAACCGGATTTAAAACACTGTTAAACTATCAAATGAATGAACTCAGTAGGGGTGGGATTATATGAGCTTGCTTCTTCCCACTCCTTTTCAAGCAATAAATCAAACTCTACTTATACCTCAGTTAATTATCACTGTATTTAATTAAGCATATATGATTTAAGTGACATTTTTGTTTTCTGTCTTTTTAATCAATGCATTTCATCATTTCTGTAATGAGTTTGATAAATATGTGTAAATTCTTTATTGCTTTGACTACAATGCTTGAAATAAATCAATAAAATCAAAAATCAAATCAACTGCTACTTCCGAGACTGGAATCATTCCTCTGCAGTCTCAGATTCCTGCAGGGCTGCCCCCAGGGTAGATGGCCTCACCAGCCGTGCATGCTGTGCAGACGTTTCAGAGCAAGTCCTCTGAGGAAGGCATGGAGGCTCAGATCCTCCACTGCTGCAGGTGGAACGGTTGGATAATCCAGCCAAACAAAGAGCTGCACATTGGCGGCGAAGGTCCCCAGGCGTTCGTCATCTCTACAGCTACGAGACTCCAGATGCTGTCGGTTCCGTTCTGTCAAACCCTGCTGTCCAAAGCATCGCTCCAATGCTGCTGTCAATGCTGACAGGTCCACAGAAAAGAGGTCCAGCAGTGCCTGGAGTGTAGGGCCCTCCAACGCCAGGCCTAGGTGTGTAACAAGTCTGTTCAGGACTTCAGCCCTCATAGCCGGCCGCCAAGTTGACCGGAGCGAGGTATGGTTCCAGCGGTGTTAAGCCATTGCATCGCAGAAGTTCGACTGGGCTGCGCACCGTCATCGCAGACTGCTCTGGACAGTTCATCACTGGCGATGAAAACGGACTTGCAGGGACAGGCTGCAGATGACGGTGGGTGCTCATACCATCAGGGAGATGATTTTGTCCTTGCTCCTCGCTTGTCCCGAGTTGCATCCAGGATGCAAATTTCTTGCTCCATCTCAGCCATCTCTTGCTCCACAGTGTTGCAGCACCGGCTAAATGATCCCACTTCTGATACCAATGTAACGACCCTGCTGGTATGTCACTGTAGAGGGGAAAGAAGAGCCAAGCTGCTAATTAACTATGGATGTCAGTTCTGCTCACAGCCCCCTCACTCGTAGTTTTACACCCAAGATTCCCCACTTCCTAAAAGTCTTATGGGCTGAAGGCGGGGCTGACTCCCAGGTTGCCACAATTATTACATTATTAATTGGTTCTTATCCTTAGAATAATATTGAAGACCGACCTGATTAAGAAAACCAGGAAACATTTTTATCTAAATTTAAGTTTTTTATTCTCTGTGTTTGCATTTATTTAGTCAGTTTAAAAGCATTTTTATTAGTTTTAGTGTTTTTTAAAGCATGTATCACCCTGGTGGAAGACATAAAAGTTGGACTCCTTTGAAAAAAATCTCATGGACGCTCAAGAACGCATAATTCTAAAAATGGTCCAATATGACCAACTGATTTGATTTTTTTTATTTGAAATGGTTTATTTCAAGCAATTAAGTAGAAATAATACACAACAGCAATATTTTCATCAGTTATACATTCATACAGTAACTAATCAAACTTAAGATAATTAATATTGCTTGAAAGGGAGTGGAAGGAAGCGGACTTATATAATCCCACCCCGTTATACTATAACCATTTTATTACATGATTTATCAATATCCGGTTCCCAGTTTTTATCAGACAGAATTAAAAATCATAAGATATCGATAAAGCACATAACAAAGATGAATTACTTAAGTATTACGCCAAAAATAACTATTTTAGAAATAAACAGAAATCTCACTCCCAAATCTGACACCAGGCGGGTCTTTCATGGAAATAAAGCAAGCAGAGGAGCCAAGGTGAGAACGTTCATTTTTTTATTCCAGAAAAAGAGCACTTTCATTGTATTTTCAATGCAAATTTCATTTTCAATGCATTTTCGGGGTGAAAATCTTTTTCAATGCGTTTTAATTTAGAATATCATTTGAGTGGCGTTTGCATTGAAAAGCTTATTTGCATTGCTTTTGTGAATCTTATTTGCGTTGCGAATTTAATTTGCTTTGTGTTTGCTGGCAAATTTAATTTGCGTTGAAATGCTTGAATGTGGCTCTAATCTAATTCTGCTTTACTTCCCAGAATTCCTTGCTGGAAATCCGGCACTTGTTCAGGAAAATGAACTGGACCTCAATTACACAAAGAACAGAACAAAGACGTTACTGGTGTAGCACTACGTCCAGTCAGAATCCTGAAAGATGGCAGAGCAAGGGGGGTTTGGAAGTGCAACGCTTCCCAATGAGTCAATTTCTAAACTACTTCAGGAAGATCTTCAACCTGTAAGTTCTTTATTTCTTGTTTTGGCCGCTGGGCTGATGTTTTCGTTTTTCTCTTTAGTTTACTAAATGTTTTTCTAAAAACATTCGGGGCAAAAAAGACAAATTTTAGAAGGTTCTTCTCTAAGTTTTTCCAAAATTCGTTATGGAATTATGACTTTTTTGCTGAAGCAGAGCTTAAATGTGGCTGTGTTCTAATCTACTCTATTCTATTCATCCAGTGCATCAAGCCTGGCCTGGGACACGGGAAGTGACTTTTTGGCGTCCGATTCGCCGTCCATGATGAGCAGCAGACTACATGGACAGCAAGAGCACAAAGGAAGCATCATTTCTGAGGTGAGTCGGAAATGGAAGCTTTTCCATTTCCAACTCACTCAAGTTCATCTCATCCGTGGTGCGGTTTATCCTCTGAGGAAGAGGGGGTGGAATCGGGTGCCACCCCCCAGTGCATCAGACCGGGCCAAGGGCCCGGGAAGTGACTTTTCGGCGTCCGATTTGGCGTCCATGATGAGCAGCACATTTCGTGGACGGCAAGAGCGGGAGGACAGCAACGTTCCAGCAGTTCAACATTTGGAAGAATCTATCCCCAACTTGCAGCCCCTTTCTGGTAAGCGGCGGACTGCCAGGACACGGAGATGGCCGCAGGCTAGATGGGCATACCGCCCAGTCCCACTACTGCCTACCCAGGCGTTGGAGGCCTGCACGGCGATGGACAAGGGGCGGGCCCACGTCTACAAACGGATGAATGGAGCACTCCGGGTGAGGCTTGAGATGTCGCCAGAGACTTGTTGTCGGCGGTTTTCGCTCTGTTGGGGTCCCATCCGGGGAGAGGCCGGCGGGGACGTGTAGCCGACTGAGGGGCCTTTGCCGTTGCTGGATCCGACCAGAGTGACGCACCGAAGAGCAGATCAGAAGGGTCGTCATCCTGGAGCAGCTGCCGTATGTGATTTTATCCAACGTACGGATGTCGGTGGAGGAGCACGAGCAAGAGGGAGGCCTCGCTGGTGCCCGGCTTTCCATGCCGTGACTCAATGTCGAATGAGGGGATTCTGCGGTGCTGTCTGGTGGGGATTGACGTGGTGACAGCGCCGTAATGGATTGCCGGTCCGGATTGCTTTACATCCTCAATCTCGCAGATCCCCCTCCTGCGAGATTGACGATGTGCTGGAATCCGGACCGGCAATCCGCCACCGCGCTGGCACTACGTCCTTCCCAACCAGAAAGCTCCACAGAGGCGCCTCGTCCAACGTTGATGCACTGCAGGGCAAGCCAGGAATCAGCAGGGCCCCCCTCTGGCTCGAGCTCCTTCACTAATGTCCCTACGTCGGATGAAAGCACATGCAGCAGCTGCTCCATGATGACGACCCTTCTGATCTGCTCTTCGGTGCGTCTCTCTGGTCGGATCCAGCAAAGGCAAAGGCCTTTCATTCGGTTATACGCTCCCACTGGCCTCACCACGGATGGCACCCCAACAGAGCGGAAGCGCCGACAACAAGTCTCTGGCGACATGTCAAGCCTCACCTGGAGGGCTCCATTCATCCGTTTGTAGACGTGGGCCCGCCTCTAGTCCCTTGCCGTGCAGGATTCCAATGCCTGGGTAGACAGCAGTGGGACCGGGCGGTATGCCCATCCAGCCTCCGGCCTTCTCCGCGTTTTGGAAGTCCGTAGCCAACCAGAAAGGGGCTGCATGTAGGCGATAGAAGCCTCCAAACGTTGCATCGCTGAAACGTTGCTGTCCTCCCGCTCTTGCCGTCCACGAAATCTGCTGCTCATCATGGAGGCCGAATAGGACCCGGAAAATCACTTCTCAGGCCCTTGGCCCGGTCTGATGCACTGGGGGGGGGGGGGGGGGCACCCGGATCCAACTCAGAGGCTGGAATGCAAAACGGAGGGGCTGAGCTTGATGTAGTGTCCTTCTCATCCCCAGACCTCTGCTTCTCCACCTTTTTGTGGCTGGCCATCTGTAATCCCAAATCTGACACCAGGCGGGTCCTTCATGGAAATAAAGCATGCAGAGGAGCCAAGGTGAGAACGTTCATTTTTTTATTCCAGAAAAAGAGCACTTTCATTGTATTTTCAATGCAAATTTCATTTTCAATGCATTTTCGGGGTGAAAATCTTTTTCAATGCGTTTTAATTTAGAATATCATTTGAGTGGCGTTTGCATTGAAAAGCTTATTTGCATTGCTTTTGTGAATCTTATTTGCGTTGCGAATTTAATTTGCTTTGTGTTTGCTGGCAAATTTAATTTGCGTTGAAATGCTTGAATGTGGCTCTAATCTAATTCTGCTTTACTTCCCAGAATTCCTTGCTGGAAATCCGGCACTTGTTCAGGAAAATGAACTGGACCTCAATTACACAAAGAACAGAACAAAGACGTTACTGGTGTAGCACTACGTCCAGTCAGAATCCTGAAAGATGGCAGAGCAAGGGGGGTTTGGAAGTGCAACGCTTCCCAATGAGTCAATTTCTAAACTACTTCAGGAAGATCTTCAACCTGTAAGTTCTTTATTTCTTGTTTTGGCCGCTGGGCTGATGTTTTCGTTTTTCTCTTTAGTTTACTAAATGTTTTTCTAAAAACATTCGGGGCAAAAAAGACAAATTTTAGAAGGTTCTTCTCTAAGTTTTTCCAAAATTCGTTATGGAATTATGACTTTTTTGCTGAAGCAGAGCTTAAATGTGGCTGTGTTCTAATCTACTCTATTCTATTCATCCAGTGCATCAAGCCTGGCCTGGGACACGGGAAGTGACTTTTTGGCGTCCGATTCGCCGTCCATGATGAGCAGCAGACTACATGGACAGCAAGAGCACAAAGGAAGCATCATTTCTGAGGTGAGTCGGAAATGGAAGCTTTTCCATTTCCAACTCACTCAAGTTCATCTCATCCGTGGTGCGGTTTATCCTCTGAGGAAGAGGGGGTGGAATCGGGTGCCACCCCCCAGTGCATCAGACCGGGCCTAGGGCCCGGGAAGTGACTTTTCGGCGTCCGATTTGGCGTCCATGATGAGCAGCACATTTCGTGGACGGCAAGAGCGGGAGGACAGCAACGTTCCAGCAGTTCAACATTTGGAAGAATCTATCCCCAACTTGCAGCCCCTTTCTGGTAAGCGGCGGACTGCCAGGACACGGAGATGGCCGCAGGCTAGATGGGCATACCGCCCAGTCCCACTACTGCCTACCCAGGCGTTGGAGGCCTGCACGGCGATGGACAAGGGGCGGGCCCACGTCTACAAACGGATGAATGGAGCACTCCGGGTGAGGCTTGAGATGTCGCCAGAGACTTGTTGTCGGCGGTTTTCGCTCTGTTGGGGTCCCATCCGGGGAGAGGCCGGCGGGGACGTGTAGCCGACTGAGGGGCCTTTGCCGTTGCTGGATCCGACCAGAGTGACGCACCGAAGAGCAGATCAGAAGGGTCGTCATCCTGGAGCAGCTGCCGTATGTGATTTTATCCAACGTACGGATGTCGGTGGAGGAGCACGAGCAAGAGGGAGGCCTCGCTGGTGCCCGGCTTTCCATGCCGTGACTCAATGTCGAATGAGGGGATTCTGCGGTGCTGTCTGGTGGGGATTGACGTGGTGACAGCGCCGTAATGGATTGCCGGTCCGGATTGCTTTACATCCTCAATCTCGCAGATCCCCCTCCTGCGAGATTGACGATGTGCTGGAATCCGGACCGGCAATCCGCCACCGCGCTGGCACTACGTCCTTCCCAACCAGAAAGCTCCACAGAGGCGCCTCGTCCAACGTTGATGCACTGCAGGGCAAGCCAGGAATCAGCAGGGCCCCCCTCTGGCTCGAGCTCCTTCACTAATGTCCCTACGTCGGATGAAAGCACATGCAGCAGCTGCTCCATGATGACGACCCTTCTGATCTGCTCTTCGGTGCGTCTCTCTGGTCGGATCCAGCAAAGGCAAAGGCCTTTCATTCGGTTATACGCTCCCATGGGCCTCACCACGGATGGCACCCCAACAGAGCGGAAGCGCCGACAACAAGTCTCTGGCGACATGTCAAGCCTCACCTGGAGGGCTCCATTCATCCGTTTGTAGACGTGGGCCCGCCTCTAGTCCCTTGCCGTGCAGGATTCCAATGCCTGGGTAGACAGCAGTGGGACCGGGCGGTATGCCCATCCAGCCTCCGGCCTTCTCCGCGTTTTGGAAGTCCGCAGCCAACCAGAAAGGGGCTGCATGTAGGCGATAGAAGCCTCCAAACGTTGCATCGCTGAAACGTTGCTGTCCTCCCGCTCTTGCCGTCCACGAAATCTGCTGCTCATCATGGAGGCCGAATAGGACCCGGAAAATCACTTCTCAGGCCCTTGGCCCGGTCTGATGCACTGGGGGGGGGGGGGGCACCCGGATCCAACTCAGAGGCTGGAATGCAAAACGGAGGGGCTGAGCTTGATGTAGTGTCCTTCTCATCCCCAGACCTCTGCTTCTCCACCTTTTTGTGGCTGGCCATCTGTAATCCCAAATCTGACACCAGGCGGGTCCTTCATGGAAATAAAGCATGCAGAGGAGCCAAGGTGAGAACGTTCATTTTTTTATTCCAGAAAAAGAGCACTTTCATTGTATTTTCAATGCAAATTTCATTTTCAATGCATTTTCGGGGTGAAAATCTTTTTCAATGCGTTTTAATTTAGAATATCATTTGAGTGGCGTTTGCATTGAAAAGCTTATTTGCATTGCTTTTGTGAATCTTATTTGCGTTGCGAATTTAATTTGCTTTGTGTTTGCTGGCAAATTTAATTTGCGTTGAAATGCTTGAATGTGGCTCTAATCTAATTCTGCTTTACTTCCCAGAATTCCTTGCTGGAAATCCGGCACTTGTTCAGGAAAATGAACTGGACCTCAATTACACAAAGAACAGAACAAAGACGTTACTGGTGTAGCACTACGTCCAGTCAGAATCCTGAAAGATGGCAGAGCAAGGGGGGTTTGGAAGTGCAACGCTTCCCAATGAGTCAATTTCTAAACTACTTCAGGAAGATCTTCAACCTGTAAGTTCTTTATTTCTTGTTTTGGCCGCTGGGCTGATGTTTTCGTTTTTCTCTTTAGTTTACTAAATGTTTTTCTAAAAACATTCGGGGCAAAAAAGACAAATTTTAGAAGGTTCTTCTCTAAGTTTTTCCAAAATTCGTTATGGAATTATGACTTTTTTGCTGAAGCAGAGCTTAAATGTGGCTGTGTTCTAATCTACTCTATTCTATTCATCCAGTGCATCAAGCCTGGCCTGGGACACGGGAAGTGACTTTTTGGCGTCCGATTCGCCGTCCATGATGAGCAGCAGACTACATGGACAGCAAGAGCACAAAGGAAGCATCATTTCTGAGGTGAGTCGGAAATGGAAGCTTTTCCATTTCCAACTCACTCAAGTTCATCTCATCCGTGGTGCGGTTTATCCTCTGAGGAAGAGGGGGTGGAATCGGGTGCCACCCCCCAGTGCATCAGACCGGGCCTAGGGCCCGGGAAGTGACTTTTCGGCGTCCGATTTGGCGTCCATGATGAGCAGCACATTTCGTGGACGGCAAGAGCGGGAGGACAGCAACGTTCCAGCAGTTCAACATTTGGAAGAATCTATCCCCAACTTGCAGCCCCTTTCTGGTAAGCGGCGGACTGCCAGGACACGGAGATGGCCGCAGGCTAGATGGGCATACCGCCCAGTCCCACTACTGCCTACCCAGGCGTTGGAGGCCTGCACGGCGATGGACAAGGGGCGGGCCCACGTCTACAAACGGATGAATGGAGCACTCCGGGTGAGGCTTGAGATGTCGCCAGAGACTTGTTGTCGGCGGTTTTCGCTCTGTTGGGGTCCCATCCGGGGAGAGGCCGGCGGGGACGTGTAGCCGACTGAGGGGCCTTTGCCGTTGCTGGATCCGACCAGAGTGACGCACCGAAGAGCAGATCAGAAGGGTCGTCATCCTGGAGCAGCTGCCGTATGTGATTTTATCCAACGTACGGATGTCGGTGGAGGAGCACGAGCAAGAGGGAGGCCTCGCTGGTGCCCGGCTTTCCATGCCGTGACTCAATGTCGAATGAGGGGATTCTGCGGTGCTGTCTGGTGGGGATTGACGTGGTGACAGCGCCGTAATGGATTGCCGGTCCGGATTGCTTTACATCCTCAATCTCGCAGATCCCCCTCCTGCGAGATTGACGATGTGCTGGAATCCGGACCGGCAATCCGCCACCGCGCTGGCACTACGTCCTTCCCAACCAGAAAGCTCCACAGAGGCGCCTCGTCCAACGTTGATGCACTGCAGGGCAAGCCAGGAATCAGCAGGGCCCCCCTCTGGCTCGAGCTCCTTCACTAATGTCCCTACGTCGGATGAAAGCACATGCAGCAGCTGCTCCATGATGACGACCCTTCTGATCTGCTCTTCGGTGCGTCTCTCTGGTCGGATCCAGCAAAGGCAAAGGCCTTTCATTCGGTTATACGCTCCCACTGGCCTCACCACGGATGGCACCCCAACAGAGCGGAAGCGCCGACAACAAGTCTCTGGCGACATGTCAAGCCTCACCTGGAGGGCTCCATTCATCCGTTTGTAGACGTGGGCCCGCCTCTAGTCCCTTGCCGTGCAGGATTCCAATGCCTGGGTAGACAGCAGTGGGACCGGGCGGTATGCCCATCCAGCCTCCGGCCTTCTCCGCGTTTTGGAAGTCCGCAGCCAACCAGAAAGGGGCTGCATGTAGGCGATAGAAGCCTCCAAACGTTGCATCGCTGAAACGTTGCTGTCCTCCCGCTCTTGCCGTCCACGAAATCTGCTGCTCATCATGGAGGCCGAATAGGACCCGGAAAATCACTTCTCAGGCCCTTGGCCCGGTCTGATGCACTGGGGGGGGGGGGGCACCCGGATCCAACTCAGAGGCTGGAATGCAAAACGGAGGGGCTGAGCTTGATGTAGTGTCCTTCTCATCCCCAGACCTCTGCTTCTCCACCTTTTTGTGGCTGGCCATCTGTAATCCCAAATCTGACACCAGGCGGGTCCTTCATGGAAATAAAGCATGCAGAGGAGCCAAGGTGAGAACGTTCATTTTTTTATTCCAGAAAAAGAGCACTTTCATTGTATTTTCAATGCAAATTTCATTTTCAATGCATTTTCGGGGTGAAAATCTTTTTCAATGCGTTTTAATTTAGAATATCATTTGAGTGGCGTTTGCATTGAAAAGCTTATTTGCATTGCTTTTGTGAATCTTATTTGCGTTGCGAATTTAATTTGCTTTGTGTTTGCTGGCAAATTTAATTTGCGTTGAAATGCTTGAATGTGGCTCTAATCTAATTCTGCTTTACTTCCCAGAATTCCTTGCTGGAAATCCGGCACTTGTTCAGGAAAATGAACTGGACCTCAATTACACAAAGAACAGAACAAAGACGTTACTGGTGTAGCACTACGTCCAGTCAGAATCCTGAAAGATGGCAGAGCAAGGGGGGTTTGGAAGTGCAACGCTTCCCAATGAGTCAATTTCTAAACTACTTCAGGAAGATCTTCAACCTGTAAGTTCTTTATTTCTTGTTTTGGCCGCTGGGCTGATGTTTTCGTTTTTCTCTTTAGTTTACTAAATGTTTTTCTAAAAACATTCGGGGCAAAAAAGACAAATTTTAGAAGGTTCTTCTCTAAGTTTTTCCAAAATTCGTTATGGAATTATGACTTTTTTGCTGAAGCAGAGCTTAAATGTGGCTGTGTTCTAATCTACTCTATTCTATTCATCCAGTGCATCAAGCCTGGCCTGGGACACGGGAAGTGACTTTTTGGCGTCCGATTCGCCGTCCATGATGAGCAGCAGACTACATGGACAGCAAGAGCACAAAGGAAGCATCATTTCTGAGGTGAGTCGGAAATGGAAGCTTTTCCATTTCCAACTCACTCAAGTTCATCTCATCCGTGGTGCGGTTTATCCTCTGAGGAAGAGGGGGTGGAATCGGGTGCCACCCCCCAGTGCATCAGACCGGGCCTAGGGCCCGGGAAGTGACTTTTCGGCGTCCGATTTGGCGTCCATGATGAGCAGCACATTTCGTGGACGGCAAGAGCGGGAGGACAGCAACGTTCCAGCAGTTCAACATTTGGAAGAATCTATCCCCAACTTGCAGCCCCTTTCTGGTAAGCGGCGGACTGCCAGGACACGGAGATGGCCGCAGGCTAGATGGGCATACCGCCCAGTCCCACTACTGCCTACCCAGGCGTTGGAGGCCTGCACGGCGATGGACAAGGGGCGGGCCCACGTCTACAAACGGATGAATGGAGCACTCCGGGTGAGGCTTGAGATGTCGCCAGAGACTTGTTGTCGGCGGTTTTCGCTCTGTTGGGGTCCCATCCGGGGAGAGGCCGGCGGGGACGTGTAGCCGACTGAGGGGCCTTTGCCGTTGCTGGATCCGACCAGAGTGACGCACCGAAGAGCAGATCAGAAGGGTCGTCATCCTGGAGCAGCTGCCGTATGTGATTTTATCCAACGTACGGATGTCGGTGGAGGAGCACGAGCAAGAGGGAGGCCTCGCTGGTGCCCGGCTTTCCATGCCGTGACTCAATGTCGAATGAGGGGATTCTGCGGTGCTGTCTGGTGGGGATTGACGTGGTGACAGCGCCGTAATGGATTGCCGGTCCGGATTGCTTTACATCCTCAATCTCGCAGATCCCCCTCCTGCGAGATTGACGATGTGCTGGAATCCGGACCGGCAATCCGCCACCGCGCTGGCACTACGTCCTTCCCAACCAGAAAGCTCCACAGAGGCGCCTCGTCCAACGTTGATGCACTGCAGGGCAAGCCAGGAATCAGCAGGGCCCCCCTCTGGCTCGAGCTCCTTCACTAATGTCCCTACGTCGGATGAAAGCACATGCAGCAGCTGCTCCATGATGACGACCCTTCTGATCTGCTCTTCGGTGCGTCTCTCTGGTCGGATCCAGCAAAGGCAAAGGCCTTTCATTCGGTTATACGCTCCCATGGGCCTCACCACGGATGGCACCCCAACAGAGCGGAAGCGCCGACAACAAGTCTCTGGCGACATGTCAAGCCTCACCTGGAGGGCTCCATTCATCCGTTTGTAGACGTGGGCCCGCCTCTAGTCCCTTGCCGTGCAGGATTCCAATGCCTGGGTAGACAGCAGTGGGACCGGGCGGTATGCCCATCCAGCCTCCGGCCTTCTCCGCGTTTTGGAAGTCCGCAGCCAACCAGAAAGGGGCTGCATGTAGGCGATAGAAGCCTCCAAACGTTGCATCGCTGAAACGTTGCTGTCCTCCCGCTCTTGCCGTCCACGAAATCTGCTGCTCATCATGGAGGCCGAATAGGACCCGGAAAATCACTTCTCAGGCCCTTGGCCCGGTCTGATGCACTGGGGGGGGGGGGGGCACCCGGATCCAACTCAGAGGCTGGAATGCAAAACGGAGGGGCTGAGCTTGATGTAGTGTCCTTCTCATCCCCAGACCTCTGCTTCTCCACCTTTTTGTGGCTGGCCATCTGTAATCCCAAATCTGACACCAGGCGGGTCCTTCATGGAAATAAAGCATGCAGAGGAGCCAAGGTGAGAACGTTCATTTTTTTATTCCAGAAAAAGAGCACTTTCATTGTATTTTCAATGCAAATTTCATTTTCAATGCATTTTCGGGGTGAAAATCTTTTTCAATGCGTTTTAATTTAGAATATCATTTGAGTGGCGTTTGCATTGAAAAGCTTATTTGCATTGCTTTTGTGAATCTTATTTGCGTTGCGAATTTAATTTGCTTTGTGTTTGCTGGCAAATTTAATTTGCGTTGAAATGCTTGAATGTGGCTCTAATCTAATTCTGCTTTACTTCCCAGAATTCCTTGCTGGAAATCCGGCACTTGTTCAGGAAAATGAACTGGACCTCAATTACACAAAGAACAGAACAAAGACGTTACTGGTGTAGCACTACGTCCAGTCAGAATCCTGAAAGATGGCAGAGCAAGGGGGGTTTGGAAGTGCAACGCTTCCCAATGAGTCAATTTCTAAACTACTTCAGGAAGATCTTCAACCTGTAAGTTCTTTATTTCTTGTTTTGGCCGCTGGGCTGATGTTTTCGTTTTTCTCTTTAGTTTACTAAATGTTTTTCTAAAAACATTCGGGGCAAAAAAGACAAATTTTAGAAGGTTCTTCTCTAAGTTTTTCCAAAATTCGTTATGGAATTATGACTTTTTTGCTGAAGCAGAGCTTAAATGTGGCTGTGTTCTAATCTACTCTATTCTATTCATCCAGTGCATCAAGCCTGGCCTGGGACACGGGAAGTGACTTTTTGGCGTCCGATTCGCCGTCCATGATGAGCAGCAGACTACATGGACAGCAAGAGCACAAAGGAAGCATCATTTCTGAGGTGAGTCGGAAATGGAAGCTTTTCCATTTCCAACTCACTCAAGTTCATCTCATCCGTGGTGCGGTTTATCCTCTGAGGAAGAGGGGGTGGAATCGGGTGCCACCCCCCAGTGCATCAGACCGGGCCTAGGGCCCGGGAAGTGACTTTTCGGCGTCCGATTTGGCGTCCATGATGAGCAGCACATTTCGTGGACGGCAAGAGCGGGAGGACAGCAACGTTCCAGCAGTTCAACATTTGGAAGAATCTATCCCCAACTTGCAGCCCCTTTCTGGTAAGCGGCGGACTGCCAGGACACGGAGATGGCCGCAGGCTAGATGGGCATACCGCCCAGTCCCACTACTGCCTACCCAGGCGTTGGAGGCCTGCACGGCGATGGACAAGGGGCGGGCCCACGTCTACAAACGGATGAATGGAGCACTCCGGGTGAGGCTTGAGATGTCGCCAGAGACTTGTTGTCGGCGGTTTTCGCTCTGTTGGGGTCCCATCCGGGGAGAGGCCGGCGGGGACGTGTAGCCGACTGAGGGGCCTTTGCCGTTGCTGGATCCGACCAGAGTGACGCACCGAAGAGCAGATCAGAAGGGTCGTCATCCTGGAGCAGCTGCCGTATGTGATTTTATCCAACGTACGGATGTCGGTGGAGGAGCACGAGCAAGAGGGAGGCCTCGCTGGTGCCCGGCTTTCCATGCCGTGACTCAATGTCGAATGAGGGGATTCTGCGGTGCTGTCTGGTGGGGATTGACGTGGTGACAGCGCCGTAATGGATTGCCGGTCCGGATTGCTTTACATCCTCAATCTCGCAGATCCCCCTCCTGCGAGATTGACGATGTGCTGGAATCCGGACCGGCAATCCGCCACCGCGCTGGCACTACGTCCTTCCCAACCAGAAAGCTCCACAGAGGCGCCTCGTCCAACGTTGATGCACTGCAGGGCAAGCCAGGAATCAGCAGGGCCCCCCTCTGGCTCGAGCTCCTTCACTAATGTCCCTACGTCGGATGAAAGCACATGCAGCAGCTGCTCCATGATGACGACCCTTCTGATCTGCTCTTCGGTGCGTCTCTCTGGTCGGATCCAGCAAAGGCAAAGGCCTTTCATTCGGTTATACGCTCCCACTGGCCTCACCACGGATGGCACCCCAACAGAGCGGAAGCGCCGACAACAAGTCTCTGGCGACATGTCAAGCCTCACCTGGAGGGCTCCATTCATCCGTTTGTAGACGTGGGCCCGCCTCTAGTCCCTTGCCGTGCAGGATTCCAATGCCTGGGTAGACAGCAGTGGGACCGGGCGGTATGCCCATCCAGCCTCCGGCCTTCTCCGCATTTTGGAAGTCCGCAGCCAACCAGAAAGGGGCTGCATGTAGGCGATAGAAGCCTCCAAACGTTGCATCGCTGAAACGTTGCTGTCCTCCCGCTCTTGCCGTCCACGAAATCTGCTGCTCATCATGGAGGCCGAATAGGACCCGGAAAATCACTTCTCAGGCCCTTGGCCCGGTCTGATGCACTGGGGGGGGGGGGCACCCGGATCCAACTCAGAGGCTGGAATGCAAAACGGAGGGGCTGAGCTTGATGTAGTGTCCTTCTCATCCCCAGACCTCTGCTTCTCCACCTTTTTGTGGCTGGCCATCTGTAATCCCAAATCTGACACCAGGCGGGTCCTTCATGGAAATAAAGCATGCAGAGGAGCCAAGGTGAGAACGTTCATTTTTTTATTCCAGAAAAAGAGCACTTTCATTGTATTTTCAATGCAAATTTCATTTTCAATGCATTTTCGGGGTGAAAATCTTTTTCAATGCGTTTTAATTTAGAATATCATTTGAGTGGCGTTTGCATTGAAAAGCTTATTTGCATTGCTTTTGTGAATCTTATTTGCGTTGCGAATTTAATTTGCTTTGTGTTTGCTGGCAAATTTAATTTGCGTTGAAATGCTTGAATGTGGCTCTAATCTAATTCTGCTTTACTTCCCAGAATTCCTTGCTGGAAATCCGGCACTTGTTCAGGAAAATGAACTGGACCTCAATTACACAAAGAACAGAACAAAGACGTTACTGGTGTAGCACTACGTCCAGTCAGAATCCTGAAAGATGGCAGAGCAAGGGGGGTTTGGAAGTGCAACGCTTCCCAATGAGTCAATTTCTAAACTACTTCAGGAAGATCTTCAACCTGTAAGTTCTTTATTTCTTGTTTTGGCCGCTGGGCTGATGTTTTCGTTTTTCTCTTTAGTTTACTAAATGTTTTTCTAAAAACATTCGGGGCAAAAAAGACAAATTTTAGAAGGTTCTTCTCTAAGTTTTTCCAAAATTCGTTATGGAATTATGACTTTTTTGCTGAAGCAGAGCTTAAATGTGGCTGTGTTCTAATCTACTCTATTCTATTCATCCAGTGCATCAAGCCTGGCCTGGGACACGGGAAGTGACTTTTTGGCGTCCGATTCGCCGTCCATGATGAGCAGCAGACTACATGGACAGCAAGAGCACAAAGGAAGCATCATTTCTGAGGTGAGTCGGAAATGGAAGCTTTTCCATTTCCAACTCACTCAAGTTCATCTCATCCGTGGTGCGGTTTATCCTCTGAGGAAGAGGGGGTGGAATCGGGTGCCACCCCCCAGTGCATCAGACCGGGCCTAGGGCCCGGGAAGTGACTTTTCGGCGTCCGATTTGGCGTCCATGATGAGCAGCACATTTCGTGGACGGCAAGAGCGGGAGGACAGCAACGTTCCAGCAGTTCAACATTTGGAAGAATCTATCCCCAACTTGCAGCCCCTTTCTGGTAAGCGGCGGACTGCCAGGACACGGAGATGGCCGCAGGCTAGATGGGCATACCGCCCAGTCCCACTACTGCCTACCCAGGCGTTGGAGGCCTGCACGGCGATGGACAAGGGGCGGGCCCACGTCTACAAACGGATGAATGGAGCACTCCGGGTGAGGCTTGAGATGTCGCCAGAGACTTGTTGTCGGCGGTTTTCGCTCTGTTGGGGTCCCATCCGGGGAGAGGCCGGCGGGGACGTGTAGCCGACTGAGGGGCCTTTGCCGTTGCTGGATCCGACCAGAGTGACGCACCGAAGAGCAGATCAGAAGGGTCGTCATCCTGGAGCAGCTGCCGTATGTGATTTTATCCAACGTACGGATGTCGGTGGAGGAGCACGAGCAAGAGGGAGGCCTCGCTGGTGCCCGGCTTTCCATGCCGTGACTCAATGTCGAATGAGGGGATTCTGCGGTGCTGTCTGGTGGGGATTGACGTGGTGACAGCGCCGTAATGGATTGCCGGTCCGGATTGCTTTACATCCTCAATCTCGCAGATCCCCCTCCTGCGAGATTGACGATGTGCTGGAATCCGGACCGGCAATCCGCCACCGCGCTGGCACTACGTCCTTCCCAACCAGAAAGCTCCACAGAGGCGCCTCGTCCAACGTTGATGCACTGCAGGGCAAGCCAGGAATCAGCAGGGCCCCCCTCTGGCTCGAGCTCCTTCACTAATGTCCCTACGTCGGATGAAAGCACATGCAGCAGCTGCTCCATGATGACGACCCTTCTGATCTGCTCTTCGGTGCGTCTCTCTGGTCGGATCCAGCAAAGGCAAAGGCCTTTCATTCGGTTATACGCTCCCATGGGCCTCACCACGGATGGCACCCCAACAGAGCGGAAGCGCCGACAACAAGTCTCTGGCGACATGTCAAGCCTCACCTGGAGGGCTCCATTCATCCGTTTGTAGACGTGGGCCCGCCTCTAGTCCCTTGCCGTGCAGGATTCCAATGCCTGGGTAGACAGCAGTGGGACCGGGCGGTATGCCCATCCAGCCTCCGGCCTTCTCCGCGTTTTGGAAGTCCGCAGCCAACCAGAAAGGGGCTGCATGTAGGCGATAGAAGCCTCCAAACGTTGCATCGCTGAAACGTTGCTGTCCTCCCGCTCTTGCCGTCCACGAAATCTGCTGCTCATCATGGAGGCCGAATAGGACCCGGAAAATCACTTCTCAGGCCCTTGGCCCGGTCTGATGCACTGGGGGGGGGGGGCACCCGGATCCAACTCAGAGGCTGGAATGCAAAACGGAGGGGCTGAGCTTGATGTAGTGTCCTTCTCATCCCCAGACCTCTGCTTCTCCACCTTTTTGTGGCTGGCCATCTGTAATCCCAAATCTGACACCAGGCGGGTCCTTCATGGAAATAAAGCATGCAGAGGAGCCAAGGTGAGAACGTTCATTTTTTTATTCCAGAAAAAGAGCACTTTCATTGTATTTTCAATGCAAATTTCATTTTCAATGCATTTTCGGGGTGAAAATCTTTTTCAATGCGTTTTAATTTAGAATATCATTTGAGTGGCGTTTGCATTGAAAAGCTTATTTGCATTGCTTTTGTGAATCTTATTTGCGTTGCGAATTTAATTTGCTTTGTGTTTGCTGGCAAATTTAATTTGCGTTGAAATGCTTGAATGTGGCTCTAATCTAATTCTGCTTTACTTCCCAGAATTCCTTGCTGGAAATCCGGCACTTGTTCAGGAAAATGAACTGGACCTCAATTACACAAAGAACAGAACAAAGACGTTACTGGTGTAGCACTACGTCCAGTCAGAATCCTGAAAGATGGCAGAGCAAGGGGGGTTTGGAAGTGCAACGCTTCCCAATGAGTCAATTTCTAAACTACTTCAGGAAGATCTTCAACCTGTAAGTTCTTTATTTCTTGTTTTGGCCGCTGGGCTGATGTTTTCGTTTTTCTCTTTAGTTTACTAAATGTTTTTCTAAAAACATTCGGGGCAAAAAAGACAAATTTTAGAAGGTTCTTCTCTAAGTTTTTCCAAAATTCGTTATGGAATTATGACTTTTTTGCTGAAGCAGAGCTTAAATGTGGCTGTGTTCTAATCTACTCTATTCTATTCATCCAGTGCATCAAGCCTGGCCTGGGACACGGGAAGTGACTTTTTGGCGTCCGATTCGCCGTCCATGATGAGCAGCAGACTACATGGACAGCAAGAGCACAAAGGAAGCATCATTTCTGAGGTGAGTCGGAAATGGAAGCTTTTCCATTTCCAACTCACTCAAGTTCATCTCATCCGTGGTGCGGTTTATCCTCTGAGGAAGAGGGGGTGGAATCGGGTGCCACCCCCCAGTGCATCAGACCGGGCCTAGGGCCCGGGAAGTGACTTTTCGGCGTCCGATTTGGCGTCCATGATGAGCAGCACATTTCGTGGACGGCAAGAGCGGGAGGACAGCAACGTTCCAGCAGTTCAACATTTGGAAGAATCTATCCCCAACTTGCAGCCCCTTTCTGGTAAGCGGCGGACTGCCAGGACACGGAGATGGCCGCAGGCTAGATGGGCATACCGCCCAGTCCCACTACTGCCTACCCAGGCGTTGGAGGCCTGCACGGCGATGGACAAGGGGCGGGCCCACGTCTACAAACGGATGAATGGAGCACTCCGGGTGAGGCTTGAGATGTCGCCAGAGACTTGTTGTCGGCGGTTTTCGCTCTGTTGGGGTCCCATCCGGGGAGAGGCCGGCGGGGACGTGTAGCCGACTGAGGGGCCTTTGCCGTTGCTGGATCCGACCAGAGTGACGCACCGAAGAGCAGATCAGAAGGGTCGTCATCCTGGAGCAGCTGCCGTATGTGATTTTATCCAACGTACGGATGTCGGTGGAGGAGCACGAGCAAGAGGGAGGCCTCGCTGGTGCCCGGCTTTCCATGCCGTGACTCAATGTCGAATGAGGGGATTCTGCGGTGCTGTCTGGTGGGGATTGACGTGGTGACAGCGCCGTAATGGATTGCCGGTCCGGATTGCTTTACATCCTCAATCTCGCAGATCCCCCTCCTGCGAGATTGACGATGTGCTGGAATCCGGACCGGCAATCCGCCACCGCGCTGGCACTACGTCCTTCCCAACCAGAAAGCTCCACAGAGGCGCCTCGTCCAACGTTGATGCACTGCAGGGCAAGCCAGGAATCAGCAGGGCCCCCCTCTGGCTCGAGCTCCTTCACTAATGTCCCTACGTCGGATGAAAGCACATGCAGCAGCTGCTCCATGATGACGACCCTTCTGATCTGCTCTTCGGTGCGTCTCTCTGGTCGGATCCAGCAAAGGCAAAGGCCTTTCATTCGGTTATACGCTCCCACTGGCCTCACCACGGATGGCACCCCAACAGAGCGGAAGCGCCGACAACAAGTCTCTGGCGACATGTCAAGCCTCACCTGGAGGGCTCCATTCATCCGTTTGTAGACGTGGGCCCGCCTCTAGTCCCTTGCCGTGCAGGATTCCAATGCCTGGGTAGACAGCAGTGGGACCGGGCGGTATGCCCATCCAGCCTCCGGCCTTCTCCGCGTTTTGGAAGTCCGCAGCCAACCAGAAAGGGGCTGCATGTAGGCGATAGAAGCCTCCAAACGTTGCATCGCTGAAACGTTGCTGTCCTCCCGCTCTTGCCGTCCACGAAATCTGCTGCTCATCATGGAGGCCGAATAGGACCCGGAAAATCACTTCTCAGGCCCTTGGCCCGGTCTGATGCACTGGGGGGGGGGGGCACCCGGATCCAACTCAGAGGCTGGAATGCAAAACGGAGGGGCTGAGCTTGATGTAGTGTCCTTCTCATCCCCAGACCTCTGCTTCTCCACCTTTTTGTGGCTGGCCATCTGTAATCCCAAATCTGACACCAGGCGGGTCCTTCATGGAAATAAAGCATGCAGAGGAGCCAAGGTGAGAACGTTCATTTTTTTATTCCAGAAAAAGAGCACTTTCATTGTATTTTCAATGCAAATTTCATTTTCAATGCATTTTCGGGGTGAAAATCTTTTTCAATGCGTTTTAATTTAGAATATCATTTGAGTGGCGTTTGCATTGAAAAGCTTATTTGCATTGCTTTTGTGAATCTTATTTGCGTTGCGAATTTAATTTGCTTTGTGTTTGCTGGCAAATTTAATTTGCGTTGAAATGCTTGAATGTGGCTCTAATCTAATTCTGCTTTACTTCCCAGAATTCCTTGCTGGAAATCCGGCACTTGTTCAGGAAAATGAACTGGACCTCAATTACACAAAGAACAGAACAAAGACGTTACTGGTGTAGCACTACGTCCAGTCAGAATCCTGAAAGATGGCAGAGCAAGGGGGGTTTGGAAGTGCAACGCTTCCCAATGAGTCAATTTCTAAACTACTTCAGGAAGATCTTCAACCTGTAAGTTCTTTATTTCTTGTTTTGGCCGCTGGGCTGATGTTTTCGTTTTTCTCTTTAGTTTACTAAATGTTTTTCTAAAAACATTCGGGGCAAAAAAGACAAATTTTAGAAGGTTCTTCTCTAAGTTTTTCCAAAATTCGTTATGGAATTATGACTTTTTTGCTGAAGCAGAGCTTAAATGTGGCTGTGTTCTAATCTACTCTATTCTATTCATCCAGTGCATCAAGCCTGGCCTGGGACACGGGAAGTGACTTTTTGGCGTCCGATTCGCCGTCCATGATGAGCAGCAGACTACATGGACAGCAAGAGCACAAAGGAAGCATCATTTCTGAGGTGAGTCGGAAATGGAAGCTTTTCCATTTCCAACTCACTCAAGTTCATCTCATCCGTGGTGCGGTTTATCCTCTGAGGAAGAGGGGGTGGAATCGGGTGCCACCCCCCAGTGCATCAGACCGGGCCTAGGGCCCGGGAAGTGACTTTTCGGCGTCCGATTTGGCGTCCATGATGAGCAGCACATTTCGTGGACGGCAAGAGCGGGAGGACAGCAACGTTCCAGCAGTTCAACATTTGGAAGAATCTATCCCCAACTTGCAGCCCCTTTCTGGTAAGCGGCGGACTGCCAGGACACGGAGATGGCCGCAGGCTAGATGGGCATACCGCCCAGTCCCACTACTGCCTACCCAGGCGTTGGAGGCCTGCACGGCGATGGACAAGGGGCGGGCCCACGTCTACAAACGGATGAATGGAGCACTCCGGGTGAGGCTTGAGATGTCGCCAGAGACTTGTTGTCGGCGGTTTTCGCTCTGTTGGGGTCCCATCCGGGGAGAGGCCGGCGGGGACGTGTAGCCGACTGAGGGGCCTTTGCCGTTGCTGGATCCGACCAGAGTGACGCACCGAAGAGCAGATCAGAAGGGTCGTCATCCTGGAGCAGCTGCCGTATGTGATTTTATCCAACGTACGGATGTCGGTGGAGGAGCACGAGCAAGAGGGAGGCCTCGCTGGTGCCCGGCTTTCCATGCCGTGACTCAATGTCGAATGAGGGGATTCTGCGGTGCTGTCTGGTGGGGATTGACGTGGTGACAGCGCCGTAATGGATTGCCGGTCCGGATTGCTTTACATCCTCAATCTCGCAGATCCCCCTCCTGCGAGATTGACGATGTGCTGGAATCCGGACCGGCAATCCGCCACCGCGCTGGCACTACGTCCTTCCCAACCAGAAAGCTCCACAGAGGCGCCTCGTCCAACGTTGATGCACTGCAGGGCAAGCCAGGAATCAGCAGGGCCCCCCTCTGGCTCGAGCTCCTTCACTAATGTCCCTACGTCGGATGAAAGCACATGCAGCAGCTGCTCCATGATGACGACCCTTCTGATCTGCTCTTCGGTGCGTCTCTCTGGTCGGATCCAGCAAAGGCAAAGGCCTTTCATTCGGTTATACGCTCCCATGGGCCTCACCACGGATGGCACCCCAACAGAGCGGAAGCGCCGACAACAAGTCTCTGGCGACATGTCAAGCCTCACCTGGAGGGCTCCATTCATCCGTTTGTAGACGTGGGCCCGCCTCTAGTCCCTTGCCGTGCAGGATTCCAATGCCTGGGTAGACAGCAGTGGGACCGGGCGGTATGCCCATCCAGCCTCCGGCCTTCTCCGCGTTTTGGAAGTCCGCAGCCAACCAGAAAGGGGCTGCATGTAGGCGATAGAAGCCTCCAAACGTTGCATCGCTGAAACGTTGCTGTCCTCCCGCTCTTGCCGTCCACGAAATCTGCTGCTCATCATGGAGGCCGAATAGGACCCGGAAAATCACTTCTCAGGCCCTTGGCCCGGTCTGATGCACTGGGGGGGGGGGGCACCCGGATCCAACTCAGAGGCTGGAATGCAAAACGGAGGGGCTGAGCTTGATGTAGTGTCCTTCTCATCCCCAGACCTCTGCTTCTCCACCTTTTTGTGGCTGGCCATCTGTAATCCCAAATCTGACACCAGGCGGGTCCTTCATGGAAATAAAGCATGCAGAGGAGCCAAGGTGAGAACGTTCATTTTTTTATTCCAGAAAAAGAGCACTTTCATTGTATTTTCAATGCAAATTTCATTTTCAATGCATTTTCGGGGTGAAAATCTTTTTCAATGCGTTTTAATTTAGAATATCATTTGAGTGGCGTTTGCATTGAAAAGCTTATTTGCATTGCTTTTGTGAATCTTATTTGCGTTGCGAATTTAATTTGCTTTGTGTTTGCTGGCAAATTTAATTTGCGTTGAAATGCTTGAATGTGGCTCTAATCTAATTCTGCTTTACTTCCCAGAATTCCTTGCTGGAAATCCGGCACTTGTTCAGGAAAATGAACTGGACCTCAATTACACAAAGAACAGAACAAAGACGTTACTGGTGTAGCACTACGTCCAGTCAGAATCCTGAAAGATGGCAGAGCAAGGGGGGTTTGGAAGTGCAACGCTTCCCAATGAGTCAATTTCTAAACTACTTCAGGAAGATCTTCAACCTGTAAGTTCTTTATTTCTTGTTTTGGCCGCTGGGCTGATGTTTTCGTTTTTCTCTTTAGTTTACTAAATGTTTTTCTAAAAACATTCGGGGCAAAAAAGACAAATTTTAGAAGGTTCTTCTCTAAGTTTTTCCAAAATTCGTTATGGAATTATGACTTTTTTGCTGAAGCAGAGCTTAAATGTGGCTGTGTTCTAATCTACTCTATTCTATTCATCCAGTGCATCAAGCCTGGCCTGGGACACGGGAAGTGACTTTTTGGCGTCCGATTCGCCGTCCATGATGAGCAGCAGACTACATGGACAGCAAGAGCACAAAGGAAGCATCATTTCTGAGGTGAGTCGGAAATGGAAGCTTTTCCATTTCCAACTCACTCAAGTTCATCTCATCCGTGGTGCGGTTTATCCTCTGAGGAAGAGGGGGTGGAATCGGGTGCCACCCCCCAGTGCATCAGACCGGGCCTAGGGCCCGGGAAGTGACTTTTCGGCGTCCGATTTGGCGTCCATGATGAGCAGCACATTTCGTGGACGGCAAGAGCGGGAGGACAGCAACGTTCCAGCAGTTCAACATTTGGAAGAATCTATCCCCAACTTGCAGCCCCTTTCTGGTAAGCGGCGGACTGCCAGGACACGGAGATGGCCGCAGGCTAGATGGGCATACCGCCCAGTCCCACTACTGCCTACCCAGGCGTTGGAGGCCTGCACGGCGATGGACAAGGGGCGGGCCCACGTCTACAAACGGATGAATGGAGCACTCCGGGTGAGGCTTGAGATGTCGCCAGAGACTTGTTGTCGGCGGTTTTCGCTCTGTTGGGGTCCCATCCGGGGAGAGGCCGGCGGGGACGTGTAGCCGACTGAGGGGCCTTTGCCGTTGCTGGATCCGACCAGAGTGACGCACCGAAGAGCAGATCAGAAGGGTCGTCATCCTGGAGCAGCTGCCGTATGTGATTTTATCCAACGTACGGATGTCGGTGGAGGAGCACGAGCAAGAGGGAGGCCTCGCTGGTGCCCGGCTTTCCATGCCGTGACTCAATGTCGAATGAGGGGATTCTGCGGTGCTGTCTGGTGGGGATTGACGTGGTGACAGCGCCGTAATGGATTGCCGGTCCGGATTGCTTTACATCCTCAATCTCGCAGATCCCCCTCCTGCGAGATTGACGATGTGCTGGAATCCGGACCGGCAATCCGCCACCGCGCTGGCACTACGTCCTTCCCAACCAGAAAGCTCCACAGAGGCGCCTCGTCCAACGTTGATGCACTGCAGGGCAAGCCAGGAATCAGCAGGGCCCCCCTCTGGCTCGAGCTCCTTCACTAATGTCCCTACGTCGGATGAAAGCACATGCAGCAGCTGCTCCATGATGACGACCCTTCTGATCTGCTCTTCGGTGCGTCTCTCTGGTCGGATCCAGCAAAGGCAAAGGCCTTTCATTCGGTTATACGCTCCCATGGGCCTCACCACGGATGGCACCCCAACAGAGCGGAAGCGCCGACAACAAGTCTCTGGCGACATGTCAAGCCTCACCTGGAGGGCTCCATTCATCCGTTTGTAGACGTGGGCCCGCCTCTAGTCCCTTGCCGTGCAGGATTCCAATGCCTGGGTAGACAGCAGTGGGACCGGGCGGTATGCCCATCCAGCCTCCGGCCTTCTCCGCGTTTTGGAAGTCCGCAGCCAACCAGAAAGGGGCTGCATGTAGGCGATAGAAGCCTCCAAACGTTGCATCGCTGAAACGTTGCTGTCCTCCCGCTCTTGCCGTCCACGAAATCTGCTGCTCATCATGGAGGCCGAATAGGACCCGGAAAATCACTTCTCAGGCCCTTGGCCCGGTCTGATGCACTGGGGGGGGGGGGCACCCGGATCCAACTCAGAGGCTGGAATGCAAAACGGAGGGGCTGAGCTTGATGTAGTGTCCTTCTCATCCCCAGACCTCTGCTTCTCCACCTTTTTGTGGCTGGCCATCTGTAATCCCAAATCTGACACCAGGCGGGTCCTTCATGGAAATAAAGCATGCAGAGGAGCCAAGGTGAGAACGTTCATTTTTTTATTCCAGAAAAAGAGCACTTTCATTGTATTTTCAATGCAAATTTCATTTTCAATGCATTTTCGGGGTGAAAATCTTTTTCAATGCGTTTTAATTTAGAATATCATTTGAGTGGCGTTTGCATTGAAAAGCTTATTTGCATTGCTTTTGTGAATCTTATTTGCGTTGCGAATTTAATTTGCTTTGTGTTTGCTGGCAAATTTGATTTGCGTTGAAATGCTTGAATGTGGCTCTAATCTAATTCTGCTTTACTTCCCAGAATTCCTTGCTGGAAATCCGGCACTTGTTCAGGAAAATGAACTGGACCTCAATTACACAAAGAACAGAACAAAGACGTTACTGGTGTAGCACTACGTCCAGTCAGAATCCTGAAAGATGGCAGAGCAAGGGGGGTTTGGAAGTGCAACGCTTCCCAATGAGTCAATTTCTAAACTACTTCAGGAAGATATTCAACCTGTAAGTTCTTTATTTCTTGTTTTGGCCGCTGGGCTGATGTTTTCGTTTTTCTCTTTAGTTTACTAAATGTTTTTCTAAAAACATTCGGGGCAAAAAAGACAAATTTTAGAAGGTTCTTCTCTAAGTTTTTCCAAAATTCGTTATGGAATTATGACTTTTTTGCTGAAGCAGAGCTTAAATGTGGCTGTGTTCTAATCTACTCTATTCTATTCATCCAGTGCATCAAGCCTGGCCTGGGACACGGGAAGTGACTTTTTGGCGTCCGATTCGCCGTCCATGATGAGCAGCAGACTACATGGACAGCAAGAGCACAAAGGAAGCATCATTTCTGAGGTGAGTCGGAAATGGAAGCTTTTCCATTTCCAACTCACTCAAGTTCATCTCATCCGTGGTGCGGTTTATCCTCTGAGGAAGAGGGGGTGGAATCGGGTGCCACCCCCCAGTGCATCAGACCGGGCCTAGGGCCCGGGAAGTGACTTTTCGGCGTCCGATTTGGCGTCCATGATGAGCAGCACATTTCGTGGACGGCAAGAGCGGGAGGACAGCAACGTTCCAGCAGTTCAACATTTGGAAGAATCTATCCCCAACTTGCAGCCCCTTTCTGGTAAGCGGCGGACTGCCAGGACACGGAGATGGCCGCAGGCTAGATGGGCATACCGCCCAGTCCCACTACTGCCTACCCAGGCGTTGGAGGCCTTCACGGCGATGGACAAGGGGCAGGCCCACGTCTACAAACGGATGAATGGAGCACTCCGGGTGAGGCTTGAGATGTCGCCAGAGACTTGTTGTCGGCGGTTTTCGCTCTGTTGGGGTCCCATCCGGGGAGAGGCCGGCGGGGACGTGTAGCCGACTGAGGGGCCTTTGCCGTTACTGGATCCGACCAGAGTGACGCACCGAAGAGCAGATCAGAAGGGTCGTCATCCTGGAGCAGCTGCCGTATGTGATTTTATCCAACGTACGGATGTCGGTGGAGGAGCACGAGCAAGAGGGAGGCCTCGCTGGTGCCCGGCTTTCCATGCCGTGACTCAATGTCGAATGAGGGGATTCTGCGGTGCTGTCTGGTGGGGATTGACGTGGTGACAGCGCCGTAATGGATTGCCGGTCCGGATTGCTTTACATCCTCAATCTCGCAGATCCCCCTCCTGCGAGATTGACGATGTGCTGGAATCCGGACCGGCAATCCGCCACCGCGCTGGCACTACGTCCTTCCCAACCAGAAAGCTCCACAGAGGCGCCTCGTCCAACGTTGATGCACTGCAGGGCAAGCCAGGAATCAGCAGGGCCCCCCTCTGGCTCGAGCTCCTTCACTAATGTCCCTACGTCGGATGAAAGCACATGCAGCAGCTGCTCCATGATGACGACCCTTCTGATCTGCTCTTCGGTGCGTCTCTCTGGTCGGATCCAGCAAAGGCAAAGGCCTTTCATTCGGTTATACGCTCCCATTGGCCTCACCACGGATGGCACCCCAACAGAGCGGAAGCGCCGACAACAAGTCTCTGGCGACATGTCAAGCCTCACCTGGAGGGCTCCATTCATCCGTTTGTAGACGTGGGCCCGCCTCTAGTCCCTTGCCGTGCAGGATTCCAATGCCTGGGTAGACAGCAGTGGGACCGGGCGGTATGCCCATCCAGCCTCCGGCCTTCTCCGCGTTTTGGAAGTCCGCAGCCAACCAGAAAGGGGCTGCATGTAGGCGATAGAAGCCTCCAAACGTTGCATCGCTGAAAAGTTGCTGTCCTAACGCTCTTGCCGTCCACGAAATCTGCTGCTCATCATGGAGGCCGAATAGGACCCGGAAAATCACTTCTCAGGCCCTTGGCCCGGTCTGATGCACTGGGGGGGGGGGGCACCCGGATCCAACTCAGAGGCTGGAATGCAAAACGGAGGGGCTGAGCTTGATGTAGTGTCCTTCTCATCCCCAGACCTCTGCTTCTCCACCTTTTTGTGGCTGGCCATCTGTAATCCCAAATCTGACACCAGGCGGGTCCTTCATGGAAATAAAGCATGCAGAGGAGCCAAGGTGAGAACGTTCATTTTTTTATTCCAGAAAAAGAGCACTTTCATTGTATTTTCAATGCAAATTTCATTTTCAATGCATTTTCGGGGTGAAAATCTTTTTCAATGCGTTTTAATTTAGAATATCATTTGAGTGGCGTTTGCATTGAAAAGCTTATTTGCATTGCTTTTGTGAATCTTATTTGCGTTGCGAATTTAATTTGCTTTGTGTTTGCTGGCAAATTTGATTTGCGTTGAAATGCTTGAATGTGGCTCTAATCTAATTCTGCTTTACTTCCCAGAATTCCTTGCTGGAAATCCGGCACTTGTTCAGGAAAATGAACTGGACCTCAATTACACAAAGAACAGAACAAAGACGTTACTGGTGTAGCACTACGTCCAGTCAGAATCCTGAAAGATGGCAGAGCAAGGGGGGTTTGGAAGTGCAACGCTTCCCAATGAGTCAATTTCTAAACTACTTCAGGAAGATCTTCAACCTGTAAGTTCTTTATTTCTTGTTTTGGCCGCTGGGCTGATGTTTTCGTTTTTCTCTTTAGTTTACTAAATGTTTTTCTAAAAACATTCGGGGCAAAAAAGACAAATTTTAGAAGGTTCTTCTCTAAGTTTTTCCAAAATTCGTTATGGAATTATGACTTTTTTGCTGAAGCAGAGCTTAAATGTGGCTGTGTTCTAATCTACTCTATTCTATTCATCCAGTGCATCAAGCCTGGCCTGGGACACGGGAAGTGACTTTTTGGCGTCCGATTCGCCGTCCATGATGAGCAGCAGACTACATGGACAGCAAGAGCACAAAGGAAGCATCATTTCTGAGGTGAGTCGGAAATGGAAGCTTTTCCATTTCCAACTCACTCAAGTTCATCTCATCCGTGGTGCGGTTTATCCTCTGAGGAAGAGGGGGTGGAATCGGGTGCCACCCCCCAGTGCATCAGACCGGGCCTAGGGCCCGGGAAGTGACTTTTCGGCGTCCGATTTGGCGTCCATGATGAGCAGCACATTTCGTGGACGGCAAGAGCGGGAGGACAGCAACGTTCCAGCAGTTCAACATTTGGAAGAATCTATCCCCAACTTGCAGCCCCTTTCTGGTAAGCGGCGGACTGCCAGGACACGGAGATGGCCGCAGGCTAGATGGGCATACCGCCCAGTCCCACTACTGCCTACCCAGGCGTTGGAGGCCTGCACGGCGATGGACAAGGGGCGGGCCCACGTCTACAAACGGATGAATGGAGCACTCCGGGTGAGGCTTGAGATGTCGCCAGAGACTTGTTGTCGGCGGTTTTCGCTCTGTTGGGGTCCCATCCGGGGAGAGGCCGGCGGGGACGTGTAGCCGACTGAGGGGCCTTTGCCGTTGCTGGATCCGACCAGAGTGACGCACCGAAGAGCAGATCAGAAGGGTCGTCATCCTGGAGCAGCTGCCGTATGTGATTTTATCCAACGTACGGATGTCGGTGGAGGAGCACGAGCAAGAGGGAGGCCTCGCTGGTGCCCGGCTTTCCATGCCGTGACTCAATGTCGAATGAGGGGATTCTGCGGTGCTGTCTGGTGGGGATTGACGTGGTGACAGCGCCGTAATGGATTGCCGGTCCGGATTGCTTTACATCCTCAATCTCGCAGATCCCCCTCCTGCGAGATTGACGATGTGCTGGAATCCGGACCGGCAATCCGCCACCGCGCTGGCACTACGTCCTTCCCAACCAGAAAGCTCCACAGAGGCGCCTCGTCCAACGTTGATGCACTGCAGGGCAAGCCAGGAATCAGCAGGGCCCCCCTCTGGCTCGAGCTCCTTCACTAATGTCCCTACGTCGGATGAAAGCACATGCAGCAGCTGCTCCATGATGACGACCCTTCTGATCTGCTCTTCGGTGCGTCTCTCTGGTCGGATCCAGCAAAGGCAAAGGCCTTTCATTCGGTTATACGCTCCCACTGGCCTCACCACGGATGGCACCCCAACAGAGCGGAAGCGCCGACAACAAGTCTCTGGCGACATGTCAAGCCTCACCTGGAGGGCTCCATTCATCCGTTTGTAGACGTGGGCCCGCCTCTAGTCCCTTGCCGTGCAGGATTCCAATGCCTGGGTAGACAGCAGTGGGACCGGGCGGTATGCCCATCCAGCCTCCGGCCTTCTCCGCGTTTTGGAAGTCCGCAGCCAACCAGAAAGGGGCTGCATGTAGGCGATAGAAGCCTCCAAACGTTGCATCGCTGAAACGTTGCTGTCCTCCCGCTCTTGCCGTCCACGAAATCTGCTGCTCATCATGGAGGCCGAATAGGACCCGGAAAATCACTTCTCAGGCCCTTGGCCCGGTCTGATGCACTGGGGGGGGGGGGCACCCGGATCCAACTCAGAGGCTGGAATGCAAAACGGAGGGGCTGAGCTTGATGTAGTGTCCTTCTCATCCCCAGACCTCTGCTTCTCCACCTTTTTGTGGCTGGCCATCTGTAATCCCAAATCTGACACCAGGCGGGTCCTTCATGGAAATAAAGCATGCAGAGGAGCCAAGGTGAGAACGTTCATTTTTTTATTCCAGAAAAAGAGCACTTTCATTGTATTTTCAATGCAAATTTCATTTTCAATGCATTTTCGGGGTGAAAATCTTTTTCAATGCGTTTTAATTTAGAATATCATTTGAGTGGCGTTTGCATTGAAAAGCTTATTTGCATTGCTTTTGTGAATCTTATTTGCGTTGCGAATTTAATTTGCTTTGTGTTTGCTGGCAAATTTAATTTGCGTTGAAATGCTTGAATGTGGCTCTAATCTAATTCTGCTTTACTTCCCAGAATTCCTTGCTGGAAATCCGGCACTTGTTCAGGAAAATGAACTGGACCTCAATTACACAAAGAACAGAACAAAGACGTTACTGGTGTAGCACTACGTCCAGTCAGAATCCTGAAAGATGGCAGAGCAAGGGGGGTTTGGAAGTGCAACGCTTCCCAATGAGTCAATTTCTAAACTACTTCAGGAAGATCTTCAACCTGTAAGTTCTTTATTTCTTGTTTTGGCCGCTGGGCTGATGTTTTCGTTTTTCTCTTTAGTTTACTAAATGTTTTTCTAAAAACATTCGGGGCAAAAAAGACAAATTTTAGAAGGTTCTTCTCTAAGTTTTTCCAAAATTCGTTATGGAATTATGACTTTTTTGCTGAAGCAGAGCTTAAATGTGGCTGTGTTCTAATCTACTCTATTCTATTCATCCAGTGCATCAAGCCTGGCCTGGGACACGGGAAGTGACTTTTTGGCGTCCGATTCGCCGTCCATGATGAGCAGCAGACTACATGGACAGCAAGAGCACAAAGGAAGCATCATTTCTGAGGTGAGTCGGAAATGGAAGCTTTTCCATTTCCAACTCACTCAAGTTCATCTCATCCGTGGTGCGGTTTATCCTCTGAGGAAGAGGGGGTGGAATCGGGTGCCACCCCCCAGTGCATCAGACCGGGCCTAGGGCCCGGGAAGTGACTTTTCGGCGTCCGATTTGGCGTCCATGATGAGCAGCACATTTCGTGGACGGCAAGAGCGGGAGGACAGCAACGTTCCAGCAGTTCAACATTTGGAAGAATCTATCCCCAACTTGCAGCCCCTTTCTGGTAAGCGGCGGACTGCCAGGACACGGAGATGGCCGCAGGCTAGATGGGCATACCGCCCAGTCCCACTACTGCCTACCCAGGCGTTGGAGGCCTGCACGGCGATGGACAAGGGGCGGGCCCACGTCTACAAACGGATGAATGGAGCACTCCGGGTGAGGCTTGAGATGTCGCCAGAGACTTGTTGTCGGCGGTTTTCGCTCTGTTGGGGTCCCATCCGGGGAGAGGCCGGCGGGGACGTGTAGCCGACTGAGGGGCCTTTGCCGTTGCTGGATCCGACCAGAGTGACGCACCGAAGAGCAGATCAGAAGGGTCGTCATCCTGGAGCAGCTGCCGTATGTGATTTTATCCAACGTACGGATGTCGGTGGAGGAGCACGAGCAAGAGGGAGGCCTCGCTGGTGCCCGGCTTTCCATGCCGTGACTCAATGTCGAATGAGGGGATTCTGCGGTGCTGTCTGGTGGGGATTGACGTGGTGACAGCGCCGTAATGGATTGCCGGTCCGGATTGCTTTACATCCTCAATCTCGCAGATCCCCCTCCTGCGAGATTGACGATGTGCTGGAATCCGGACCGGCAATCCGCCACCGCGCTGGCACTACGTCCTTCCCAACCAGAAAGCTCCACAGAGGCGCCTCGTCCAACGTTGATGCACTGCAGGGCAAGCCAGGAATCAGCAGGGCCCCCCTCTGGCTCGAGCTCCTTCACTAATGTCCCTACGTCGGATGAAAGCACATGCAGCAGCTGCTCCATGATGACGACCCTTCTGATCTGCTCTTCGGTGCGTCTCTCTGGTCGGATCCAGCAAAGGCAAAGGCCTTTCATTCGGTTATACGCTCCCATGGGCCTCACCACGGATGGCACCCCAACAGAGCGGAAGCGCCGACAACAAGTCTCTGGCGACATGTCAAGCCTCACCTGGAGGGCTCCATTCATCCGTTTGTAGACGTGGGCCCGCCTCTAGTCCCTTGCCGTGCAGGATTCCAATGCCTGGGTAGACAGCAGTGGGACCGGGCGGTATGCCCATCCAGCCTCCGGCCTTCTCCGCGTTTTGGAAGTCCGCAGCCAACCAGAAAGGGGCTGCATGTAGGCGATAGAAGCCTCCAAACGTTGCATCGCTGAAACGTTGCTGTCCTCCCGCTCTTGCCGTCCACGAAATCTGCTGCTCATCATGGAGGCCGAATAGGACCCGGAAAATCACTTCTCAGGCCCTTGGCCCGGTCTGATGCACTGGGGGGGGGGGGCACCCGGATCCAACTCAGAGGCTGGAATGCAAAACGGAGGGGCTGAGCTTGATGTAGTGTCCTTCTCATCCCCAGACCTCTGCTTCTCCACCTTTTTGTGGCTGGCCATCTGTAATCCCAAATCTGACACCAGGCGGGTCCTTCATGGAAATAAAGCATGCAGAGGAGCCAAGGTGAGAACGTTCATTTTTTTATTCCAGAAAAAGAGCACTTTCATTGTATTTTCAATGCAAATTTCATTTTCAATGCATTTTCGGGGTGAAAATCTTTTTCAATGCGTTTTAATTTAGAATATCATTTGAGTGGCGTTTGCATTGAAAAGCTTATTTGCATTGCTTTTGTGAATCTTATTTGCGTTGCGAATTTAATTTGCTTTGTGTTTGCTGGCAAATTTAATTTGCGTTGAAATGCTTGAATGTGGCTCTAATCTAATTCTGCTTTACTTCCCAGAATTCCTTGCTGGAAATCCGGCACTTGTTCAGGAAAATGAACTGGACCTCAATTACACAAAGAACAGAACAAAGACGTTACTGGTGTAGCACTACGTCCAGTCAGAATCCTGAAAGATGGCAGAGCAAGGGGGGTTTGGAAGTGCAACGCTTCCCAATGAGTCAATTTCTAAACTACTTCAGGAAGATCTTCAACCTGTAAGTTCTTTATTTCTTGTTTTGGCCGCTGGGCTGATGTTTTCGTTTTTCTCTTTAGTTTACTAAATGTTTTTCTAAAAACATTCGGGGCAAAAAAGACAAATTTTAGAAGGTTCTTCTCTAAGTTTTTCCAAAATTCGTTATGGAATTATGACTTTTTTGCTGAAGCAGAGCTTAAATGTGGCTGTGTTCTAATCTACTCTATTCTATTCATCCAGTGCATCAAGCCTGGCCTGGGACACGGGAAGTGACTTTTTGGCGTCCGATTCGCCGTCCATGATGAGCAGCAGACTACATGGACAGCAAGAGCACAAAGGAAGCATCATTTCTGAGGTGAGTCGGAAATGGAAGCTTTTCCATTTCCAACTCACTCAAGTTCATCTCATCCGTGGTGCGGTTTATCCTCTGAGGAAGAGGGGGTGGAATCGGGTGCCACCCCCCAGTGCATCAGACCGGGCCTAGGGCCCGGGAAGTGACTTTTCGGCGTCCGATTTGGCGTCCATGATGAGCAGCACATTTCGTGGACGGCAAGAGCGGGAGGACAGCAACGTTCCAGCAGTTCAACATTTGGAAGAATCTATCCCCAACTTGCAGCCCCTTTCTGGTAAGCGGCGGACTGCCAGGACACGGAGATGGCCGCAGGCTAGATGGGCATACCGCCCAGTCCCACTACTGCCTACCCAGGCGTTGGAGGCCTGCACGGCGATGGACAAGGGGCGGGCCCACGTCTACAAACGGATGAATGGAGCACTCCGGGTGAGGCTTGAGATGTCGCCAGAGACTTGTTGTCGGCGGTTTTCGCTCTGTTGGGGTCCCATCCGGGGAGAGGCCGGCGGGGACGTGTAGCCGACTGAGGGGCCTTTGCCGTTGCTGGATCCGACCAGAGTGACGCACCGAAGAGCAGATCAGAAGGGTCGTCATCCTGGAGCAGCTGCCGTATGTGATTTTATCCAACGTACGGATGTCGGTGGAGGAGCACGAGCAAGAGGGAGGCCTCGCTGGTGCCCGGCTTTCCATGCCGTGACTCAATGTCGAATGAGGGGATTCTGCGGTGCTGTCTGGTGGGGATTGACGTGGTGACAGCGCCGTAATGGATTGCCGGTCCGGATTGCTTTACATCCTCAATCTCGCAGATCCCCCTCCTGCGAGATTGACGATGTGCTGGAATCCGGACCGGCAATCCGCCACCGCGCTGGCACTACGTCCTTCCCAACCAGAAAGCTCCACAGAGGCGCCTCGTCCAACGTTGATGCACTGCAGGGCAAGCCAGGAATCAGCAGGGCCCCCCTCTGGCTCGAGCTCCTTCACTAATGTCCCTACGTCGGATGAAAGCACATGCAGCAGCTGCTCCATGATGACGACCCTTCTGATCTGCTCTTCGGTGCGTCTCTCTGGTCGGATCCAGCAAAGGCAAAGGCCTTTCATTCGGTTATACGCTCCCATGGGCCTCACCACGGATGGCACCCCAACAGAGCGGAAGCGCCGACAACAAGTCTCTGGCGACATGTCAAGCCTCACCTGGAGGGCTCCATTCATCCGTTTGTAGACGTGGGCCCGCCTCTAGTCCCTTGCCGTGCAGGATTCCAATGCCTGGGTAGACAGCAGTGGGACCGGGCGGTATGCCCATCCAGCCTCCGGCCTTCTCCGCGTTTTGGAAGTCCGCAGCCAACCAGAAAGGGGCTGCATGTAGGCGATAGAAGCCTCCAAACGTTGCATCGCTGAAACGTTGCTGTCCTCCCGCTCTTGCCGTCCACGAAATCTGCTGCTCATCATGGAGGCCGAATAGGACCCGGAAAATCACTTCTCAGGCCCTTGGCCCGGTCTGATGCACTGGGGGGGGGGGGCACCCGGATCCAACTCAGAGGCTGGAATGCAAAACGGAGGGGCTGAGCTTGATGTAGTGTCCTTCTCATCCCCAGACCTCTGCTTCTCCACCTTTTTGTGGCTGGCCATCTGTAATCCCAAATCTGACACCAGGCGGGTCCTTCATGGAAATAAAGCATGCAGAGGAGCCAAGGTGAGAACGTTCATTTTTTTATTCCAGAAAAAGAGCACTTTCATTGTATTTTCAATGCAAATTTCATTTTCAATGCATTTTCGGGGTGAAAATCTTTTTCAATGCGTTTTAATTTAGAATATCATTTGAGTGGCGTTTGCATTGAAAAGCTTATTTGCATTGCTTTTGTGAATCTTATTTGCGTTGCGAATTTAATTTGCTTTGTGTTTGCTGGCAAATTTGATTTGCGTTGAAATGCTTGAATGTGGCTCTAATCTAATTCTGCTTTACTTCCCAGAATTCCTTGCTGGAAATCCGGCACTTGTTCAGGAAAATGAACTGGACCTCAATTACACAAAGAACAGAACAAAGACGTTACTGGTGTAGCACTACGTCCAGTCAGAATCCTGAAAGATGGCAGAGCAAGGGGGGTTTGGAAGTGCAACGCTTCCCAATGAGTCAATTTCTAAACTACTTCAGGAAGATATTCAACCTGTAAGTTCTTTATTTCTTGTTTTGGCCGCTGGGCTGATGTTTTCGTTTTTCTCTTTAGTTTACTAAATGTTTTTCTAAAAACATTCGGGGCAAAAAAGACAAATTTTAGAAGGTTCTTCTCTAAGTTTTTCCAAAATTCGTTATGGAATTATGACTTTTTTGCTGAAGCAGAGCTTAAATGTGGCTGTGTTCTAATCTACTCTATTCTATTCATCCAGTGCATCAAGCCTGGCCTGGGACACGGGAAGTGACTTTTTGGCGTCCGATTCGCCGTCCATGATGAGCAGCAGACTACATGGACAGCAAGAGCACAAAGGAAGCATCATTTCTGAGGTGAGTCGGAAATGGAAGCTTTTCCATTTCCAACTCACTCAAGTTCATCTCATCCGTGGTGCGGTTTATCCTCTGAGGAAGAGGGGGTGGAATCGGGTGCCACCCCCCAGTGCATCAGACCGGGCCTAGGGCCCGGGAAGTGACTTTTCGGCGTCCGATTTGGCGTCCATGATGAGCAGCACATTTCGTGGACGGCAAGAGCGGGAGGACAGCAACGTTCCAGCAGTTCAACATTTGGAAGAATCTATCCCCAACTTGCAGCCCCTTTCTGGTAAGCGGCGGACTGCCAGGACACGGAGATGGCCGCAGGCTAGATGGGCATACCGCCCAGTCCCACTACTGCCTACCCAGGCGTTGGAGGCCTTCACGGCGATGGACAAGGGGCAGGCCCACGTCTACAAACGGATGAATGGAGCACTCCGGGTGAGGCTTGAGATGTCGCCAGAGACTTGTTGTCGGCGGTTTTCGCTCTGTTGGGGTCCCATCCGGGGAGAGGCCGGCGGGGACGTGTAGCCGACTGAGGGGCCTTTGCCGTTACTGGATCCGACCAGAGTGACGCACCGAAGAGCAGATCAGAAGGGTCGTCATCCTGGAGCAGCTGCCGTATGTGATTTTATCCAACGTACGGATGTCGGTGGAGGAGCACGAGCAAGAGGGAGGCCTCGCTGGTGCCCGGCTTTCCATGCCGTGACTCAATGTCGAATGAGGGGATTCTGCGGTGCTGTCTGGTGGGGATTGACGTGGTGACAGCGCCGTAATGGATTGCCGGTCCGGATTGCTTTACATCCTCAATCTCGCAGATCCCCCTCCTGCGAGATTGACGATGTGCTGGAATCCGGACCGGCAATCCGCCACCGCGCTGGCACTACGTCCTTCCCAACCAGAAAGCTCCACAGAGGCGCCTCGTCCAACGTTGATGCACTGCAGGGCAAGCCAGGAATCAGCAGGGCCCCCCTCTGGCTCGAGCTCCTTCACTAATGTCCCTACGTCGGATGAAAGCACATGCAGCAGCTGCTCCATGATGACGACCCTTCTGATCTGCTCTTCGGTGCGTCTCTCTGGTCGGATCCAGCAAAGGCAAAGGCCTTTCATTCGGTTATACGCTCCCATTGGCCTCACCACGGATGGCACCCCAACAGAGCGGAAGCGCCGACAACAAGTCTCTGGCGACATGTCAAGCCTCACCTGGAGGGCTCCATTCATCCGTTTGTAGACGTGGGCCCGCCTCTAGTCCCTTGCCGTGCAGGATTCCAATGCCTGGGTAGACAGCAGTGGGACCGGGCGGTATGCCCATCCAGCCTCCGGCCTTCTCCGCGTTTTGGAAGTCCGCAGCCAACCAGAAAGGGGCTGCATGTAGGCGATAGAAGCCTCCAAACGTTGCATCGCTGAAAAGTTGCTGTCCTAACGCTCTTGCCGTCCACGAAATCTGCTGCTCATCATGGAGGCCGAATAGGACCCGGAAAATCACTTCTCAGGCCCTTGGCCCGGTCTGATGCACTGGGGGGGGGGGGCACCCGGATCCAACTCAGAGGCTGGAATGCAAAACGGAGGGGCTGAGCTTGATGTAGTGTCCTTCTCATCCCCAGACCTCTGCTTCTCCACCTTTTTGTGGCTGGCCATCTGTAATCCCAAATCTGACACCAGGCGGGTCCTTCATGGAAATAAAGCATGCAGAGGAGCCAAGGTGAGAACGTTCATTTTTTTATTCCAGAAAAAGAGCACTTTCATTGTATTTTCAATGCAAATTTCATTTTCAATGCATTTTCGGGGTGAAAATCTTTTTCAATGCGTTTTAATTTAGAATATCATTTGAGTGGCGTTTGCATTGAAAAGCTTATTTGCATTGCTTTTGTGAATCTTATTTGCGTTGCGAATTTAATTTGCTTTGTGTTTGCTGGCAAATTTGATTTGCGTTGAAATGCTTGAATGTGGCTCTAATCTAATTCTGCTTTACTTCCCAGAATTCCTTGCTGGAAATCCGGCACTTGTTCAGGAAAATGAACTGGACCTCAATTACACAAAGAACAGAACAAAGACGTTACTGGTGTAGCACTACGTCCAGTCAGAATCCTGAAAGATGGCAGAGCAAGGGGGGTTTGGAAGTGCAACGCTTCCCAATGAGTCAATTTCTAAACTACTTCAGGAAGATCTTCAACCTGTAAGTTCTTTATTTCTTGTTTTGGCCGCTGGGCTGATGTTTTCGTTTTTCTCTTTAGTTTACTAAATGTTTTTCTAAAAACATTCGGGGCAAAAAAGACAAATTTTAGAAGGTTCTTCTCTAAGTTTTTCCAAAATTCGTTATGGAATTATGACTTTTTTGCTGAAGCAGAGCTTAAATGTGGCTGTGTTCTAATCTACTCTATTCTATTCATCCAGTGCATCAAGCCTGGCCTGGGACACGGGAAGTGACTTTTTGGCGTCCGATTCGCCGTCCATGATGAGCAGCAGACTACATGGACAGCAAGAGCACAAAGGAAGCATCATTTCTGAGGTGAGTCGGAAATGGAAGCTTTTCCATTTCCAACTCACTCAAGTTCATCTCATCCGTGGTGCGGTTTATCCTCTGAGGAAGAGGGGGTGGAATCGGGTGCCACCCCCCAGTGCATCAGACCGGGCCTAGGGCCCGGGAAGTGACTTTTCGGCGTCCGATTTGGCGTCCATGATGAGCAGCACATTTCGTGGACGGCAAGAGCGGGAGGACAGCAACGTTCCAGCAGTTCAACATTTGGAAGAATCTATCCCCAACTTGCAGCCCCTTTCTGGTAAGCGGCGGACTGCCAGGACACGGAGATGGCCGCAGGCTAGATGGGCATACCGCCCAGTCCCACTACTGCCTACCCAGGCGTTGGAGGCCTGCACGGCGATGGACAAGGGGCGGGCCCACGTCTACAAACGGATGAATGGAGCACTCCGGGTGAGGCTTGAGATGTCGCCAGAGACTTGTTGTCGGCGGTTTTCGCTCTGTTGGGGTCCCATCCGGGGAGAGGCCGGCGGGGACGTGTAGCCGACTGAGGGGCCTTTGCCGTTGCTGGATCCGACCAGAGTGACGCACCGAAGAGCAGATCAGAAGGGTCGTCATCCTGGAGCAGCTGCCGTATGTGATTTTATCCAACGTACGGATGTCGGTGGAGGAGCACGAGCAAGAGGGAGGCCTCGCTGGTGCCCGGCTTTCCATGCCGTGACTCAATGTCGAATGAGGGGATTCTGCGGTGCTGTCTGGTGGGGATTGACGTGGTGACAGCGCCGTAATGGATTGCCGGTCCGGATTGCTTTACATCCTCAATCTCGCAGATCCCCCTCCTGCGAGATTGACGATGTGCTGGAATCCGGACCGGCAATCCGCCACCGCGCTGGCACTACGTCCTTCCCAACCAGAAAGCTCCACAGAGGCGCCTCGTCCAACGTTGATGCACTGCAGGGCAAGCCAGGAATCAGCAGGGCCCCCCTCTGGCTCGAGCTCCTTCACTAATGTCCCTACGTCGGATGAAAGCACATGCAGCAGCTGCTCCATGATGACGACCCTTCTGATCTGCTCTTCGGTGCGTCTCTCTGGTCGGATCCAGCAAAGGCAAAGGCCTTTCATTCGGTTATACGCTCCCATTGGCCTCACCACGGATGGCACCCCAACAGAGCGGAAGCGCCGACAACAAGTCTCTGGCGACATGTCAAGCCTCACCTGGAGGGCTCCATTCATCCGTTTGTAGACGTGGGCCCGCCTCTAGTCCCTTGCCGTGCAGGATTCCAATGCCTGGGTAGACAGCAGTGGGACCGGGCGGTATGCCCATCCAGCCTCCGGCCTTCTCCGCGTTTTGGAAGTCCGCAGCCAACCAGAAAGGGGCTGCATGTAGGCGATAGAAGCCTCCAAACGTTGCATCGCTGAAACGTTGCTGTCCTCCCGCTCTTGCCGTCCACGAAATCTGCTGCTCATCATGGAGGCCGAATAGGACCCGGAAAATCACTTCTCAGGCCCTTGGCCCGGTCTGATGCACTGGGGGGGGGGGGCACCCGGATCCAACTCAGAGGCTGGAATGCAAAACGGAGGGGCTGAGCTTGATGTAGTGTCCTTCTCATCCCCAGACCTCTGCTTCTCCACCTTTTTGTGGCTGGCCATCTGTAATCCCAAATCTGACACCAGGCGGGTCCTTCATGGAAATAAAGCATGCAGAGGAGCCAAGGTGAGAACGTTCATTTTTTTATTCCAGAAAAAGAGCACTTTCATTGTATTTTCAATGCAAATTTCATTTTCAATGCATTTTCGGGGTGAAAATCTTTTTCAATGCGTTTTAATTTAGAATATCATTTGAGTGGCGTTTGCATTGAAAAGCTTATTTGCATTGCTTTTGTGAATCTTATTTGCGTTGCGAATTTCATTTGCTTTGTGTTTGCTGGCAAATTTGATTTGCGTTGAAATGCTTGAATGTGGCTCTAATCTAATTCTGCTTTACTTCCCAGAATTCCTTGCTGGAAATCCGGCACTTGTTCAGGAAAATGAACTGGACCTCAATTACACAAAGAACAGAACAAAGACGTTACTGGTGTAGCACTACGTCCAGTCAGAATCCTGAAAGATGGCAGAGCAAGGGGGGTTTGGAAGTGCAACGCTTCCCAATGAGTCAATTTCTAAACTACTTCAGGAAGATCTTCAACCTGTAAGTTCTTTATTTCTTGTTTTGGCCGCTGGGCTGATGTTTTCGTTTTTCTCTTTAGTTTACTAAATGTTTTTCTAAAAACATTCGGGGCAAAAAAGACAAATTTTAGAAGGTTCTTCTCTAAGTTTTTCCAAAATTCGTTATGGAATTATGACTTTTTTGCTGAAGCAGAGCTTAAATGTGGCTGTGTTCTAATCTACTCTATTCTATTCATCCAGTGCATCAAGCCTGGCCTGGGACACGGGAAGTGACTTTTTGGCGTCCGATTCGCCGTCCATGATGAGCAGCAGACTACATGGACAGCAAGAGCACAAAGGAAGCATCATTTCTGAGGTGAGTCGGAAATGGAAGCTTTTCCATTTCCAACTCACTCAAGTTCATCTCATCCGTGGTGCGGTTTATCCTCTGAGGAAGAGGGGGTGGAATCGGGTGCCACCCCCCAGTGCATCAGACCGGGCCTAGGGCCCGGGAAGTGACTTTTCGGCGTCCGATTTGGCGTCCATGATGAGCAGCACATTTCGTGGACGGCAAGAGCGGGAGGACAGCAACGTTCCAGCAGTTCAACATTTGGAAGAATCTATCCCCAACTTGCAGCCCCTTTCTGGTAAGCGGCGGACTGCCAGGACACGGAGATGGCCGCAGGCTAGATGGGCATACCGCCCAGTCCCACTACTGCCTACCCAGGCGTTGGAGGCCTGCACGGCGATGGACAAGGGGCGGGCCCACGTCTACAAACGGATGAATGGAGCACTCCGGGTGAGGCTTGAGATGTCGCCAGAGACTTGTTGTCGGCGGTTTTCGCTCTGTTGGGGTCCCATCCGGGGAGAGGCCGGCGGGGACGTGTAGCCGACTGAGGGGCCTTTGCCGTTGCTGGATCCGACCAGAGTGACGCACCGAAGAGCAGATCAGAAGGGTCGTCATCCTGGAGCAGCTGCCGTATGTGATTTTATCCAACGTACGGATGTCGGTGGAGGAGCACGAGCAAGAGGGAGGCCTCGCTGGTGCCCGGCTTTCCATGCCGTGACTCAATGTCGAATGAGGGGATTCTGCGGTGCTGTCTGGTGGGGATTGACGTGGTGACAGCGCCGTAATGGATTGCCGGTCCGGATTGCTTTACATCCTCAATCTCGCAGATCCCCCTCCTGCGAGATTGACGATGTGCTGGAATCCGGACCGGCAATCCGCCACCGCGCTGGCACTACGTCCTTCCCAACCAGAAAGCTCCACAGAGGCGCCTCGTCCAACGTTGATGCACTGCAGGGCAAGCCAGGAATCAGCAGGGCCCCCCTCTGGCTCGAGCTCCTTCACTAATGTCCCTACGTCGGATGAAAGCACATGCAGCAGCTGCTCCATGATGACGACCCTTCTGATCTGCTCTTCGGTGCGTCTCTCTGGTCGGATCCAGCAAAGGCAAAGGCCTTTCATTCGGTTATACGCTCCCATTGGCCTCACCACGGATGGCACCCCAACAGAGCGGAAGCGCCGACAACAAGTCTCTGGCGACATGTCAAGCCTCACCTGGAGGGCTCCATTCATCCGTTTGTAGACGTGGGCCCGCCTCTAGTCCCTTGCCGTGCAGGATTCCAATGCCTGGGTAGACAGCAGTGGGACCGGGCGGTATGCCCATCCAGCCTCCGGCCTTCTCCGCGTTTTGGAAGTCCGCAGCCAACCAGAAAGGGGCTGCATGTAGGCGATAGAAGCCTCCAAACGTTGCATCGCTGAAACGTTGCTGTCCTCCCGCTCTTGCCGTCCACGAAATCTGCTGCTCATCATGGAGGCCGAATAGGACCCGGAAAATCACTTCTCAGGCCCTTGGCCCGGTCTGATGCACTGGGGGGGGGGTGCACCCGGATCCAACTCAGAGGCTGGAATGCAAAACGGAGGGGCTGAGCTTGATGTAGTGTCCTTCTCATCCCCAGACCTCTGCTTCTCCACCTTTTTGTGGCTGGCCATCTGTAATCCCAAATCTGACACCAGGCGGGTCCTTCATGGAAATAAAGCAAGCAGAGGAGCCAAGGTGAGAACGTTCATTTTTTTATTCCAGAAAAAGAGCACTTTCATTGTATTTTCAATGCAAATTTCATTTTCAATGCATTTTCGGGGTGAAAATCTTTTTCAATGCGTTTTAATTTAGAATATCATTTGAGTGGCGTTTGCATTGAAAAGCTTATTTGCATTGCTTTTGTGAATCTTATTTGCGTTGCGAATTTAATTTGCTTTGTGTTTGCTGGCAAATTTAATTTGCGTTGAAATGCTTGAATGTGGCTCTAATCTAATTCTGCTTTACTTCCCAGAATTCCTTGCTGGAAATCCGGCACTTGTTCAGGAAAATGAACTGGACCTCAATTACACAAAGAACAGAACAAAGACGTTACTGGTGTAGCACTACGTCCAGTCAGAATCCTGAAAGATGGCAGAGCAAGGGGGGTTTGGAAGTGCAACGCTTCCCAATGAGTCAATTTCTAAACTACTTCAGGAAGATCTTCAACCTGTAAGTTCTTTATTTCTTGTTTTGGCCGCTGGGCTGATGTTTTCGTTTTTCTCTTTAGTTTACTAAATGTTTTTCTAAAAACATTCGGGGCAAAAAAGACAAATTTTAGAAGGTTCTTCTCTAAGTTTTTCCAAAATTCGTTATGGAATTATGACTTTTTTGCTGAAGCAGAGCTTAAATGTGGCTGTGTTCTAATCTACTCTATTCTATTCATCCAGTGCATCAAGCCTGGCCTGGGACACGGGAAGTGACTTTTTGGCGTCCGATTCGCCGTCCATGATGAGCAGCAGACTACATGGACAGCAAGAGCACAAAGGAAGCATCATTTCTGAGGTGAGTCGGAAATGGAAGCTTTTCCATTTCCAACTCACTCAAGTTCATCTCATCCGTGGTGCGGTTTATCCTCTGAGGAAGAGGGGGTGGAATCGGGTGCCACCCCCCAGTGCATCAGACCGGGCCTAGGGCCCGGGAAGTGACTTTTCGGCGTCCGATTTGGCGTCCATGATGAGCAGCACATTTCGTGGACGGCAAGAGCGGGAGGACAGCAACGTTCCAGCAGTTCAACATTTGGAAGAATCTATCCCCAACTTGCAGCCCCTTTCTGGTAAGCGGCGGACTGCCAGGACACGGAGATGGCCGCAGGCTAGATGGGCATACCGCCCAGTCCCACTACTGCCTACCCAGGCGTTGGAGGCCTGCACGGCGATGGACAAGGGGCGGGCCCACGTCTACAAACGGATGAATGGAGCACTCCGGGTGAGGCTTGAGATGTCGCCAGAGACTTGTTGTCGGCGGTTTTCGCTCTGTTGGGGTCCCATCCGGGGAGAGGCCGGCGGGGACGTGTAGCCGACTGAGGGGCCTTTGCCGTTGCTGGATCCGACCAGAGTGACGCACCGAAGAGCAGATCAGAAGGGTCGTCATCCTGGAGCAGCTGCCGTATGTGATTTTATCCAACGTACGGATGTCGGTGGAGGAGCACGAGCAAGAGGGAGGCCTCGCTGGTGCCCGGCTTTCCATGCCGTGACTCAATGTCGAATGAGGGGATTCTGCGGTGCTGTCTGGTGGGGATTGACGTGGTGACAGCGCCGTAATGGATTGCCGGTCCGGATTGCTTTACATCCTCAATCTCGCAGATCCCCCTCCTGCGAGATTGACGATGTGCTGGAATCCGGACCGGCAATCCGCCACCGCGCTGGCACTACGTCCTTCCCAACCAGAAAGCTCCACAGAGGCGCCTCGTCCAACGTTGATGCACTGCAGGGCAAGCCAGGAATCAGCAGGGCCCCCCTCTGGCTCGAGCTCCTTCACTAATGTCCCTACGTCGGATGAAAGCACATGCAGCAGCTGCTCCATGATGACGACCCTTCTGATCTGCTCTTCGGTGCGTCTCTCTGGTCGGATCCAGCAAAGGCCTTTGATTCGGTTATACGCTCCCACTGGCCTCACCACGGATGGCACCCCAACAGAGCGGAAGCGCCGACAACAAGTCTCTGGCGACATGTCAAGCCTCACCTGGAGGGCTCCATTCATCCGTTTGTAGACGTGGGCCCGCCTCTAGTCCCTTGCCGTGCAGGATTCCAATGCCTGGGTAGACAGCAGTGGGACTGGGCGGTATGCCCATCCAGCCTCCGGCCTTCTCCGCGTTTTGGAAGTCCGCAGCCAACCAGAAAGGGGCTGCATGTAGGCGATAGAAGCCTCCAAACGTTGCATCGCTGAAACGTTGCTGTCCTCCCGCTCTTGCCGTCCACGAAATCTGCTGCTCATCATGGAGGCCGAATAGGACCCGGAAAATCACTTCTCAGGCCCTTGGCCCGGTCTGATGCACTGGGGGGGGGGCACCCGGATCCAACTCAGAGGCTGGAATGCAAAACGGAGGGGCTGAGCTTGATGTAGTGTCCTTCTCATCCCCAGACCTCTGCTTCTCCACCTTTTTGTGGCTGGCCATCTGTAATCCCAAATCTGACACCAGGCGGGTCCTTCATGGAAATAAAGCAAGCAGAGGAGCCAAGGTGAGAACGTTCATTTTTTTATTCCAGAAAAAGAGCACTTTCATTGTATTTTCAATGCAAATTTCATTTTCAATGCATTTTCGGGGTGAAAATCTTTTTCAATGCGTTTTAATTTAGAATATCATTTGAGTGGCGTTTGCATTGAAAAGCTTATTTGCATTGCTTTTGTGAATCTTATTTGCGTTGCGAATTTAATTATGGCCCGCAGCACTCACAGAGTGCAAGGACCATATTGTAACTGGTACGAGGGTCGAACACTCAAAAAGGTCCAAAACGTCAAAAAAACGCGTCAAAACGCCAAAAAATGGGGTCAAAAGTCGCCCAAAGCACAAAACGACACGACAATTGTGTAACGCAACAAAAATACACACACACACGCACAACGCCAACGCAAAAACGACAAAATTGTAGTCGCAAAAATGACGACAAAAACACGAAAAAGCCCCAAAAAGCCCTCAAAAGACAGGTTTAAAGCCAAAAAGACATGCCCAGCCTATAGTAAAAGACAGGCCGCATTGAAATACATAGGAAATCCTAACCGCAAAAACTTCTATATTGTTTTTCGAATGTTTATTATTATTATGGCCCGCAGCAGTCATAGACTGCAAGGACCATATTGTAACTGGTACGAGGGTCGAACACTCAAAAAGTCCAAAACGTCAAAAAAACGCGTCAAAACGCCAAAAAATGGGGTCAAAAGTCGCCCAAAGCACACAACGACACGACAATTGTGTAACGCAACAAAAATACACACACACACGCACAACGCCAACGCAAAAACGTCAAAATTGTAGTCGCAAAAATGACGACAAAAACCCAAAAAAGCCCCAAAAAGCCCTCAAAAGACGGGTTTAAAGCCAAAAAGACATGCCCAGCCTATAGTAAAAGACAGGCCGCATTGAAATACATAGGCCACCTGACTGCAAAAACTTCTATATTGTTTCTGCTTCGTTTCATTATTATGGCCCGCAGCAGTCATAGACTGCAAGGACCATATTGTAACTGGTACGAGGGTCGAACACCCAAAAAGTCCAAAACGTCGAAAAAACGCGTCAAAACGCCAAAAAATGGGGTCAAAAGTCGCCCAAAGCACACAACGACACGACAATTGTGTAACGGAACAAAAATAAACACACACACGCACAACACCCCCGCACAAACGACAAAATTGTAGTCGCAAAAATGACGACAAAAACACAAAAAAGCCCCAAAAAGCCCTCAAAAGACGGGTTTAAAGCCAAAAAGACATGCCCAGCCTATAGTAAAAGACAGGCCGCATTGAAATACATAGGCCACCTGACTGCAAAAACTTCTATATTGTTTCTGCTTCGTTTCATTATTATTCTTCTTCTTTCTTTCTTCCACTTTGAGGCAAAATTTGACCCCCGCCACATACCCGAAAACTCACCAAAATTGGCACACATCTGGGATAAATTGCAAATGAATTTTCGGCAAAGAAAACGTCAACCCCCCCACGACGATGACATCACGGCGAGCGTTCCCGTAAAAAAAATGAATGGGCCGAAAATCGCTTATGGGGCCAAAAAAAAATATTTTGAAATACAGTTTCGAAACCAAGACACGCGTGTTGGATATATCCCAAAGAAGTTATGAAATCATTATGGGATGGCCACACGACCTACGGCTTGGCGGCCATTTTGTGGCGAACTCAGAGAAATGGCGATTTTCGTGTTTTTTGACAATATGGGAAAACTACACTTTTGTTCGAGCGATTTTCACGAAATTTCATACACATGCCACAAACACGATTCTACAACTACCTAAGAAGTTTTGTTGACCTTTGACCTTGGGAAGGGGCGGCCACCTTGAATATAAAAAAAAAGCACCTTTATTGACGGATACAAACGAAAACTCGTCCTAGGGATTTTTATCGATCTTTTTGAAACTTCTCAGGCATCAATGGCAAGCTACTGTGGACAAAATGTTGGAATTAGAAGTTGTAGAATTTGAAACGCGTGCGCGTGGCGAATTCGCAACCGTCGCCATTTTAGCTAGCTCGCACATATTTTATCGGAATAGCCGGAAACTGAAATATGCGATACCCTGGCCCACACTGAACAAAACGATGTCACATACGACAAAATCGATAAAGGAATGTGGCCGTGGTAAACAAAAAACCGTCGCAAAAAAAAGTGCTGACTCGGCAAAAAAATTTTTTTTCGGATTTTATTTTTAAGAATCGGCTAACGAAACCCAGAAAACTTTGTCGGGTATATCCAAAGAAAGTTTTGAAATCATTACGTGATGGCCACACGACCTACGGTTTGGCGGCCATTTTGTGCCAAAATCTGCCATTTTGAGTTTTTCGCGTTTTTACACGATATGGAAAATTGAGTTTTTTTTCGAGCGATTTTCACGAAATTTGACTCGCATGTCCCTAGCGTAAGTCTACAATCACCTTTGGAGTTTCGTCGACCTTTGACCTCGGGAAAAGGCGGCCATCTTGAATTTTCTATAAAAAACACCTTAACCACCAGATTCAAACGTAAACTTGTCGTTGGAATTTTCTTCGATCGTCTCAAAACTTTTTGGGCATCAATGGCAAGCTACTGTGGAAAAAATGTTGGAATTAGAAGTTGTAGATTTTGAACGGCGTGCGCGTGGCAAGCTAGCAAAGTGGCGCACTGTTATAACTCCCATGCATTTCAATACAATACAGTGAAAATTTAATGCATGGATTAATGCCTGAAACTGAATACATTGAAAAACACTGGATATGGACATATAAGGAATGTGGGCGTGGTTAGCATAAAACCACTGTTGCTAAGGACGACAAAAAGTTTACTTTTACCGATTTGTCCGAAACGGACGTCAATCTGTTCGTCCTCCCGAGGGGACCAAAACATAAAATGGTTGCTATGGAGATAAAATCAACAGAAAAGCCGCCATTTTGGAAAACTGGTTTTATTTTATCAACTTATGGCATATAGCTCTCACCAATGGAGGAATGTGTTTTTCTGAGTCAGTTGATGATGCTGATCGCTATGCTAGCACTTTTAGCCACATTAGCATAGCTAGCATAGTTAGCATAATTAGCATTTTAGGTTATGTGTTTTTCTGAGTCAGTTGATGATGCTGATCGCTATGCTAGCACTTTTAGCTGTGTTAGCATAACTAGCATAGTTAGCATAATTAGCATTTTTGGTAATGTGTTTTTCTGAGTCAGTTAATGATGCTGATCGCTATGCTAGCACTTTTAGCCAAATCAGCATAGCTAGCATAGTTAGCATAATTAGCAAATGCCGTTTTGATTAGCCTTTATCAAAAGTGGGCAGTGAGGGCGGTGAGGGAGGCGGTGGTGCGTAGATTTGGGCATGGAGGCGGTGGTGCGTAGAGTTGGGCGTGGAAGGCGGGTTGCGTCTGCGGGCCATACAACGCCGCTTGCGGCTTTAATTATTCTTCTGGTTTCTAACGGACAGTTTGAGCTCAAATTTGACCTCCGCCACATACCCGAAAACTCACCAAAATTGGCACACACCTAGGATAAATGTGAAATGAATTTTCGGCAAAGAGAACATCACCCCCCCCACGATGATGACATCACGGCGAGCGTTCCCGTAAAAAAAATGAATGGGCCGAAAATCGCTTATGGGGCCAAAAAAAAATATTTAAAAATACATTTACGAAACCAAAACATGGGTGTTGGAGATATCCCAAAGAAGTTATGAAATCATTATGGGATGGCCACACGACCTACGGCTTGGCGGCCATTTTGTGGCGAACTCAGAGAAATGGCGATTTTCGTGTTTTTTCACAATATGGGAGAACGACACTTTTGTTCAAGCGATTTTCACGAAATTGCATACACATGCCACAAACACGATTCTACAACTACCAAAGAAGTTTCGTTGACCTTTGACCTTGGCAATGGGCGGCCATCTTGAATTTTCATAAAAAAGCACCTTTAGTAACGGATACAAACGAAAACTCGTCCTAGGGATTTTTATCGATCTTTTTGAAACTTCTCAGGCATCAATGGCAAACTACTGTGGAGAAAATGTTGGAATTAGAAGTTGTAGAATTTGAAACGCGTGCGCGTGGCGAATTCGCAACCGTCGCCATTTTAGCTAGCTCGCACATATTTTATCGGAATAGCCTGAAACTGAAATATGCGATACCCTGGCCCACACTGAACAAAATGATGTCACATACGACAAAATCCATAAAGGAATGTGGCCGTGGTAAACAAAAAACGATCGCAAAAAAAAGTGCTGACTCGGCTAAAAAAAAAAATTTCGGATTTTTTTTTTAAGAACCGGCTAGCGAAACCCAGATAACTTTTTCGGGTATATCCAAAGAAAGTTTTGAAATCACTACGTGATGGCGACACGACCTACGGTTTGGCGGCCATTTTGTGCCAAAATCTGCCATTTTTAGTTTTTCGCGATTTTACACAATATGGAAAAATGAACTTTTTTTCAAGCGATTTTGACGAAATTTGACTGGCATGTCCCTAGCGTAAGTCTACATGCACCTTTGGAGTTTCGTCGACCTTTGACCTCGGGAAAAGGCGGCCATCTTGAATTTTCTATAAAAAATACCTTTACCACCGGATTCAAACGTAAACTTGTCGTTGGAATTTTTATCGATCGTCTCGAAACTTTTTGGGCATCAATGGCAAGCTACTGTGGAAAAAATGTTGGAATTAGAAGTTGTAGATTTTAAACGGCGTGCGCGTGGCAAGCTAGCAAAGTGGCGCACTGTTATAACTCCCATGCATTTCAATACAAAACAGGGAAAATTGAATGCATGCATTCATGCCTGCAACTGAATACATTGAAAAACATTGGATATGGACATATAAGGAATGTGGGCGTGGTTAGCATAAAACCACTGTTGCTAAGGACGACAAAAAGTTTACTTTTACCGATTTGTCCGAAACTGACGTCAATCTGTTCGTCCTCCCGAGGGGACCAAAACATAAAATGGTTGCTATGGAGATAAAATCAACAGAAAAGCCGCCATTTTGGAAAAAGTGGGCTTTTTAGCAACTTATGACATATAACTCTCACCAATGGAGGAATGTGTTTTTCTGAGTCAGTTGATGATGCTGATCGCTATGCTAGCAATTTTAGCCACATTAGCATAGCTAGCATAGTTAGCATAATTAGCATTTCAGGGAATGTGTTTTTTTGAGTCAGTTGATGATGCTGATCGCTATGCTAGCACTTTTAGCTATGTTAGCATAGCTAGCATAGTAAGCATAATTAGCATTTTAGGTAATGTGTTTTTCTGAGTCAGTTGAAGATGCTGATTGCTATGCTAGCACTTTTAGCCACATTAGCATAGTTAGCATAGTTAGCATAATTAGCATTTTAGGTAATGTGTTTTTCTGAGTCAGTTGATGATGCTGATCGCTATGCTAGCACTTTTAGCCACATTAGCATAGCTAGCATAGTTAGCATAATTAGCATTTTAGGAAATGTCTTTTTTTGAGTCAGTTGATGATGCTAATCGCAATGCTAGCTCATTTAGGCACATTAGCATAGCTAGCATAGTTAGCATAATTAGCATTTTAGGAAATGTGTTTTTCTGAGAGAGTTGATTATGCTGATCGCTATGCTAGGACTTTTAGTCACATTAGCATAGTTAGCATAGTTAGCATTATGAGCAAATCCAGCCTTGATTAGCTTTTAATTTGTGGGCGGTGAGGGCGGAGAGGGCCGCGGTACTGCGTAGAGTTGGGCGTGGAAGGCGGGTTGCGTCTGCGGGCCATACAACGCCGCTTGCGGCTTTAATTATTATTATTTTTCTTCTACTTTCTTTCTTCCACTTTGAGCTCAAATTTGACCCCTGCCACATACCCGAAAACTCACCAAAATTGGCACAGACCTAGGATAAATTGAAAATGAATTTTCGGCAAAGAGAACGTCACCCCCCCCACGATGATGACATCACTGCGAGCGTTCCCGTCAAAAAAATGAATGGGCCGAAAATCGCTTATGGGGCCAAAAAAAAATATTTCGGAATACAGTTACGAAACCAAAACACGCGTGTTGGAGATATCCCCAAGAAGTTTTGAAATCATTATGGGATGGCCACACGACCTACGGCTTGGCAGCCATTTTGTGGCGAACTCTGAGAAATGGCGATTTTTGTGTTTTTTGACAATATGGGAAAACAACACTTTTGTTCAAGCGATTTTCACGAATTCGGACATACATGCCACTAGCACGATTCTACAATAACCAAAGAAGTTTCGTTGACCTTTGACCTTGGGAAGTGGCGGCCATCTTGAATTTTCAAAAAAAAGCACCTTTAGTAAGGTATTCAAACGAAAACTCGTCCTAGGAATTTTCATCGATCTTTTTGAAACTTCTTGGGCATCAATGGCAATCAATTGTGGACAAAATGTTGGAATTAGAAGTTGTAGATTTTGAAACGCGTGCGCATGGCGAATTCGCAACCGTCGCCATTTTAGCTAGCTTGCACATATTTTATCGGAATGTCGTGAAAATGAAATATACGATTCCCTGGCCCACACTGAACAAAACGATGTCACATACGACAAAATCGATAAAGGAATGTGGCCGTGGCAAACAAAAAACGATCGCAAAAAAAAGTGCTGACTCGGCTAAAAAAAAAAAATTCTGATTTTTTTTTTATGAATCGGCTAGCGAAACCCAGATAACTTTGTCGGGTATATCCAAACAAATTTTTGAAATCATTACGTGATGGCGACACGACCTACGGTTTGGCGGCCATTTTGTGCCAAAATCGGCCATTTTGAGTTTTTCGCGTTTTTACACAATATGGAAAAAGGAACTTTTTTTTGAGCGATTTTCACGAAATTTGACTCGCATGTCCGTAGCATAAGTCTACAATTACCTCTGGCGTTTCGTCGACCTTTGACCTCGGGAAAAGGTGACCATCTTGAATTTTCTATAAAAAACACCTTTGCCACTGGATTCAAACGTAAACTTGTCTATGGAATTTTTATCGATCGTCTCGAAACTTTTTGGGCATCAATGGCAAGCTACTGTGGAAAAAATGTTGGAATTAGAAGTTGTAGATTTTGAACGGCGTGCGCGTGGCAAGCTAGCAAAGTGGCGCACTGTTATAACTCCCATGCATTTCAATACAATACAGTGAAAATTGAATGCATGCATTCATGCCTGAAACTGAATACATTGAAAAACACTGGTTCTGGACATATAAGGAATATGGGCGTGGTTAGCATAAAACCACTGTTGCTAAGGACGATAAAAAGTTTACTTTTAACGATTTGTCCGAAACTGACGTCAATCTGTTCGTCTTCTCAAGGGGAACATAACATAAAATGGTTGCTATGGAGATAAAATAAACCAAAAAGCCGCCATTTTGGAAAAAGTGGGTTTTTTATCAACTTATGGCATATAGCTCTCACCAATGGAGGAATGTGTTTTTCTGAGTCAGTTGATGATGCTGATCGCTATGCTAGCACTTTTAGCCACATTAGCATAGCTAGCATAGTTAGCATAATTAGCATATGCAGTTTTGACTAGCCTTCATCAAAAGTGGGCAGTGAGGGCGGTGAGGGCGGTGAGGGCGGTGGTGCGTAGAGTTGGGCGTGGAAGGCGTGGAAGGCAGGTAGCGCCTGCGGGCCATACAACGCCGCTTGCGGCTTTAATTATTATTATTCTTCTTGCACACTAACGGCGTCTTTGAGCTTAATTTTGACCCCCGCCACATACCCGAAAACTCACCAAAATTGGCACACACCTGGGATAAATTGAAAATGAATTTTCGGCAAAGAGAACGCCACCCCCCCGAAGTCGATGACATCACGGCGAGCGATCCCGTAAAAAAAATGAATGGGCCGAAAATCGCTTATGGGGCCAAAAAAAAATATTTTGAAATACAGTTACGAAACCAAAACACGCGTGTTGGAGATATCCCAAAGAAGTTATGAAATCATTATGGGATGGCCACACGACCTACGGCTTGGCGGCCATTTTGTGGCGAACTCAGAGAAATGGCGATTTTCGTGTTTTTTCACAATATGGGAAAACGACACTTTTGTTCAAGCGATTTTCACGAAATTTCATACACATGCCACAAACACGATTCTACAACTACCAAAGAAGTTTTGTTGACCTATGACCTTGGGAAGGGGCGGCCATCTTGAATTTTCATAAAAAAGCACCTTTATTGACGGATACAAACGAAAACTCGTCCTAGGGATTTTTATCGATCTTTTTGAAACTTCTCGGGCATCAATGCCAAGCTACTGTGGACAAAATGTTGGAATTAGAAGTTGTAGAATTTGAAACGCGTGCGCGTGGCGAATTCGCAACCGTCGCCATTTTACCTAGCTCGCACATATTTTATCGGAATAGCCTGAAACTGAAATATGCGATACCCTGGCCCACACTGAACAAAACGATGTCACGCACGACAAAATCGATAAAGGAATGTGGCCGTGGTAAACAAAAAACCGTCGCAAAAAAAAGTGCTGACTCGGCTAAAAAAAAAAATTTCGGATTTTATTTTTAAGAATCGGCTAACGAAACTCAGATAACTTTGTCGGGTATATCCAAAGAAAGTTTTGAAATCATTACGTGATGGCGACACGACCTACGGTTTGGCGGCCATTTTGTGCCAAAATCTACCATTTTGCGTTTTTCGCGTTTTTACACAATATGGAAAAATGAACTTTTTTTCGAGCGATTTTGACGAAATTTGACTCGCATGTCCCTAGCGTAAGTGTATAATCACCTCTGGAGTTTCGTCGACCTTTGACCTCGGGAAAAGGCGGCCATCTTGAATTTTCTATAAAAAACACCTTTACCACCGGATTCAAACGTAAACTTGTCGTTGGAATTTTCATCGATCGTCTCGAAACTTTTTGGGCATCAACGGCAAGCTCCTGTGGAAAAAATGTTGGAATTAGAAGTTGTAGATTTTAAACGGCGTGCGCGTGGCGAGCTAGCAAAGTGGCGCACTGTTATAACTCCCATGCATTTCAATACAATACAGTGAAAATTGAATGCATGCATTCATGCCTGAAACAGATTACATTGAAAAACACTGGATATGGACATATAAGGAATGTGGGCGTGGTTAGCATAAAACCACTGTTGCTAAGGACGACAAAAAGTTTACTTTTACCGATTTGTCCGAAACTGAAGTCAATCTGTTCGTCCTTCCGAGGGGACCAAAACATAAAATGGTTGCTATGGAGATAAAATCAACAGAAAAGCCGCCATTTTGGAAAAAGTGGGTTTTTTAGCAACTTATGACATATAACTCTTACCAATGGAGGAATGTGTTTTTCTGAGTCAGTTGATGATGCTGATCGCTATGCTAGCACTTTTAGCTATGTTAGCATAACTAGCATAGTTAGCATAATTAGCATTTTAGGTAATGTGTTTTTCTGAGTCAGTTGATGATGCTGATCGCTATGCTAGCACTTTCAGCCACATTAGCATAGTTAGCATAGTTAGCATAATTAGCATTTTAGGTAATGTATTTTTCTGAGTCAGTTGATGATGCTGATCGCTATGCTAGCACTTTTAGCCACATTAGCATAGTTAGCATAGTTAGCATAATTAGCATTTTAGGTAATGTGTTTTTCTGAGTCAGTTGATGATGCTGATCGCTATGCTAGCACTTTTAGCCACATTAGCATAGCTAGCATAGTTAGCATAATTAGCATTTTAGGTAATGTGTTTTTCTGAGTCAGTTGATGATGCTGATCGCTATGCTAGCACTTTTAGCCACATTAGCATAGCTAGCATAGTTAGCATAATTAGCATTTTAGGTAATGTGTTTTTCTGAGTCAGTTGATGATGTTGATCGCTATGCTAGCACTTTTAGCCACATTAGCATAGTTAGCATTGTTAGCATAATTAGCAAATCCAGCCTTGACTAGCTTTTAATTTGCAGGGCTGTTAGGGCGGTGAGGTCAGCGGTGGTGCGTAGAGTTGGGCGTGGAAGGCGGGTTGCGTCTGCGGGCCATACAACGCCGCTTGCGGCTTTAATTTTTTTTTTTTTTTTTACGTTTCTTCTTTCTTACGGATCCGTTGAGCTCAAATTTGACCCCCGCCACATACCCGAAAACTCACCAAAATTGGCACACACCTGGGATAAATTGAAAATGAATTTTCGGCAAAGAGAACGTCACCCCCCCGAAGTCGATGACATCACAGCGAGCGTTCCCGTAAAAAAAATGAATGGGCCGAAAATCGCTTATGGGGCCAAAAAATTTTTTTTTGAAATACAGTTACAAAACCAAAACACGTGTGTTGGAGATATCCCAAAGAAGTTTTGAAATCATTATGGGATGGCCACACGACCTACGGCTTGGCGGCCATTTTGTGGCGAACTCAGAGAAATGGCGATTTTCGTGTTTTTTCACGATATGGGAAAACGACACTTTTGTTCAAGCGATTTTCACGAAATTGCATACACATGCCAAAAACACGATTCTACAACTGCCAAAGAAGTTTCGTTGACCTTTGACCTTGGCAAGGGGCGGCCATCTTGGATTTTCAAAAAAAAGCACCTTTAGTAACAGATACAAACGAAAACTCGTCCTAGGGATTTTTATCGATCTTTTTGAAACTTCTCAGGCATCAATGGCAAGCTACTGTGGACAAAATGTTGGAATTAGAAGTTGTAGAATTTGAAACGCGTGCGCGTGGCGAATTCGCAACCGTCGCCATTTTAGCTAGCTCGCACATATTTTATCGGAATAGCCTGAAACTGAAATATGCGATACCCTGGCCCACACTGAACAAAACGATGTCACATACGACAAAATCGATAAAGGAATGTGGCCGTGGTAAACAAAAAACCGTCGCAAAAAAAAGTGCTGACTCGGCAAAAAAAATTTTTTTCGGATTTTATTTTTAAGAATCGGCTAACGAAACCCAGATAACTTTGTCGGGTATATCCAAAGAAAGTTTTGAAATCATTACGTGATGGCCACACGACCTACGGTTTGGCGGCCATTTTGTGCCAAAATCTGCCATTTTGAGTTTTTCGCGTTTTTACACGATATGGAAAAATGAACTTTTTTTCGAGCGATTTTCACGAAATTTGACTCGCATGTCCCTAGCGTAAGTCTACAATCACCTCTGGAGTTTCATCGACCTTTGACCTCGGGAAAAGGCGGCCATCTTGAATTTTCTATAAAAAACACCTTTGCCACTGGATTCAAACGTAAACTTGTCGTTGGAATTTTTAGCGATCGTTGCGAATGTTTTTGGGCATCAATGGCAAGCTACTGTGGAAAAAATGTTGGAATTAGAAGTTGTAGATTTTGAACGGCGTACGCGTAGCAAGCTAGCAAAGTGGCGCACTGTTATAACTCCCATGCATTTCAATACTAAACAGTGAAAATTGAATGCATGCAATAATGCCTGAAACTGCATACATTGAAAAAGACTGGATATGGACATATAAGGAATGTGGGCGTGGTTAGCATAAAACCACTGTTGCTAAGGACGACAAAAAGTTTACTTTTACCGATTTGTCCGAAACTGACGTCAATCTGTTCGTCCTCCCGAGGGGACCAAAACATAAAATGGTTGCTATGGAGATAAAATCAACAAAAAAGCCGCCATTTTGGAAAAAGTGGGTTTTTTATCAACTCATGACATATAGCTCTCACCAATGGAGGAATGTGTTTTTCTGAGTCAGTTGATGATGCTGCTCGCTATGCTAGCACTTTTAGCTATGTTAGCATAACTAGCATAGTTAGCATAATTAGCATTTTAGATAATGTGTTTTTCTGAGTCAGTTGATGATGCTGATCGCTATGCTAGCACTTTTAGCCACATTAGCATAGCTAGCATAGTTAGCATAACTAGCATTTTAGGAAATGTGTTTTTCTGAGTCAGTTGATGATGCTGATCGCAATGTTAGCAATTTTGGCTATGTTAGGATAGCTAGCATAGTTAGCATAAATTAGCATTTTAGGTAATGTGTTTTTCTGAGTCAGTTGATGATGCTGATCGCTATGCTAGCACTTTTAGCTATGTTAGCATAACTAGCATAGTTAGCAAAATTAGCATTTTAGGTAATGTTTTTTTCTGAGTAAGTTGAAGATGCTTATTGTAATGCTAGCACTTTTAGCCACATTAGCATAGCTAGCATAGTTAGCATAATTAGCATTTTAGGTAATGTGTTTTTCTGAGAGAGTTGATTATGCTGATCGCTATGCTAGGACTTTTAGTCACATTAGCATAGTTAGCATAGTTAGCATTATTAGCAAATCCAGCCTTGACTAGCTTTTAATTTGTGGGCGGTGAGGGCGGAGAGGGCCGCGGTGTTGCGTAGAATTGGGCGTGGAAGGCGGGTTGCGTCTGCGGGCCATACAACGCCGCTTGCGGCTTTAATTATTATTATTATTACGTTTCTTCTTTCTTACGGATCCGTTGATCGCAAATTTGACCCCCGCCACATACCCGAAAACTCACCAAAATTGCCACACAGCTGGGATAAATTGAAAATGAATTTTCGGCAAAGAGAACGTCACCCCCCCCACGATGATGACATCACGGCGAGCGTCCCCGTAAAAAAAATGAATGGGCCGAAAATGGTTTATGGGGCCAAAAAAAAATATTTTGAAATACAGTTACGAAACCAAAACACATGTTTTGGAGATATCCCAAAGATGTTATGAAATCATTATGGGATGACCACACAACCTTCGGCTTGGCGGCCATTTTGTGGCGAACTCAGAGAAATGGCGATTTTCGTGTTTTTTCACAATATAGGAAAACGACACTTTTGTTCAAGCGATTTTCACGAAATTGCAGACACATGCCACAAACACGATTCTACAACTACCAAAGAAGTTTTGTTGACCTTTGACCTTGGGAAGGGGCGGCCATCTTGAATTTTCATAAAAAAGCACCTTTAGTAAGGTATTCAAACGAAAACTCGTCCTAGGAATTTTCATCGATCTTTTTGAAACTTCTCGGCCATCAATAGCAAGCTACTGTGGACAAAATGTTGGAATTAGAAGTTGTAGAATTTGAAACGCGTGCGCGTGGCGAATTCGCAACCGTCGCCATTTTAGCTAGCTTGCACATATTTTATCGGAATGTCGTGAAAATGAAATATACGATTCCCTGGCCCACACTGAACAAAACGATGTCACATACGACAAAATCCATAAAGGAATGCGGCCGTGGTAAATGAAAAACGATCGCAAAAAAAAGTGCTGACTCGGCTAAAAAAAAAAAATTCGGATTTTTTTTTTATGAATCGGCTAGCGAAACCCAGATAACTTTGTCGGGTATATCCAAACAAAGTTTTGAAATCATTACGTGATGGCAACACGACCTACTGTTTGGCGGACATTTTGTGCCAAAATCGGCCATTTTGAGTTTTTCGCGTTTTTACACAATATGGAAAAAGGAACTTTTTTTTGAGCGATTTTCACGAAATTTGACTCGCATGTCCGTAGCATAAGTCTACAATTACCTCTGGAGTTTCGTTGTCCTTTGACCTCGGGAAAAGGCGGCCATCTTGAATTTTCTATAAAAAACACCTTTGCCACTGGATTCAAACGTAAACTTGTCGTTGGAATTTTTATCGATCGTCTCGAAACTTTTTGGGCATCAATGGCAAGCTACTGTGGAAAAAATGTTGGAATTAGAAGTTGTAGATTTTGAACGGCGTGCGCGTGGCGAGCTAGCAAAGTGGCGCACTGTTATAACTCCCATGCATTTCAATACAATACAGTGAAAATTGAATGCATGCATAAATGCCTGAAACTGAATACATTGAAAAACACTGGATATGGACATATAAGGAATGTGGGCGTGGTTAGCATAAAACCCCTGTTGCTAAGGACAACAAAAAGTTTACTTTTACCGATTTGTCCGAAACTGACGTCAATCTGTTCGTCTTCTCAAGGGGAACAAAACATAAAATGGTTGCTAAGGAGATAAAATCAACAAAAAAGCCGCCATTTTGGAAAAAGTGGGTTTTTTATCAACTTATGGCATATAGCTCTCACCAATGGAGGAATGTGTTTTTCTGAGTCAGTTGATGATGCCGATCGCTATGCTAGCACTTTTAGCCACTTTAGCATAGCTAGCATAGTTAGCATAATTAGCATTTTAGGCAATGTGTTTTTCTGAGTCAGTTGATGATGCTGATCGCTATGCTAGCACTATTAGCCACATTAGCATAGCTAGCATAGTTAGCATAATTAGCATTTTAGGTAATGTGTTTTTCTGAGTCAGTAGATGATGCTGATCGCTATGCTAGCACTTTTAGCCACATTAGCATAGCTAGCATAGTTTCATAATTAGCATTTTAGGTAATGTGTTTTTCTGAGTCAGTTGATGATGCTGATCGCTATGCTAGCACTATTAGCCACATTAGCATAGCTAGCATAGTTAGCATAATTAGCATTTTTAATAATCTGTTTTCCTGAGTCAGTTGATGATGCTGATCGCAATGCTAGCACGTTTAGCCAAATCAGCATAGCTAGCATAGTTAGCATAATTAGCAAAAGCCGTTTTGACTAGCCTTTATCAAAAGTGGGCAGTGAGGGAGGCGGTGGTGCGTAGAGTTGGGCGTGGAAGGCGGGTTGCGTCTGCGGGCCATACAACGCCGCTTGCGGCTTTAATTATTTTTTTTTTTTTTATTCTTCTTCTTTCTTTCTTCCACTTTGAGCGAAAATTTGACCCCCGCCACATACCCGAAAACTCACCAAAATTGCCACACAGCTGGGATAAATTGAAAATGAATTTTCGGCAAAGAGAACGTCACCCCCCCCACGATGATGACATCACGGCGAGCGTCCCCGTAAAAAAAATGAATGGGCCGAAAATCGTTTATGGGGCCAAAAAAAAATATTTTGAAATACAGTTACGAAACCAAAACACATGTATTGGAGATATCCCAAAGATGTTATGAAATCATTATGGGATGGCCACACAACCTTCGGCTTGGCGGCCATTTTGTGGCGAACTCAGAGAAATGGCGATTTTCGTGTTTTTTCACAATATGGGAAAACGACACTTTTGTTCAAGCGATTTTCACGAAATTGCACACACATGCCAAGACCATGATTCTACAATAACCAAAGAAGTTTCGTTGACCTTTGACCTTGGCAAGGGGCGGCCATCTTGAGTTTTCAAAAAAAAGCACCTTTAGTAACGGATACAAACGAAAACTCGTCCTAGGGATTTTTATCGATCTTTTTGAAACTTCTCGGGCATCAATGGCAAGCTACTGTGGACAAAATGTTGGAATTAGAAGTTGTAGAATTTGAAACGCGTGCGCGTGGCGAATTCGCAACCGTCGCCATTTTAGCTAGCTCGCACATATTTTATCGAAATATCCTGAAACTGAAATATGCAATAACCTGGCCCACACTGAACAAAACGATGTCACATACGGCAAAATTGATAAAGGAATGTGGCCGTGGTAAACAAAAAACGGTCGCAAAAAAAAGTGCTGACTCGGCTAAAAAAAAAATTTCGGATTTTTTTTTAATGAATCGGCTAGCGAAACCCAGATAACTTTGTCGGGTATATCCAAACAAAGTTTTGAAATCATTATGTGATGGCGACACGACCTACGGTTTGGCGGCCATTTTGTGCCAAAATCCGCCATTTTGAGTTTTTCGCGTTTTTACACAATATGGAAAAATTAACTTTTTTTCGAGCGATTTTCACGAAATTTGACGCGCATGTCCCTAGTGTAAGTTTACAATCACCTCTGGAGTTTTGTCGACCTTTGACCTCGGGAAAAGGCGGCCATCTTGAATTTTCTATAAAAAACACCTTTACCACCAGATTCAAACGTAAACTTGTCGTTGGAATTTTCATCGATCGTCTCGAAACTTTTTGGGCATCAACGGCAAGCTACTGTGGAAAAAATGTTGGAATTAGAAGTTGTAGATTTTAAACGGCGTGCGCGTGGCGAGCTAGCAAAGTGGCGCACTGTTATAACTCCCATGCATTTCAATACAATACAGTGAAAATTGAATGCATGCATTCATGCCTGAAACAGATTACATTGAAAAACACTGGATATGGACATATAAGGAATGTGGGCGTGGTTAGCATAAAACCACTGTTGCTAAGGACGACAAAAAGTTTACTTTTACCGATTTGTCCGAAACTGACGTCAATCTGTTCGTCCTCCCATGGGGACCAAAACATAAAATGGTTGCTATGGAGATAAAATCAACAAAAAAGCCGCCATTTTGGAAAAAGTGGTTTTTTTTATCAACTTATGACATATAGCTTTCACCAATGGAGGAATTTGTTTTTCTGAGTCAAATAATGATGCTGATCGCTATGCTAGCACTTTTAACTATGTTAGCATAACTAGCATAACTAGCATAATTAGCATTTTAGGTAATGTGTTTTTCTGAGTCAGTTGATGATGCTGATCGCTATGCTAGCACTTTTAGCCACATTAGCATAGCTAGCATAGTTAGCATAATTAGCAATTTAGGTAATGTGTTTTTCTGAGTCAGTTGATGATGCTGATCGCTATGCTAGCACTTTAAGCTACATTAGCATAGCTAGCATAGTTAGCATAATTAGCATTTTAGGTAATGTGTTTTTCTGAGTCAGTTGATGATGCTGATCGCTATGCTAACACTTTTAGCCACATTAGCATAGTTAGCATAGTTAGCATAATTAGCATTTTAGGTAATGTGTTTTTCTGAGTCAGTTGATGATGCTGATCGCAATGCTAGCACTTTTAGCCACATTAGCATAGCTAGCATAGTTAGCATAATTAACATATGAAGTTTTGACTAGCCATTATCAAAAGTGGGCGGTGAGGGCGGTTGTGCGTAGAGTTGGGCGTGGAAGGCGGGTTGCGTCTGCGGGCCATACAACGCCGCTTGCGGCTTTAATTATTATTATTCTTTCTAACGGATACTTTGAGCTCAAATTTGACCCCCGCCACATACCCGAAAACTCACCAAAATTGGCACACACCTGGGATAAATTAAAAATGAATTTTCGGCAAAGAGAACATCACTCCCCCCATGATGATGACATCACGGCGAGCGTTCCCGTCAAAAAAATGAATGGGCCGAAAATCGCTTATGGGGCCAAAAAAAAATATTTTGAAATACAGTTTCGAAACCAAGACACGCGTGTTGGATATATCCCAAAGAAGTTATGAAATCATTATGGGATGGCCACACGACCTACGGCTTGGCGGCCATTTTTTGGCGAACTCAGAGAAATGGCGATTTTCGTGTTTTTTGACAATATGGGAAAACTACACTTTTGTTCAAGCGATTTTCACGAAATTTCATACACATGCCACAAACACGATTCTACAACTACCTAAGAAGTTTTGTTGACCTTTGACCTTGGGAAGGGGCGGCCACCTTGAATATAAAAAAAAAGCACCTTTATTGACGGATACAAACGAAAACTCGTCCTAGGGATTTTTATCGATCTTTTTGAAACTTCTCGGACATCAATGGCAAGCTACTGTGGATAAAATGTTGGAATTAGAAGTTGTAGAATTTGAAACGCGTGCGCGTGGCGAATTCGCAACCGTCGCCATTTTAGCTAGCTCGCACATATTTTATCGGAATAGCCTGAAACTGAAATATGCGATACCCTGGCCCACACTGAACAAAACAATGTCACATACGACAAAATCGATAAAGGAATGTGGCCGTGGTAAACAAAAAACGATCGCAAAAAAAAGTGCTGACTCGGCAAAAAATTTTCTTTTCGGATTTTATTTTTAAGTATCGGCTAACGAAACCCAGATATCTTTGTCGGGTATATCCAAACAAAGTTTTGAAATCATTACGTGATGGCGACACGACCTACGGTTTGGCGGCCATTTTGTGCCAAAATCTGCCATTTTGTGTTTTTCGCGATTTTACACAATATGGAAAAATGAACTTTTTTTCGAGCGATTTTGACGAAATTTGACGCACATGTCCCTAGCGTAAGTGTACAATCACCTTTGGAGTTTCGTTGACCTTTGACCTCGGGAAAAGGCGGCCATCTTGAATTTTCTATAAAAAACACCTTTGCCACTGGATTCAAACGTAAACTTGTCGTTGGAATTTTTATCGATCGTTGCGAAACTTTTTGGGCATCAATGGCAAGCTACTGTGGAAAAAATGTTGGAATTAGAAGTTGTAGATTTTGAACGGCGTGCGCGTGGCAAGCTAGCAAAGTGGCGCACTGTTATAACTTCCATGCTTTTCAATACAATACAGTGAAAATTGAATGCATGCATCCATAGCAGGAACTGAACACAATTAAAAACACTGGATATGGACATATAAGGAATGTGGGCGTGGTTAGCATAAAACCACTGTTGCTAAGGACGACAAAAAGTTTACTTTTACCGATTTGTCCGAAACTGACGTCAATCTGTTCGTCCTCCCGAGGGGACCAAAACATAAAATGGTTGCTATGGAGATAAAATCAACAGAAAAGCCGCCATTTTGGAAAAAGTGTCTTTTTTATCAATTTATGGCATATAACTCTCACCAATGGAGGAATGTGTTTTTCTGAGTCAGTTGATGACGCTGATCGCTATACTAGCACTTTTAGCTATGTTAGCATAACTAGCATAGTTAGCATAATTAGCATTTTAGGTAATGTGTTTTTCTGAGTCAGTTGATGATGCTGATCGCTATGCTAGCACTTTTAGCCAAATTAGCGTAGCTAGCATAGTTAGCATAATTAGCATTTTAGATAATGTGTTTTTCTGAGTCAGTTGATGATGCTGATCGCTATGCTAGCACTTTTAGCCACATTAGCATAGTTAGCATTGTTAGCATAATTAGCAAATCCAGCCTTGACTAGCTTTTAATTTGCGGGCTGTGAGGGCGGTGAGGTCAGCGGTGGTGCGTAGAGTTGGGCGTGGAGGCGGGTTACGTCTGCGGGCCATACAACGCCGCTTGCGGCTTTAATTATTATTATTATTATTCTTCTTGTCCTATAACGGCGTCTTTGAGCTTAATTTTGACCCCCGCCACATACCCGAAAACTCACCAAAATTGGCACACACCTGGGATAAATTGAAAATGAATTTTTGGCAAAGAGAACGCCACCCCCCCGAAGTCGATGACATCACGGCGAGCGATCCCGTAAAAAAAATGAATGGGCCGAAAATCGCTTATGGGGCCAAAAAAAAATATTTTGAAATACAGTTACGAAACCAAAACACGCGTGTTGGAGATATCCCAAAGAAGTTATGAAATCATTATGGGATGCCCACACGACCTACGGCTTGGCGGCCATTTTGTGGCGAACTCAGAGAAATGGCGATTTTCGTGTTTTTTGACAATATGGGAAAACTACACTTTTGTTAAAGCGATTTTCACGAAATTTCATACACATGCCAAAAACACGATTCTACAACTACCAAAGAAGTTTTGTTGACCTTTGACCTTGGGAAGGGGCGGCCATCTTGAATTTTCATAAAAAAGCACCTTTAGTAACGTATACAAACGAAAACTCGTCCTAGGGATTTTTATCGATCTTTTTGAAACTTCTCAGGCATCAATGGCAAGCTACTGTGGACAAAATGTTGGAATTAGAAGTTGTAGAATTTGAAACGCGTGCGCGTGGCGAATTCGCAACCGTCGCCATTTTAGCTAGCTCGCACATATTTTATCGGAATAGCCTGAAACTGAAATATGCGATACCCTGGCCCACACTGAACAAAACGATGTCACATACGACAAAATCGATAAAGGAATGTGGCCGTGGTAAGCAAAAAACCGTCGCAAAAAAAAGTGCTGACTCGGCAAAAAAAAAAAATTTCGGATTTTATTTTTAAGAATCGGCTAACAAAACCCAGATAACTTTGTCGGGTATATCCAAAGAAAGTTTTGAAATCATTATGTGATGGCCACACGACCTACGGTTTGGCGGCCATTTTGTGCCAAAATCTGCCATTTTGAGTTTTTCGCGTTTTTACACGATATGGAAAAATGAACTTTTTTTTGAGCGATTTTCACGAAATTTGACTCGCATGTCCCTAGCGTAAGTCTACAATCACCTTTGGAGTTTCGTCGACCTTTGACCTCGGGAAAAGGCGGCCATCTTGAATTTTCTATAAAAAACACCTTAACCACCAGATTCAAACGTAAACTTGTCGTTGGAATTTTCTTCGATCGTCTCAAAACTTTTTGGGCATCAATGGCAAGCTACTGTGTAAAAAATGTTGGAATTAGAAGTTGTAGATTTTGAACGGCGTGCGCGTGGCAAGCTAGCAAAGTGGCGCACTGTTATAACTCCCATGCATTTCAATACAATACAGTGAAAATTGAATGCATGCATTCATGCCTGAAACTGAATACATTGAAAAACACTGGATATGGACATATAAGGAATGTGGGCGTGGTTAGCATAAAACCACTGTTGCTAAGGACGACAAAAAGTTTACTTTTACCGATTTGTCCGAAACTGACGTCAATCTGTTCGTCCTCCCGAGGGGACCAAAACATAAAATGGTTGCTATGGAGATAAAATCAACAGAAAAGCCGCCATTTTGGAAAAAGTAGGTTTTTTATCAACTTATGACATATAACTCTCACCAATGGAGGAATGTGTTTTTCTGAGTCAGTTGATGATGCTGATCGCTATGCTAGCAATTTTAGCCACATTAGCATAGCTAGCATAGTTAGCATAATTAGCATTTTAGGAAATGTGTTTTTTTGAGTCAGTTGATGATGCTGATCGCTATGCTAGCACTTTTAGCTATGTTAGCATAGCTAGCATAGTTAGCATAATTAGCATTTTAGGTAATGTGTTTTTCTGAGTCAGTTGAAGATGCTGATTGCTATGCTAGCACTTTTAGCCACATTAGCATAGTTAGCATAGTTAGCATAATTAGCATTTTAGGTAATGTGTTTTTCTGAGTCAGTTGATGATGCTGATCGCTATGCTAGCACTTTTAGCCACATTAGCATAGCTAGCATAGTTAGCATAATTAGCATTTTAGGAAATGTGTTTTTTTGAGTCAGTTTATGATGCTAATCGCAATGCTAGCTCATTTAGGCACATTAGCATAGCTAGCATGGTTAGCATAATTAGCATTTTAGGAAATGTGTTTTTCTGAGAGAGTTGATTATGCTGATCGCTATGCTAGGACTTTTAGTCACATTAGCATAGTTAGCATAGTTAGCATTATGAGCAAATCCAGCCTTGATTAGCTTTTAATTTGTGGGCGGTGAGGGCGGAGAGGGCCGCGGTAGTGCGTAGAGTTGGGCGTGGAAGGCGGGTTGCGTCTGCGGGCCATACAACGCCGCTTGCGGCTTTAATTATGGCCCGCAGCACTCACAGAGTGCAAGGACCATATTGTAACTGGTACGAGGGTCGAACACTCAAAAAGGTCCAAAACGTCAAAAAAACGCGTCAAAACGCCAAAAAATGGGGTCAAAAATCGCCCAAAGCACAAAACAACACGACAATTGTGTAACGCAACAAAAATACACACACACACGCACAACACCATCGCAAAAACGACAAAATTGTAGTCGCAAAAATGACGACAAAAACCCAAAAAAGCCCCAAAAAGCCCTCAAAAGACGGGTTTAAAGCCAAAACGACATGCCCAGCCTATAGTAAAAGACAGGCCGCATTGAAATACATGGGAAATCCTAACCGCAAAAACTTCTATATTGTTTCTGCTTCGTTTCATTATTATTATTCTTCTTGCACACTAACGGCGTCTTTGAGCTTAATTTTGACCCCCGCCACATACCCGAAAACTCACCAAAATTGGCACACATCTGGGATAAATTGAAAATGAATTTTCGACAAAGAGAACGTCACCCCCCCGAAGTCGATGACATCACAGCGAGCGTTCCCGTAAAAAAAATGAATGGGCCGAAAATCGCTTATGGGGCCAAAAAAAAATATTTTGAAATACAGTTACGAAACCAAAACACGCGTGTTGGATATATCCCAGAGAAGTTATGAAATCATTATGGGATGGCCACACGACCTACGGCTTGGCGGCCATTTTGTGGCGAACACAGAGAAATGGCGATTTTCTTGTTTTTTGACAAAATGGGAAAACGACCCTTTTGTTTAAGCGATTTTCACGAAATTGCACACACATGCCAAGACCATGATTTTACAACTACCAATGAAGTTTCGTTGACCTTTGACCTTGGGAAGGGGCGGCCATCTTAAATTTTCATAAAAAAGCACCTTTAGTAACGGATACAAACGAAAACTCGTCCTAGGGATTTTTATCGATCTTTTTGAAACTTCTCGGGCATCAATGGCAAGCTACTGTGGACAAAATGTTGGAATTAGAAGTTGTAGAATTTGAAACGCGTGCGCGTGGCGATTTCGCAACCGTCGCCATTTTAGCTAGCTCGCACATATTTTATCGGAATAGCCTGAAACTGAAATATGCGATACCCTGGCCCACACTGAACAAAACGATGTCACATACGACAAAATCGATAAAGGAATGTGGCCGTGGTAAACAAAAAACGATCGCAAAAAAAAGTGCTGACTCGGCAAAAAAAAATTTTTTCGGATTTTATTTTTAAGAATCGGCTAACGAAACCCAGATAACTTTGTCGGGTATATCCAAAGAAAGTTTTGAAATCATTACGTGATGGCGACACGACCTACGGTTTGGCGGCCATTTTGTGCCAAAATCTGCCATTTTGAGTTTTTCGCGTTTTTACACAATATGGAAAAATGAACTTTTTTTCGAGCGATTTTCACGAAATTTGACTCGCATGTCCCTAGCGTAAGTTTATATTCACCTCTGGAGTTTCGTCGACCTTTGACCTCGGGAAAAGGCGGCCATCTTGAATTTTCTATAAAAAACACCTTTACCACCGGATTCAAACGTAAACTTGTCGTTGGAATTTTCATCAATCGTCTCAAAATTTTTTGGGCATCAATGGCAAGCTACTGTGGAAAAAATGTTGGAATTAGAAGTTGTAGATTTTGAACGGCGTGCGCGTGGCAAGCTAGCAAAGTGGCGCACTGTTATAACTCCCATGCATTTCAATACAATACAGTGAAAATTGAATGCATGCATTAATGCCTGAAACAGAATACATTGAAAAACACTGGATATGGACATATAAGGAATGTGGGCGTGGTTAGCATAAAACCCCTTTTGCTAAGGACAACAAAAAGTTTACTTTTACCGATTTGTCCGAAACTGACGTCAATCTGTTCGTCCTCCCGAGGGGACCAAAACATAAAATGGTTGCTATGGAGATAAAATCAACAGAAAAGCGGCCATTTTGGAAAAAGTGGTTTTTTTATCAACTTATGACATGTAGCTCTCACCAATGGAGGAATGTGTTTTTCTGAGTCAGTTGATGATGCAGATCGCTATGCTAGCAATTTTAGCTATGTTAGCATTACTAGCATAGTTAGCATAATTAGCATTTTAGGTAATGTGTTTTTCTGAGTCAGTTGATGATGCAGATCGCTATGCTAGCAATTTTAGCTATGTTAGCATTACTAGCAAAGTTAGCATAATTAGCATTTAGGTAATGTGTTTTTCTGAGTCAGTTGATGATGCTGATCGCTATGCTAGCACTTTTAGCCACATTAGCATAGCTAGCATAGTTAGCATAATTAGCATTTTAGGTAATGTGTTTTTCTGAGAGAGTTGATTATGCTAATCGCTATGCTAGGACTTTTAGTCACATTAGCATAGTTAGCATAGTTAGCATTATTAGCAAATCCAGCCTTGACTAGCTTTTAATTTGTGGGCGGTGAGGGCGGAGAGGGCCGCGGTGTTGCCTAGAATTGGGCGTGGAAGGCGGGTTGCGTCTGCGGGCCATACAACGCCGCTTGCGGCTTTAATTATTATTATTCCCGTTTCTAACGGATCCGTTGAGCTCAAATTTGACCCCCGCCACATACCCGAAAACTCACCAAAATTGGCACACACCTGGGATAAATTGAAAATGAATTTTCGGCAAAGAGAACGTCACCCCCCCGAAATCGATGACATCACAGCGAGCGTTCCCGTAAAAAAAATGAATGGGCCGAAATCTCTTTATGGGGCCAAAAAAAAATATTTCGAAATAGAGCTATGAAACCAAAACACGCGTGTTGGAAATATCCCAAAGAAGTTTTTAAATCATTATGGGATGGCCACACGACCTACGGCTTGGCGGCCATTTTGTGGCGAACTCAGAGAAATGGCGATTTTCGTGTTTTTTGACAATATGGGAAAACGACACTTTTATTTAAGCGATTTTCACGAAATTGCACACATATTCCAAGACCCTGATTCTACTATAACCAAAGAAGTTTCGTTGACCTTTGACCTTGGGAAGGGGCGGCCATCTTGAATTTTCTTAAAAAAGCACCTTTAGTAACGTATATAAACGAAAACTCGTCCTAGGGATTTTTAGCGATCTTTTTGAAACTTCTCGGGCATCAATGGCAAGCTACTGTGGACAAAATGTTGGAATTAGAAGTTGTAGAATTTGAAAGGCGTGCGCGTGGCGAATTCGCAACCGTCGCCATTTTAGCTAGCTCGCACATATTTTATCGGAATAGCCTGAAACTGAAATATGCGATACCCTGGCCCACACTGAACAAAACGATGTCACATACAACAAAATCGAGAAAGGAATGTGGCCGTGGTAAACAAAAAACGATCGCAAAAAAAAGTGCTGACTCGGCAAAAAAAACTTTTTTCGGATTTTATTTTTAAGAATCGGCTAACGAAACCCAGATAACTTTGTCGGGTATATCCAAAGAAAGTTTTGAAATCATTACGTGATGGCGACACGACCTACGGTTTGGCGGCCATTTTGTGCCAAAATCTGCCATTTTGAGTTTTTCGCGTTTTTAGACAATATGGAAAAATGAACTTTTTTTCGAGCCATTTTCACGAAATTTGACGCGCATGTCCCTAGCGTTAGTCTACAATCACCTCTGGAGTTTCGTCGACCTTTGACCTCGGGAAAAGGCGGCCATCTTGAATTTTCTATAAAAAACACCTTTACCACTGGATTCAAACGTAAACTTGTCGTTGGAATTTTCATCGATTGTCTCGAAACCTTTTGGGCATCAATGGCAAGCTACTGTGGAAAAAATGTTGCAATTAGAAGTTGTAGATTTTGAACGGCATGCGTGTGGCAAGCCAGCAAAGTGGCGCAGTGTTATAACTCCCATGCATTTCAATACAATAGAGTGAAAATTGAATGCATGCATTCATACCTGAAACAGATTACATTGAAAAACACTGGATATGGACATATAAGGAATGTGGGCGTGGTTAGCATAAAACCACTGTTGCTAAGGACGACAAAAAGTTTACTTTTACCGATTTGTCCGAAACTGACGTCAATCTGTTCGTCCTCCCGAGGGGACCAAAACATAAAATGGTTGCTATGGAGATAAAATCAACAGAAAAGCCGCCATTTTGGAAAAAGTGGGTTTTTTAGCAACTTATGACATATAACTCTCACCAATGGAGGAATGTGTTTTTCTGAGTCAGTTGATGATGCTGATCGCTATGCTAGCACTTTTAGCTATGTTAGCATAACTAGCATAGTTAGCATAATTAGCATTTTAGGTAATGTTTTTCTGAGTCAGTTGATGATGCTGATCGCTATGCTAGCACTTTTAGCCACATTAGCATAGATAGCATAGTTAGCATAACTAGCATTTTAGGAAATGTGTTTTTCTGAGTCAGTTGATGATGCTGATCGCAATGTTAGTAATTTTAGCAATGTTAGGATAGCTAGCATAGTTAGCATAAATTAGCATTTTAGGTAATGTGTTTTTCTGAGTCAGTTGATGATGCTGATCGCTATGCTAGCACTTTTAGCTATGTTAGCATAACTAGCATAGTTAGCATAATTAGCATTTTAGGTAATGTGTTTTTCTGAGTCAGTTGATGATGCTGATTGTAATGCTAGCACTTTTAGCCACATTAGCATAGCTAGCATAGTTAGCATAACTAGCATTTTAGGAAATGTGTTTTTCTGAGTCAGTTGATGATGCTGATCGCAATGTTAGTAATTTTAGCAATGTTAGGATAGCTAGCATAGTTAGCATAAATTAGCATTTTAGGTAATGTGTTTTTCTGAGAGAGTTGATTATGCTAATCGCTATGCTAGGACTTTTAGTCACATTAGCATAGTTAGCATAGTTAGCATTATTAGCAAATCCAGCCTTGACTAGCTTTTAATTTGTGGGCGGTGAGGGCGGTGAGGGCCGCGGTGTTGCGTAGAATTGGGCGTGGAAGGCGGGATGCGTCTGCGGGCCATACAACGCCGCTTGCGGCTTTAATTTGCTTTGTGTTTGCTGGCAAATTTAATTTGCGTTGAAATGCTTGAATGTGGCTCTAATCTAATTCTGCTTTACTTCCCAGAATTCCTTGCTGGAAATCCGGCACTTGTTCAGGAAAATGAACTGGACCTCAATTACACAAAGAACAGAACAAAGACGTTACTGGTGTAGCACTACGTCCAGTCAGAATCCTGAAAGATGGCAGAGCAAGGGGGGTTTGGAAGTGCAACTCTTCCCAATGAGTCAATTTCTAAACTACTTCAGGAAGATCTTCAACCTGTAAGTTCTTTATTTCTTGTTTTGGCCGCTGGGCTGATGTTTTCGTTTTTCTCTTTAGTTTACTAAATGTTTTTCTAAAAACATTCGGGGCAAAAAAGACAAATTTTAGAAGGTTCTTCTCTAAGTTTTTCCAAAATTCGTTATGGAATTATGACTTTTTTGCTGAAGCAGAGCTTAAATGTGGCTGTGTTCTAATCTACTCTATTCTATTCATCCAGTGCATCAAGCCTGGCCTGGGACACGGGAAGTGAGTTTTTGGCGTCCGATTCGCCGTCCATGATGAGCAGCAGACTACATGGACAGCAAGAGCACAAAGGAAGCATCATTTCTGAGGTGAGTCGGAAATGGAAGCTTTTCCATTTCCAACTCACTCAAGTTCATCTCATCCGTGGTGCGGTTTATCCTCTGAGGAAGAGGGGGTGGAATCGGGTGCCACCCCCCAGTGCATCAGACCGGGCCAAGGGCCCGGGAAGTGACTTTTCGGCGTCCGATTTGGCGTCCATGATGAGCAGCACATTTCGTGGACGGCAAGAGCGGGAGGACAGCAACGTTCCAGCAGTTCAACATTTGGAAGAATCTATCCCCAACTTGCAGCCCTTTTCTGGTAAGCGGCGGACTGCCAGGACACGGAGATGGCCGCAGGCTAGATGGGCATACCGCCCAGTCCCACTACTGCCTACCCAGGCGTTGGAGGCCTGCACGGCGATGGACAAGGGGCGGGCCCACGTCTACAAACGGATGAATGGAGCACTCCGGGTGAGGCTTGAGATGTCGCCAGAGACTTGTTGTCGGCGGTTTTCGCTCTGTTGGGGTCCCATCCGGGGAGAGGCCGGCGGGGACGTGTAGCCGACTGAGGGGCCTTTGCCGTTGCTGGATCCGACCAGAGTGACGCACCGAAGAGCAGATCAGAAGGGTCGTCATCCTGGAGCAGCTGCCGTATGTGATTTTATCCAACGTACGGATGTCGGTGGAGGAGCACGAGCAAGAGCGAGGCCTCGCTGGTGCCCGGCTTTCCATGCCGTGACTCAATGTCGAATGAGGGGATTCTGCGGTGCTGTCTGGTGGGGATTGACGTGGCGACAGCGCCGTAATGGATTGCCGGTCCGGATTGCTTTACATCCTCAATCTCGCAGATCCCCCTCCTGCGAGATTGACGATGTGCTGGAATCCGGACCGGCAATCCGCCACCGCGCTGGCACTACGTCCTTCCCAACCAGAAAGCTCCACAGAGGCGCCTCGTCCAACGTTGATTCACTGCAGGGCAAGCCAGGAATCAGCAGGGCCCCCCTCTGGCTCGAGCTCCTTCACTAATGTCCCTACGTCGGATGAAAGCACATGCAGCAGCTGCTCCATGATGACGACCCTTCTGATCTGCTCTTCGGTGCGTCTCTCTGGTCGGATCCAGCAAAGGCCTTTGATTCGGTTATACGCTCCCACTGGCCTCACCACGGATGGCACCCCAACAGAGCGGAAGCGCCGACAACAAGTCTCTGGCGACATGTCAAGCCTCACCTGGAGGGCTCCATTCATCCGTTTGTAGACGTGGGCCCGCCTCTAGTCCCTTGCCGTGCAGGATTCCAATGCCTGGGTAGACAGCAGTGGGACTGGGCGGTATGCCCATCCAGCCTCCGGCCTTCTCCGCGTTTTGGAAGTCCGCAGCCAACCAGAAAGGGGCTGCATGTAGGCGATAGAAGCCTCCAAACGTTGCATCGCTGAAACGTTGCTGTCCTCCCGCTCTTGCCGTCCACGAAATCTGCTGCTCATCATGGAGGCCGAATAGGACCCGGAAAATCACTTCTCAGGCCCTTGGCCCGGTCTGATGCACTGGGGGGGGGGGGGGGGGTGCACCCGGATCCAACTCAGAGGCTGGAATGCAAAACGGAGGGGCTGAGCTTGATGTAGTGTCCTTCTCATCCCCAGACCTCTGCTTCTCCACCTTTTTGTGGCTGGCCATCTGTAATCCCAAATCTGACACCAGGCGGGTCCTTCATGGAAATAAAGCAAGCAGAGGAGCCAAGGTGAGAACGTTCATTTTTTTATTCCAGAAAAAGAGCACTTTCATTGTATTTTCAATGCAAATTTCATTTTCAATGCATTTTCGGGGTGAAAATCTTTTTCAATGCGTTTTAATTTAGAATATCATTTGAGTGGCGTTTGCATTGAAAAGCTTATTTGCATTGCTTTTGTGAATCTTATTTGCGTTGCGAATTTCATTTGCTTTGTGTTTGCTGGCAAATTTAATTTGCGTTGAAATGCTTGAATGTGGCGCTAATCTAATTCTGCTTTACTTCCCAGAATTCCTTGCTGGAAATCCGGCACTTGTTCAGGAAAATGAACTGGACCTCAATTACACAAAGAACAGAACAAAGACGTTACTGGTGTAGCACTACGTCCAGTCAGAATCCTGAAAGATGGCAGAGCAAGGGGGGTTTGGAAGTGCAACGCTTCCCAATGAGTCAATTTCTAAACTACTTCAGGAAGATCTTCAACCTGTAAGTTCTTTATTTCTTGTTTTGGCCGCTGGGCTGATGTTTTCGTTTTTCTCTTTAGTTTACTAAATGTTTTTCTAAAAACATTCGGGGCAAAAAAGACAAATTTTAGAAGGTTCTTCTCTAAGTTTTTCCAAAATTCGTTATGGAATTATGACTTTTTTGCTGAAGCAGAGCTTAAATGTGGCTGTGTTCTAATCTACTCTATTCTATTCATCCAGTGCATCAAGCCTGGCCTGGGACACGGGAAGTGACTTTTTGGCGTCCGATTCGCCGTCCATGATGAGCAGCAGACTACATGGACAGCAAGAGCACAAAGGAAGCATCATTTCTGAGGTGAGTCGGAAATGGAAGCTTTTCCATTTCCAACTCACTCAAGTTCATCTCATCCGTGGTGCGGTTTATCCTCTGAGGAAGAGGGGGTGGAATCGGGTGCCACCCCCCAGTGCATCAGACCGGGCCTAGGGCCCGGGAAGTGACTTTTCGGCGTCCGATTTGGCGTCCATGATGAGCAGCACATTTCGTGGACGGCAAGAGCGGGAGGACAGCAACGTTCCAGCAGTTCAAAATTTGGAAGAATCTATCTCCAACTTGCAGCCCCTTTCTGGTAAGCGACGGACTGCCAGGACACGGAGATGGCCGCAGGCTAGATGGGCATACCGCCCAGTCCCACTACTGCCTACCCAGGCGTTGGAGGCCTGCACGGCGATGGACAAGGGGCGGGCCCACGTCTACAAACGGATGAATGGAGCACTCCGGGTGAGGCTTGAGATGTCGCCAGAGACTTGTTGTCGGCGGTTTTCGCTCTGTTGGGGTCCCATCCGGGGAGAGGCCGGCGGGGACGTGTAGCCGACTGAGGGGCCTTTGCCGTTGCTGGATCCGACCAGAGTGACGCACCGAAGAGCAGATCAGAAGGGCGTCATCCTGGAGCAGCTGCCGTATGTGATTTTATCCAACGTACGGATGTTGGTGGAGGAGCACGAGCAAGAGGGAGGCCTCGCTGGTGCCCGGCTTTCCATGCCGTGACTCAATGTCGAATGAGGGGATTCTGCGGTGCTGTCTGGTGGGGATTGACGTGGTGACAGCGCCGTAATGGATTGCCGGTCCGGATTGCTTTACATCCTCAATCTCGCAGATCCCCCTCCTGCGAGATTGACGATGTGCTGGAATCCGGACCGGCAATCCGCCACCGCGCTGGCACTACGTCCTTCCCAACCAGAAAGCTCCACAGAGGCGCCTCGTCCAACGTTGATGCACTGCAGGGCAAGCCAGGAATCAGCAGGGCCCCCCTCTGGCTCGAGCTCCTTCACTAATGTCCCTACGTCGGATGAAAGCACATGCAGCAGCTGCTCCATGATGACGACCCTTCTGATCTGCTCTTCGGTGCGTCTCTCTGGTCGGATCCAGCAAAGGCCTTTGATTCGGTTATACGCTCCCACTGGCCTCACCACGGATGGCACCCCAACAGAGCGGAAGCGCCGACAACAAGTCTCTGGCGACATGTCAAGCCTCACCTGGAGGGCTCCATTCATCCGTTTGTAGACGTGGGCCCGCCTCTAGTCCCTTGCCGTGCAGGATTCCAATGCCTGGGTAGACAGCAGTGGGACTGGGCGGTATGCCCATCCAGCCTCCGGCCTTCTCCGCGTTTTGGAAGTCCGCAGCCAACCAGAAAGGGGCTGCATGTAGGCGATAGAAGCCTCCAAACGTTGCATCGCTGAAACGTTGCTGTCCTCCCGCTCTTGCCGTCCACGAAATCTGCTGCTCATCATGGAGGCCGAATAGCACCCGGAAAATCACTTCTCAGGCCCTTGGCCCGGTCTGATGCACTGGGGGGGGGGCACCCGGATCCAACTCAGAGGCTGGAATGCAAAACGGAGGGGCTGAGCTTGATGTAGTGTCCTTCTCATCCCCAGACCTCTGCTTCTCCACCTTTTTGTGGCTGGCCATCTGTAATCCCAAATCTGACACCAGGCGGGTCCTTCATGGAAATAAAGCAAGCAGAGGAGCCAAGGTGAGAACGTTCATTTTTTTATTCCAGAAAAAGAGCACTTTCATTGTATTTTCAATGCAAATTTCATTTTCAATGCATTTTCGGGGTGAAAATCTTTTTCAATGCGTTTTAATTTAGAATATCATTTGAGTGGCGTTTGCATTGAAAAGCTTATTTGCATTGCTTTTGTGAATCTTATTTGCGTTGCGAATTTAATTTGCTTTGTGTTTGCTGGCAAATTTAATTTGCGTTGAAATGCTTGAATGTGGCGCTAATCTAATTCTGCTTTACTTCCCAGAATTCCTTGCTGGAAATCCGGCACTTGTTCAGGAAAATGAACTGGACCTCAATTACACAAAGAACAGAACAAAGACGTTACTGGTGTAGCACTACGTCCAGTCAGAATCCTGAAAGATGGCAGAGCAAGGGGGGTTTGGAAGTGCAACGCTTCCCAATGAGTCAATTTCTAAACTACTTCAGGAAGATCTTCAACCTGTAAGTTCTTTATTTCTTGTTTTGGCCGCTGGGCTGATGTTTTCGTTTTTCTCTTTAGTTTACTAAATGTTTTTCTAAAAACATTCGGGGCAAAAAAGACATATTTTAGAAGGTTCTTCTCTAAGTTTTTCCAAAATTCGTTATGGAATTATGACTTTTTTGCTGAAGCAGAGCTTAAATGTGGCTGTGTTCTAATCTACTCTATTCTATTCATCCAGTGCATCAAGCCTGGCCTGGGACACGGGAAGTGACTTTTTGGCGTCCGATTCGCCGTCCATGATGAGCAGCAGACTACATGGACAGCAAGAGCACAAAGGAAGCATCATTTCTGAGGTGAGTCGGAAATGGAAGCTTTTCCATTTCCAACTCACTCAAGTTCATCTCATCCGTGGTGCGGTTTATCCTCTGAGGAAGAGGGGGTGGAATCGGGTGCCACCCCCCAGTGCATCAGACCGGGCCTAGGGCCCGGGAAGTGACTTTTCGGCGTCCGATTTGGCGTCCATGATGAGCAGCACATTTCGTGGACGGCAAGAGCGGGAGGACAGCAACGTTCCAGCAGTTCAAAATTTGGAAGAATCTATCTCCAACTTGCAGCCCCTTTCTGGTAAGCGACGGACTGCCAGGACACGGAGATGGCCGCAGGCTAGATGGGCATACCGCCCAGTCCCACTACTGCCTACCCAGGCGTTGGAGGCCTGCACGGCGATGGACAAGGGGCGGGCCCACGTCTACAAACGGATGAATGGAGCACTCCGGGTGAGGCTTGAGATGTCGCCAGAGACTTGTTGTCGGCGGTTTTCGCTCTGTTGGGGTCCCATCCGGGGAGAGGCCGGCGGGGACGTGTAGCCGACTGAGGGGCCTTTGCCGTTGCTGGATCCGACCAGAGTGACGCACCGAAGAGCAGATCAGAAGGGCGTCATCCTGGAGCAGCTGCCGTATGTGATTTTATCCAACGTACGGATGTTGGTGGAGGAGCACGAGCAAGAGGGAGGCCTCGCTGGTGCCCGGCTTTCCATGCCGTGACTCAATGTCGAATGAGGGGATTCTGCGGTGCTGTCTGGTGGGGATTGACGTGGTGACAGCGCCGTAATGGATTGCCGGTCCGGATTGCTTTACATCCTCAATCTCGCAGATCCCCCTCCTGCGAGATTGACGATGTGCTGGAATCCGGACCGGCAATCCGCCACCGCGCTGGCACTACGTCCTTCCCAACCAGAAAGCTCCACAGAGGCGCCTCGTCCAACGTTGATGCACTGCAGGGCAAGCCAGGAATCAGCAGGGCCCCCCTCTGGCTCGAGCTCCTTCACTAATGTCCCTACGTCGGATGAAAGCACATGCAGCAGCTGCTCCATGATGACGACCCTTCTGATCTGCTCTTCGGTGCGTCTCTCTGGTCGGATCCAGCAAAGGCCTTTGATTCGGTTATACGCTCCCACTGGCCTCACCACGGATGGCACCCCAACAGAGCGGAAGCGCCGACAACAAGTCTCTGGCGACATGTCAAGCCTCACCTGGAGGGCTCCATTCATCCGTTTGTAGACGTGGGCCCGCCTCTAGTCCCTTGCCGTGCAGGATTCCAATGCCTGGGTAGACAGCAGTGGGACCGGGCGGTATGCCCATCCAGCCTCCGGCCTTCTCCGCGTTTTGGAAGTCCGCAGCCAACCAGAAAGGGGCTGCATGTAGGCGATAGAAGCCTCCAAACGTTGCATCGCTGAAACGTTGCTGTCCTCCTGCTCTTGCCGTCCACGAAATCTGCTGCTCATCATGGAGGCCGAATAGGACCCGGAAAATCACTTTTCAGGCCCTTGGCCCGGTCTGATGCACTGGGGGGGGGGGGGGGGGGCACCCGGATCCAACTCAGAGGCTGGAATGCAAAACGGAGGGGCTGAGCTTGATGTAGTGTCCTTCTCATCCACAGACCTCTGCTTCTCCACCTTTTTGTGGCTGGCCATCTGTAATCCCAAATCTGACACCAGGCGGGTCCTTCATGGAAATAAAGCAAGCAGAGGAGCCAAGGTGAGAACGTTCATTTTTTTATTCCAGAAAAAGAGCACTTTCATTGTATTTTCAATGCAAATTTCATTTTCAATGCATTTTCGGGGTGAAAATCTTTTTCAATGCGTTTTAATTTAGAATATCATTTGAGTGGCGTTTGCATTGAAAAGCTTATATGCATTGCTTTTGTGAATCTTATTTGCGTTGCGAATTTCATTTGCTTTGTGTTTGCTGGCAAATTTAATTTGCGTTGAAATGCTTGAATGTGGCTCTAATCTAATTCTGCTTTACTTCCCAGAATTCCTTGCTGGAAATCCGGCACTTGTTCAGGAAAATGAACTGGACCTCAATTACACAAAGAACAGAACAAAGACGTTACTGGTGTAGCACTACGTCCAGTCAGAATCCTGAAAGATGGCAGAGCAAGGGGGTTTGGAAGTGCAACGCTTCCCAATGAGTCAATTTCTAAACTACTTCAGGAAGATCTTCAACCTGTAAGTTCTTTATTTCTTGTTTTGGCCGCTGGGCTGATGTTTTCGTTTTTCTCTTTAGTTTACTAAATGTTTTTCTAAAAACATTCGGGGCAAAAAAGACAAATTTTAGAAGGTTCTTCTCTAAGTTTTTCCAAAATTCGTTATGGAATTATGACTTTTTTGCTGAAGCAGAGCTTAAATGTGGCTGTGTTCTAATCTACTCTATTCTATTCATCCAGTGCATCAAGCCTGGCCTGGGACACGGGAAGTGAGTTTTTGGCGTCCGATTCGCCGTCCATGATGAGCAGCAGACTACATGGACAGCAAGAGCACAAAGGAAGCATCATTTCTGAGGTGAGTCGGAAATGGAAGCTTTTCCATTTCCAACTCACTCAAGTTCATCTCATCCGTGGTGCGGTTTATCCTCTGAGGAAGAGGGGGTGGAATCGGGTGCCACCCCCCAGTGCATCAGACCGGGCCAAGGGCCCGGGAAGTGACTTTTCGGCGTCCGATTTGGCGTCCATGATGAGCAGCACATTTCGTGGACGGCAAGAGCGGGAGGACAGCAACGTTCCAGCAGTTCAACATTTGGAAGAATCTATCCCCAACTTGCAGCCCTTTTCTGGTAAGCGGCGGACTGCCAGGACACGGAGATGGCCGCAGGCTAGATGGGCATACCGCCCAGTCCCACTACTGCCTACCCAGGCGTTGGAGGCCTGCACGGCGATGGACAAGGGGCGGGCCCACGTCTACAAACGGATGAATGGAGCACTCCGGGTGAGGCTTGAGATGTCGCCAGAGACTTGTTGTCGGCGGTTTTCGCTCTGTTGGGGTCCCATCCGGGGAGAGGCCGGCGGGGACGTGTAGCCGACTGAGGGGCCTTTGCCGTTGCTGGATCCGACCAGAGTGACGCACCGAAGAGCAGATCAGAAGGGTCGTCATCATGGAGCAGCTGCTGCATGTGCTTTCATCCGACGTAGGGACATTAGTGAAGGAGCTCGAGCCAGAGGGGGGCCCTGCTGATTCCTGGCTTGCCCTGCAGTGCATCAACGTTGGACGAGGCGCCTCTGTGGAGCTTTCTGGTTGGGAAGGACGTAGTGCCAGCGCGGTGGCGGATTGCCGGTCCGGATTCCAGCACATCGTCAATCTCGCAGGAGGGGGATCTGCGAGATTGAGGATGTAAAGCAATCCGGACCGGCAATCCATTACGGCGCTGTCACCACGTCAATCCCCACCAGACAGCACCGCAGAATCCCCTCATTCGACATTGAGTCACGGCATGGAAAGCCGGGCACCAGCGAGGCCTCCCTCTTGCTCGTGCTCCTCCACCGACATCCGTACGTTGGATAAAATCACATACGGCAGCTGCTCCAGGATGACGACCCTTCTGATCTGCTCTTCGGTGCGTCACTCTGGTCGGATCCAGCAACGGCAAAGGCCCCTCAGTCGGCTACACGTTCCCGCCGGCCTCTCCCCGGATGGGACCCCAACAGAGCGAAAACCGCCGACAACAAGTCTCTGGCGACATCTCAAGCCTCACCCGGAGTGCTCCATTCATCCGTTTGTAGACGTGGGCCCGCCCCTTGTCCATCGCCGTGCAGGCCTCCAACGCCTGGGTAGGCAGTAGTGGGACTGGGCGGTATGCCCATCTAGCCTGCGGCCATCTCCGTGTCCTGGCAGTCCGCCGCTTACCAGAAAGGGGCTGCAAGATGGGGATAGATTCTTCCAAATGTTGAACTGCTGGAACGTTGCTGTCCTCCCGCTCTTGCCGTCCACGAAATGTGCTGCTCATCATGGACGCCAAATCGGACGCCGAAAAGTCACTTCCCGGGCCCTTGGCCCGGTCTGATGCACTGGGGGGTGGCACCCGATTCCACCCCCTCTTCCTCAGAGGATAAACCGCACCACGGATGAGATGAACTTGAGTGAGTTGGAAATGGAAAAGCTTCCATTTCCGACTCACCTCAGAAATGATGCTTCCTTTGTGCTCTTGCTGTCCATGTAGTCTGCTGCTCATCATGGACGGCGAATCGGACGCCAAAAAGTCACTTCCCGTGTCCCAGGCCAGGCTTGATGCACTGGATGAATAGAATAGAGTAGATTAGAATACAGCCACATTTAAGCTCTGCTTTAGCAAAAAAGTCATAATTCCATAACGAATTTTGGAAAAACTTAGAGAAGAACCTTCTAAAATTTGTCTTTTTTGTCCCGAATGTTTTTAGAAAAACATTTAGTAAACTAAAGAGAAAAACGAAAACATCAGCCCAGCGGCCAAAACAAGAAATAAAGAACTTACAGGTTGAAGATCTTCCTGAAGTAGTTTAGAAATTGACTCATTGGGAAGCGTTGCACTTCCAAACCCCCCTTGCTCTGCCATCTTTCAGGATTCTGACTGGACGTAGTGCTACACCAGTAACGTCTTTGTTCTGTTCTTTGTGTAATTGAGGTCCAGTTCATTTTCCTGAACAAGTGCCGGATTTCCAGCAAGGAATTCTGGGAAGAAAAGCAGAATTAGATTAGAGCCACATTCAAGCATTTCAACGCAAATTAAATTTGCCAGCAAACACAAAGCAAATTAAATTCGCAACGCAAATAAGATTCACAAAAGCAATGCAAATAAGCTTTTCAATGCAAACGCCACTCAAATGATATTCTAAATTAAAACGCATTGAAAAAGATTTTCACCCCGAAAATGCATTGAAAATGAAATTTGCATTGAAAATACAATGAAAGTGCTCTTTTTCTGGAATAAAAAAATGAACGTTCTCACCTTGGCTCCTCTGCTTGCTTTATTTCCATGAAGGACCCGCCTGGTGTCAGATTTGGGACTACAGATGGCCAGCCACAAAAAGGTGGAGAAGCAGAGGTCTGGGGATGAGAAGGACACTACATCAAGCTCAGCCCCTCCGTTTTGCATTCCAGCCTCTGAGTTGGATCCGGGTGCCCCCCCCCCCCCCCAGTGCATCAGACCGGGCCAAGGGCCTGAGAAGTGATTTTCCGGGTCCTATTCGGCCTCCATGATGAGCAGCAGATTTCGTGGACGGCAAGAGCGGGAGGACAGCAACGTTTCAGCGATGCAACGTTTGGAGGCTTCTATCGCCTACATGCAGCCCCTTTCTGGTTGGCTGCGGACTTCCAAAACGCGGAGAAGGCCGGAGGCTGGATGGGCATACCGCCCGGTCCCACTGCTGTCTACCCAGGCATTGGAATCCTGCACGGCAAGGGACTAGAGGCGGGCCCACGTCTACAAACGGATGAATGGAGCCCTCCAGGTGAGGCTTGACATGTCGCCAGAGACTTGTTGTCGGCGCTTCCGCTCTGTTGGGGTGCCATCCGTGGTGAGGCCAGTGGGAGCGTATAACCGAATGAAAGGCCTTTGCCTTTGCTGGATCCGACCAGAGAGACGCACCGAAGAGCAGATCAGAAGGGTCGTCATCATGGAGCAGCTGCTGCATGTGCTTTCATCCGACGTAGGGACATTAGTGAAGGAGCTCGAGCCAGAGGGGGGCCCTGCTGATTCCTGGCTTGCCCTGCAGTGCATCAACGTTGGACGAGGCGCCTCTGTGGAGCTTTCTGGTTGGGAAGGACGTAGTGCCAGCGCGGTGGCGGATTGCCAGTCCGGATTCCAGCACATCGTCAATCTCGCAGGAGGGGGATCTGCGAGATTGAGGATGTAAAGCAATCCGGACCGGCAATCCATTACGGCGCTGTCACCACGTCAATCCCCACCAGACAGCACCGCAGAATCCCCTCATTCGACATTGAGTCACGGCATGGAAAGCCGGGCACCAGCGAGGCCTCCCTCTTGCTCGTGCTCCTCCACCGACATCCGTACGTTGGATAAAATCACATACGGCAGCTGCTCCAGGATGACGACCCTTCTGATCTGCTCTTCGGTGCGTCACTCTGGTCGGATCCAGCAACGGCAAAGGCCCCTCAGTCGGCTACACGTCCCCGCCGGCCTCTCCCCGGATGGGACCCCAACAGAGCGAAAACCGCCGACAACAAGTCTCTGGCGACATCTCAAGCCTCACCCGGAGTGCTCCATTCATCCGTTTGTAGACGTGGGCCCGCCCCTTGTCCATCGCCGTGCAGGCCTCCAACGCCTGGGTAGGCAGTAGTGGGACTGGGCGGTATGCCCATCTAGCCTGCGGCCATCTCCGTGTCCTGGCAGTCCGCCGCTTACCAGAAAGGGGCTGCAAGTTGGGGATGGAAAAGCTTCCATTTCCGACTCACCTCAGAAATGATGCTTCCTTTGTGCTCTTGCTGTCCATGTAGTCTGCTGCTCATCATGGACGGCGAATCGGACGCCAAAAAGTCACTTCCCGTGTCCCAGGCCAGGCTTGATGCACTGCATGAATAGAATAGAGTAGATTAGAACACAGCCACATTTAAGCTCTGCTTCAGCAAAAAAGTCATAATTCCATAACGAATTTTGGAAAAACTTAGAGAAGAACCTTCTAAAATTTGTCTTTTTTGCCCCGAATGTTTTTAGAAAAACATTTAGTAAACTAAAGAGAAAAACGAAAACATCAGCCCAGCGGCCAAAACAAGAAATAAAGAACTTACAGGTTGAAGATCTTCCTGAAGTAGTTTAGAAATTGACTCATTGGGAAGCGTTGCACTTCCAAACCCCCCTTGCTCTGCCATCTTTCAGGATTCTGACTGGACGTAGTGCTACACCAGTAACGTCTTTGTTCTGTTCTTTGTGTAATTGAGGTCCAGTTCATTTTCCTGAACAAGTGCCGGATTTCCAGCAAGGAATTCTGGGAAGTAACGCAGAATTAGATTAGAGCCACATTCAAGCATTTCAACGCAAATTAAATTTGCCAGCAAACACAAAGCAAATTAAATTCGCAACGCAAATTAGATTCACAAAAGCAATGCAAATAAGCTTTTCAATGCAAACGCCACTCAAATGATATTCTAAATTAAAACGCATTGAAAAAGATTTTCACCCCGAAAATGCATTGAAAATGAAATTTGCATTGAAAATACAATGAAAGTGCTCTTTTTCTGGAATAAAAAAATGAACGTTCTCACCTTGGCTCCTCTGCTTGCTTTATTTCCATGAAGGACCCGCCTGGTGTCAGATTTGGGACTACAGATGGCCAGCCACAAAAAAGTGGAGAAGCAGAGGTCTGGGGATGAGAAGGACACTACATCAAGCTCAGCCCCTCCGTTTTGCATTCCAGCCTCTGAGTTGGATCCGGGTGCCCCCCCCCCCCCCAGTGCATCAGACCGGGCCAAGGGCCTGAGAAGTGATTTTCCGGGTCCTATTCGGCCTCCATGATGAGCAGCAGATTTCGTGGACGGCAAGAGCGGGAGGACAGCAACGTTTCAGCGATGCAACGTTTGGAGGCTTCTATCGCCTACATGCAGCCCCTTTCTGGTTGGCTGCGGACTTCCAAAACGCCGAGAAGGCCGGAGGCTGGATGGGCATACCGCCCGGTCCCACTGCTGTCTACCCAGGCATTGGAATCCTGCACGGCAAGGGACTAGAGGCGGGCCCACGTCTACAAACGGATGAATGGAGCCCTCCAGGTGAGGCTTGACATGTCGCCAGAGACTTGTTGTCGGCGCTTCCGCTCTGTTGGGGTGCCATCCGTGGTGAGGCCAGTGGGAGCGTATAACCGAATGAAAGGCATTTGCCTTTGCTGGATCCGACCAGAGAGACGCACCGAAGAGCAGATCAGAAGGGTCGTCATCATGGAGCAGCTGCTGCATGTGCTTTCATCCGACGTAGGGACATTAGTGAAGGAGCTCGAGCCAGAGGGGGGCCCTGCTGATTCCTGGCTTGCCCTGCAGTGCATCAACGTTGGACGAGGCGCCTCTGTGGAGCTTTCTGGTTGGGAAGGAAGTAGTGCCAGCGCGGTGGCGGATTGCCGGTCCGGATTCCAGCACATCGTCAATCTCGCAGGAGGGGGATCTGCGAGATTGAGGATGTAAAGCAATCCGGACCGGCAATCCATTACGGCGCTGTCACCACGTCAATCCCCACCAGACAGCACCGCAGAATCCCCTCATTCGACATTGAGTCACGGCATGGAAAGCCGGGCACCAGCGAGGCCTCCCTCTTGCTCGTGCTCCTCCACCGACATCCGTACGTTGGATAAAATCACATACGGCAGCTGCTCCAGGATGACGACCCTTCTGATGTGCTCTTCGGTGCGTCACTCTGGTCGGATCCAGCAACGGCAAAGGCCCCTCAGTCGGCTACACGTCCCCGCCGGCCTCTCCCCGGATGGGACCCCAACAGAGCGAAAACCGCCGACAACAAGTCTCTGGCGACATCTCAAGCCTCACCCGGAGTGCTCCATTCATCCGTTTGTAGACGTGGGCCCGCCCCTTGTCCATCGCCGTGCAGGCCTCCAACGCCTGGGTAGGCAGTAGTGGGACTGGGCGGTATGCCCATCTAGCCTGCGGCCATCTCCGTGTCCTGGCAGTCCGCCGCTTACCAGAAAGGGGCTGCAAGTTGGGGATAGATTCTTCCAAATGTTGAACTGCTGGAACGTTGCTGTCCTCCCGCTCTTGCCGTCCACGAAATGTGCTGCTCATCACGGACGCCAAATCGGACGCCGAAAAGTCACTTCCCGGGCCCTTGGCCCGGTCTGATGCACTGGGGGGTGGCACCCGATTCCACCCCCTCTTCCTCAGAGGATAAACCGCACCACGGATGAGATGAACTTGAGTGAGTTGGAAATGGAAAAGCTTCCATTTCCGACTCACCTCAGAAATGATGCTTCCTTTGTGCTCTTGCTGTCCATGTAGTCTGCTGCTCATCATGGACGGCGAATCGGACGCCAAAAAGTCACTTCCCGTGTCCCAGGCCAGGCTTGATGCACTGGATGAATAGAATAGAGTAGATTAGAATACAGCCACATTTAAGCTCTGCTTTAGCAAAAAAGTCATAATTCCATAACGAATTTTGGAAAAACTTAGAGAAGAACCTTCTAAAATTTGTCTTTTTTGTCCCGAATGTTTTTAGAAAAACATTTAGTAAACTAAAGAGAAAAACGAAAACATCAGCCCAGCGGCCAAAACAAGAAATAAAGAACTTACAGGTTGAAGATCTTCCTGAAGTAGTTTAGAAATTGACTCATTGGGAAGCGTTGCACTTCCAAACCCCCCTTGCTCTGCCATCTTTCAGGATTCTGACTGGACGTAGTGCTACACCAGTAACGTCTTTGTTCTGTTCTTTGTGTAATTGAGGTCCAGTTCATTTTCCTGAACAAGTGCCGGATTTCCAGCAAGGAATTCTGGGAAGAAAAGCAGAATTAGATTAGAGCCACATTCAAGCATTTCAACGCAAATTAAATTTGCCAGCAAACACAAAGCAAATTAAATTCGCAACGCAAATTAGATTCACAAAAGCAATGCAAATAAGCTTTTCAATGCAAACGCCACTCAAATGATATTCTAAATTAAAACGCATTGAAAAAGATTTTCACCCCGAAAATGCATTGAAAATGAAATTTGCATTGAAAATACAATGAAAGTGCTCTTTTTCTGGAATAAAAAAATGAACGTTCTCACCTTGGCTCCTCTGCTTGCTTTATTTCCATGAAGGACCCGCCTGGTGTCAGATTTGGGACTACAGATGGCCAGCCACAAAAAAGTGGAGAAGCAGAGGTCTGGGGATGAGAAGGACACTACATCAAGCTCAGCCCCTCCGTTTTGCATTCCAGCCTCTGAGTTGGATCCGGGTGCCCCCCCCCCCCCCAGTGCATCAGACCGGGCCAAGGGCCTGAGAAGTGATTTTCCGGGTCCTATTCGGCCTCCATGATGAGCAGCAGATTTCGTGGACGGCAAGAGCGGGAGGACAGCAACGTTTCAGCGATGCAACGTTTGGAGGCTTCTATCGCCTACATGCAGCCCCTTTCTGGTTGGCTGCGGACTTCCAAAACGCGGAGAAGGCCGGAGGCTGGATGGGCATACCGCCCGGTCCCACTGCTGTCTACCCAGGCATTGGAATCCTGCACGGCAAGGGACTAGAGGCGGGCCCACGTCTACAAACGGATGAATGGAGCCCTCCAGGTGAGGCTTGACATGTCGCCAGAGACTTGTTGTCGGCGCTTCCGCTCTGTTGGGGTGCCATCCGTGGTGAGGCCAGTGGGAGCGTATAACCGAATGAAAGGCCTTTGCCTTTGCTGGATCCGACCAGAGAGACGCACCGAAGAGCAGATCAGAAGGGTCGTCATCATGGAGCAGCTGCTGCATGTGCTTTCATCCGACGTAGGGACATTAGTGAAGGAGCTCGAGCCAGAGGGGGGCCCTGCTGATTCCTGGCTTGCCCTGCAGTGCATCAACGTTGGACGAGGCGCCTCTGTGGAGCTTTCTGGTTGGGAAGGACGTAGTGCCAGCGCGGTGGCGGATTGCCAGTCCGGATTCCAGCACATCGTCAATCTCGCAGGAGGGGGATCTGCGAGATTGAGGATGTAAAGCAATCCGGACCGGCAATCCATTACGGCGCTGTCACCACGTCAATCCCCACCAGACAGCACCGCAGAATCCCCTCATTCGACATTGAGTCACGGCATGGAAAGCCGGGCACCAGCGAGGCCTCCCTCTTGCTCGTGCTCCTCCACCGACATCCGTACGTTGGATAAAATCACATACGGCAGCTGCTCCAGGATGACGACCCTTCTGATCTGCTCTTCGGTGCGTCACTCTGGTCGGATCCAGCAACGGCAAAGGCCCCTCAGTCGGCTACACGTCCCCGCCGGCCTCTCCCCGGATGGGACCCCAACAGAGCGAAAACCGCCGACAACAAGTCTCTGGCGACATCTCAAGCCTCACCCGGAGTGCTCCATTCATCCGTTTGTAGACGTGGGCCCGCCCCTTGTCCATCGCCGTGCAGGCCTCCAACGCCTGGGTAGGCAGTAGTGGGACTGGGCGGTATGCCCATCTAGCCTGCGGCCATCTCCGTGTCCTGGCAGTCCGCCGCTTACCAGAAAGGGGCTGCAAGTTGGGGATGGAAAAGCTTCCATTTCCGACTCACCTCAGAAATGATGCTTCCTTTGTGCTCTTGCTGTCCATGTAGTCTGCTGCTCATCATGGACGGCGAATCGGACGCCAAAAAGTCACTTCCCGTGTCCCAGGCCAGGCTTGATGCACTGCATGAATAGAATAGAGTAGATTAGAACACAGCCACATTTAAGCTCTGCTTCAGCAAAAAAGTCATAATTCCATAACGAATTTTGGAAAAACTTAGAGAAGAACCTTCTAAAATTTGTCTTTTTTGCCCCGAATGTTTTTAGAAAAACATTTAGTAAACTAAAGAGAAAAACGAAAACATCAGCCCAGCGGCCAAAACAAGAAATAAAGAACTTACAGGTTGAAGATCTTCCTGAAGTAGTTTAGAAATTGACTCATTGGGAAGCGTTGCACTTCCAAACCCCCCTTGCTCTGCCATCTTTCAGGATTCTGACTGGACGTAGTGCTACACCAGTAACGTCTTTGTTCTGTTCTTTGTGTAATTGAGGTCCAGTTCATTTTCCTGAACAAGTGCCGGATTTCCAGCAAGGAATTCTGGGAAGTAACGCAGAATTAGATTAGAGCCACATTCAAGCATTTCAACGCAAATTAAATTTGCCAGCAAACACAAAGCAAATTAAATTCGCAACGCAAATTAGATTCACAAAAGCAATGCAAATAAGCTTTTCAATGCAAACGCCACTCAAATGATATTCTAAATTAAAACGCATTGAAAAAGATTTTCACCCCGAAAATGCATTGAAAATGAAATTTGCATTGAAAATACAATGAAAGTGCTCTTTTTCTGGAATAAAAAAATGAACGTTCTCACCTTGGCTCCTCTGCTTGCTTTATTTCCATGAAGGACCCGCCTGGTGTCAGATTTGGGACTACAGATGGCCAGCCACAAAAAAGTGGAGAAGCAGAGGTCTGGGGATGAGAAGGACACTACATCAAGCTCAGCCCCTCCGTTTTGCATTCCAGCCTCTGAGTTGGATCCGGGTGCCCCCCCCCCCCCCAGTGCATCAGACCGGGCCAAGGGCCTGAGAAGTGATTTTCCGGGTCCTATTCGGCCTCCATGATGAGCAGCAGATTTCGTGGACGGCAAGAGCGGGAGGACAGCAACGTTTCAGCGATGCAACGTTTGGAGGCTTCTATCGCCTACATGCAGCCCCTTTCTGGTTGGCTGCGGACTTCCAAAACGCCGAGAAGGCCGGAGGCTGGATGGGCATACCGCCCGGTCCCACTGCTGTCTACCCAGGCATTGGAATCCTGCACGGCAAGGGACTAGAGGCGGGCCCACGTCTACAAACGGATGAATGGAGCCCTCCAGGTGAGGCTTGACATGTCGCCAGAGACTTGTTGTCGGCGCTTCCGCTCTGTTGGGGTGCCATCCGTGGTGAGGCCAGTGGGAGCGTATAACCGAATGAAAGGCATTTGCCTTTGCTGGATCCGACCAGAGAGACGCACCGAAGAGCAGATCAGAAGGGTCGTCATCATGGAGCAGCTGCTGCATGTGCTTTCATCCGACGTAGGGACATTAGTGAAGGAGCTCGAGCCAGAGGGGGGCCCTGCTGATTCCTGGCTTGCCCTGCAGTGCATCAACGTTGGACGAGGCGCCTCTGTGGAGCTTTCTGGTTGGGAAGGAAGTAGTGCCAGCGCGGTGGCGGATTGCCGGTCCGGATTCCAGCACATCGTCAATCTCGCAGGAGGGGGATCTGCGAGATTGAGGATGTAAAGCAATCCGGACCGGCAATCCATTACGGCGCTGTCACCACGTCAATCCCCACCAGACAGCACCGCAGAATCCCCTCATTCGACATTGAGTCACGGCATGGAAAGCCGGGCACCAGCGAGGCCTCCCTCTTGCTCGTGCTCCTCCACCGACATCCGTACGTTGGATAAAATCACATACGGCAGCTGCTCCAGGATGACGACCCTTCTGATGTGCTCTTCGGTGCGTCACTCTGGTCGGATCCAGCAACGGCAAAGGCCCCTCAGTCGGCTACACGTCCCCGCCGGCCTCTCCCCGGATGGGACCCCAACAGAGCGAAAACCGCCGACAACAAGTCTCTGGCGACATCTCAAGCCTCACCCGGAGTGCTCCATTCATCCGTTTGTAGACGTGGGCCCGCCCCTTGTCCATCGCCGTGCAGGCCTCCAACGCCTGGGTAGGCAGTAGTGGGACTGGGCGGTATGCCCATCTAGCCTGCGGCCATCTCCGTGTCCTGGCAGTCCGCCGCTTACCAGAAAGGGGCTGCAAGTTGGGGATAGATTCTTCCAAATGTTGAACTGCTGGAACGTTGCTGTCCTCCCGCTCTTGCCGTCCACGAAATGTGCTGCTCATCACGGACGCCAAATCGGACGCCGAAAAGTCACTTCCCGGGCCCTTGGCCCGGTCTGATGCACTGGGGGGTGGCACCCGATTCCACCCCCTCTTCCTCAGAGGATAAACCGCACCACGGATGAGATGAACTTGAGTGAGTTGGAAATGGAAAAGCTTCCATTTCCGACTCACCTCAGAAATGATGCTTCCTTTGTGCTCTTGCTGTCCATGTAGTCTGCTGCTCATCATGGACGGCGAATCGGACGCCAAAAAGTCACTTCCCGTGTCCCAGGCCAGGCTTGATGCACTGGATGAATAGAATAGAGTAGATTAGAACACAGCCACATTTAAGCTCTGCTTCAGCAAAAAAGTCATAATTCCATAACGAATTTTGGAAAAACTTAGAGAAGAACCTTCTAAAATTTGTCTTTTTTGCCCCGAATGTTTTTAGAAAAACATTTAGTAAACTAAAGAGAAAAACGAAAACATCAGCCCAGCGGCCAAAACAAGAAATAAAGAACTTACAGGTTGAAGATCTTCCTGAAGTAGTTTAGAAATTGACTCATTGGGAAGCGTTGCACTTCCAAACCCCCCTTGCTCTGCCATCTTTCAGGATTCTGACTGGACGTAGTGCTACACCAGTAACGTCTTTGTTCTGTTCTTTGTGTAATTGAGGTCCAGTTCATTTTCCTGAACAAGTGCCGGATTTCCAGCAAGGAATTCTGGGAAGTAAAGCAGAATTAGATTAGAGCCACATTCAAGCATTTCAACGCAAATTAAATTTGCCAGCAAACACAAAGCAAATTAAATTCGCAACGCAAATAAGATTCACAAAAGCAATGCAAATAAGCTTTTCAATGCAAACGCCACTCAAATGATATTCTAAATTAAAACGCATTGAAAAAGATTTTCACCCCGAAAATGCATTGAAAATGAAATTTGCATTGAAAATACAATGAAAGTGCTCTTTTTCTGGAATAAAAAAATGAACGTTCTCACCTTGGCTCCTCTGCTTGCTTTATTTCCATGAAGGACCCGCCTGGTGTCAGATTTGGGACTACAGATGGCCAGCCACAAAAAGGTGGAGAAGCAGAGGTCTGGGGATGAGAAGGACACTACATCAAGCTCAGCCCCTCCGTTTTGCATTCCAGCCTCTGAGTTGGATCCGGGTGCCCCCCCCCCAGTGCATCAGACCGGGCCAAGGGCCTGAGAAGTGATTTTCCGGGTCCTATTCGGCCTCCATGATGAGCAGCAGATTTCGTGGACGGCAAGAGCGGGAGGACAGCAACGTTTCAGCGATGCAACGTTTGGAGGCTTCTATCGCCTACATGCAGCCCCTTTCTGGTTGGCTGCGGACTTCCAAAACGCCGAGAAGGCCGGAGGCTGGATGGGCATACCGCCCGGTCCCACTGCTGTCTACCCAGGCATTGGAATCCTGCACGGCAAGGGACTAGAGGCGGGCCCACGTCTACAAACGGATGAATGGAGCCCTCCAGGTGAGGCTTGACATGTCGCCAGAGACTTGTTGTCGGCGCTTCCGCTCTGTTGGGGTGCCATCCGCGGTGAGGCCAGTGGGAGCGTATAACCGAATGAAAGGCATTTGCCTTTGCTGGATCCGACCAGAGAGACGCACCGAAGAGCAGATCAGAAGGGTCGTCATCATGGAGCAGCTGCTGCATGTGCTTTCATCCGACGTAGGGACATTAGTGAAGGAGCTCGAGCCAGAGGGGGGCCCTGCTGATTCCTGGCTTGCCCTGCAGTGCATCAACGTTGGACGAGGCGCCTCTGTGGAGCTTTCTGGTTGGGAAGGAAGTAGTGCCAGCGCGGTGGCGGATTGCCGGTCCGGATTCCAGCACATCGTCAATCTCGCAGGAGGGGGATCTGCGAGATTGAGGATGTAAAGCAATCCGGACCGGCAATCCATTACGGCGCTGTCACCACGTCAATCCCCACCAGACAGCACCGCAGAATCCCCTCATTCGACATTGAGTCACGGCATGGAAAGCCGGGCACCAGCGAGGCCTCCCTCTTGCTCGTGCTCCTCCACCGACATCCGTACGTTGGATAAAATCACATACGGCAGCTGCTCCAGGATGACGACCCTTCTGATGTGCTCTTCGGTGCGTCACTCTGGTCGGATCCAGCAACGGCAAAGGCCCCTCAGTCGGCTACACGTCCCCGCCGGCCTCTCCCCGGATGGGACCCCAACAGAGCGAAAACCGCCGACAACAAGTCTCTGGCGACATCTCAAGCCTCACCCGGAGTGCTCCATTCATCCGTTTGTAGACGTGGGCCCGCCCCTTGTCCATCGCCGTGCAGGCCTCCAACGCCTGGGTAGGCAGTAGTGGGACTGGGCGGTATGCCCATCTAGCCTGCGGCCATCTCCGTGTCCTGGCAGTCCGCCGCTTACCAGAAAGGGGCTGCAAGTTGGGGATAGATTCTTCCAAATGTTGAACTGCTGGAACGTTGCTGTCCTCCCGCTCTTGCCGTCCACGAAATGTGCTGCTCATCACGGACGCCAAATCGGACGCCGAAAAGTCACTTCCCGGGCCCTTGGCCCGGTCTGATGCACTGGGGGGTGGCACCCGATTCCACCCCCTCTTCCTCAGAGGATAAACCGCACCACGGATGAGATGAACTTGAGTGAGTTGGAAATGGAAAAGCTTCCATTTCCGACTCACCTCAGAAATGATGCTTCCTTTGTGCTCTTGCTGTCCATGTAGTCTGCTGCTCATCATGGACGGCGAATCGGACGCCAAAAAGTCACTTCCCGTGTCCCAGGCCAGGCTTGATGCACTGGATGAATAGAATAGAGTAGATTAGAACACAGCCACATTTAAGCTCTGCTTCAGCAAAAAAGTCATAATTCCATAACGAATTTTGGAAAAACTTAGAGAAGAACCTTCTAAAATTTGTCTTTTTTGCCCCGAATGTTTTTAGAAAAACATTTAGTAAACTAAAGAGAAAAACGAAAACATCAGCCCAGCGGCCAAAACAAGAAATAAAGAACTTACAGGTTGAAGATCTTCCTGAAGTAGTTTAGAAATTGACTCATTGGGAAGCGTTGCACTTCCAAACCCCCCTTGCTCTGCCATCTTTCAGGATTCTGACTGGACGTAGTGCTACACCAGTAACGTCTTTGTTCTGTTCTTTGTGTAATTGAGGTCCAGTTCATTTTCCTGAACAAGTGCCGGATTTCCAGCAAGGAATTCTGGGAAGTAACGCAGAATTAGATTAGAGCCACATTCAAGCATTTCAACGCAAATTAAATTTGCCAGCAAACACAAAGCAAATTAAATTCGCAACGCAAATTAGATTCACAAAAGCAATGCAAATAAGCTTTTCAATGCAAACGCCACTCAAATGATATTCTAAATTAAAACGCATTGAAAAAGATTTTCACCCCGAAAATGCATTGAAAATGAAATTTGCATTGAAAATACAATGAAAGTGCTCTTTTTCTGGAATAAAAAAATGAACGTTCTCACCTTGGCTCCTCTGCTTGCTTTATTTCCATGAAGGACCCGCCTGGTGTCAGATTTGGGACTACAGATGGCCAGCCACAAAAAAGTGGAGAAGCAGAGGTCTGGGGATGAGAAGGACACTACATCAAGCTCAGCCCCTCCGTTTTGCATTCCAGCCTCTGAGTTGGATCCGGGTGCCCCCCCCCCCCCCCAGTGCATCAGACCGGGCCAAGGGCCTGAGAAGTGATTTTCCGGGTCCTATTCGGCCTCCATGATGAGCAGCAGATTTCGTGGACGGCAAGAGCGGGAGGACAGCAACGTTTCAGCGATGCAACGTTTGGAGGCTTCTATCGCCTACATGCAGCCCCTTTCTGGTTGGCTGCGGACTTCCAAAACGCCGAGAAGGCCGGAGGCTGGATGGGCATACCGCCCGGTCCCACTGCTGTCTACCCAGGCATTGGAATCCTGCACGGCAAGGGACTAGAGGCGGGCCCACGTCTACAAACGGATGAATGGAGCCCTCCAGGTGAGGCTTGACATGTCGCCAGAGACTTGTTGTCGGCGCTTCCGCTCTGTTGGGGTGCCATCCGCGGTGAGGCCAGTGGGAGCGTATAACCGAATGAAAGGCATTTGCCTTTGCTGGATCCGACCAGAGAGACGCACCGAAGAGCAGATCAGAAGGGTCGTCATCATGGAGCAGCTGCTGCATGTGCTTTCATCCGACGTAGGGACATTAGTGAAGGAGCTCGAGCCAGAGGGGGGCCCTGCTGATTCCTGGCTTGCCCTGCAGTGCATCAACGTTGGACGAGGCGCCTCTGTGGAGCTTTCTGGTTGGGAAGGAAGTAGTGCCAGCGCGGTGGCGGATTGCCGGTCCGGATTCCAGCACATCGTCAATCTCGCAGGAGGGGGATCTGCGAGATTGAGGATGTAAAGCAATCCGGACCGGCAATCCATTACGGCGCTGTCACCACGTCAATCCCCACCAGACAGCACCGCAGAATCCCCTCATTCGACATTGAGTCACGGCATGGAAAGCCGGGCACCAGCGAGGCCTCCCTCTTGCTCGTGCTCCTCCACCGACATCCGTACGTTGGATAAAATCACATACGGCAGCTGCTCCAGGATGACGACCCTTCTGATGTGCTCTTCGGTGCGTCACTCTGGTCGGATCCAGCAACGGCAAAGGCCCCTCAGTCGGCTACACGTCCCCGCCGGCCTCTCCCCGGATGGGACCCCAACAGAGCGAAAACCGCCGACAACAAGTCTCTGGCGACATCTCAAGCCTCACCCGGAGTGCTCCATTCATCCGTTTGTAGACGTGGGCCCGCCCCTTGTCCATCGCCGTGCAGGCCTCCAACGCCTGGGTAGGCAGTAGTGGGACTGGGCGGTATGCCCATCTAGCCTGCGGCCATCTCCGTGTCCTGGCAGTCCGCCGCTTACCAGAAAGGGGCTGCAAGTTGGGGATAGATTCTTCCAAATGTTGAACTGCTGGAACGTTGCTGTCCTCCCGCTCTTGCCGTCCACGAAATGTGCTGCTCATCACGGACGCCAAATCGGACGCCGAAAAGTCACTTCCCGGGCCCTTGGCCCGGTCTGATGCACTGGGGGGTGGCACCCGATTCCACCCCCTCTTCCTCAGAGGATAAACCGCACCACGGATGAGATGAACTTGAGTGAGTTGGAAATGGAAAAGCTTCCATTTCCGACTCACCTCAGAAATGATGCTTCCTTTGTGCTCTTGCTGTCCATGTAGTCTGCTGCTCATCATGGACGGCGAATCGGACGCCAAAAAGTCACTTCCCGTGTCCCAGGCCAGGCTTGATGCACTGGATGAATAGAATAGAGTAGATTAGAACACAGCCACATTTAAGCTCTGCTTCAGCAAAAAAGTCATAATTCCATAACGAATTTTGGAAAAACTTAGAGAAGAACCTTCTAAAATTTGTCTTTTTTGCCCCGAATGTTTTTAGAAAAACATTTAGTAAACTAAAGAGAAAAACGAAAACATCAGCCCAGCGGCCAAAACAAGAAATAAAGAACTTACAGGTTGAAGATCTTCCTGAAGTAGTTTAGAAATTGACTCATTGGGAAGCGTTGCACTTCCAAACCCCCCTTGCTCTGCCATCTTTCAGGATTCTGACTGGACGTAGTGCTACACCAGTAACGTCTTTGTTCTGTTCTTTGTGTAATTGAGGTCCAGTTCATTTTCCTGAACAAGTGCCGGATTTCCAGCAAGGAATTCTGGGAAGTAAAGCAGAATTAGATTAGAGCCACATTCAAGCATTTCAACGCAAATTAAATTTGCCAGCAAACACAAAGCAAATTAAATTCGCAACGCAAATAAGATTCACAAAAGCAATGCAAATAAGCTTTTCAATGCAAACGCCACTCAAATGATATTCTAAATTAAAACGCATTGAAAAAGATTTTCACCCCGAAAATGCATTGAAAATGAAATTTGCATTGAAAATACAATGAAAGTGCTCTTTTTCTGGAATAAAAAAATGAACGTTCTCACCTTGGCTCCTCTGCTTGCTTTATTTCCATGAAGGACCCGCCTGGTGTCAGATTTGGGACTACAGATGGCCAGCCACAAAAAGGTGGAGAAGCAGTGGTCTGGGGATGAGAAGGACACTACATCAAGCTCAGCCCCTCCGTTTTGCATTCCAGCCTCTGAGTTGGATCCGGGTGCCCCCCCCCCAGTGCATCAGACCGGGCCAAGGGCCTGAGAAGTGATTTTCCGGGTCCTATTCGGCCTCCATGATGAGCAGCAGATTTCGTGGACGGCAAGAGCGGGAGGACAGCAACGTTTCAGCGATGCAACGTTTGGAGGCTTCTATCGCCTACATGCAGCCCCTTTCTGGTTGGCTGCGGACTTCCAAAACGCCGAGAAGGCCGGAGGCTGGATGGGCATACCGCCCGGTCCCACTGCTGTCTACCCAGGCATTGGAATCCTGCACGGCAAGGGACTAGAGGCGGGCCCACGTCTACAAACGGATGAATGGAGCCCTCCAGGTGAGGCTTGACATGTCGCCAGAGACTTGTTGTCGGCGCTTCCGCTCTGTTGGGGTGCCATCCGCGGTGAGGCCAGTGGGAGCGTATAACCGAATGAAAGGCATTTGCCTTTGCTGGATCCGACCAGAGAGACGCACCGAAGAGCAGATCAGAAGGGTCGTCATCATGGAGCAGCTGCTGCATGTGCTTTCATCCGACGTAGGGACATTAGTGAAGGAGCTCGAGCCAGAGGGGGGCCCTGCTGATTCCTGGCTTGCCCTGCAGTGCATCAACGTTGGACGAGGCGCCTCTGTGGAGCTTTCTGGTTGGGAAGGAAGTAGTGCCAGCGCGGTGGCGGATTGCCGGTCCGGATTCCAGCACATCGTCAATCTCGCAGGAGGGGGATCTGCGAGATTGAGGATGTAAAGCAATCCGGACCGGCAATCCATTACGGCGCTGTCACCACGTCAATCCCCACCAGACAGCACCGCAGAATCCCCTCATTCGACATTGAGTCACGGCATGGAAAGCCGGGCACCAGCGAGGCCTCCCTCTTGCTCGTGCTCCTCCACCGACATCCGTACGTTGGATAAAATCACATACGGCAGCTGCTCCAGGATGACGACCCTTCTGATCTGCTCTTCGGTGCGTCACTCTGGTCGGATCCAGCAACGGCAAAGGCCCCTCAGTCGGCTACACGTCCCCGCCGGCCTCTCCCCGGATGGGACCCCAACAGAGCGAAAACCGCCGACAACAAGTCTCTGGCGACATCTCAAGCCTCACCCGGAGTGCTCCATTCATCCGTTTGTAGACGTGGGCCCGCCCCTTGTCCATCGCCGTGCAGGCCTCCAACGCCTGGGTAGGCAGTAGTGGGACTGGGCGGTATGCCCATCTAGCCTGCGGCCATCTCCGTGTCCTGGCAGTCCGCCGCTTACCAGAAAGGGGCTGCAAGTTGGGGATAGATTCTTCCAAATGTTGAACTGCTGGAACGTTGCTGTCCTCCCGCTCTTGCCGTCCACGAAATGTGCTGCTCATCACGGACGCCAAATCGGACGCCGAAAAGTCACTTCCCGGGCCCTTGGCCCGGTCTGATGCACTGGGGGGTGGCACCCGATTCCACCCCCTCTTCCTCAGAGGATAAACCGCACCACGGATGAGATGAACTTGAGTGAGTTGGAAATGGAAAAGCTTCCATTTCCGACTCACCTCAGAAATGATGCTTCCTTTGTGCTCTTGCTGTCCATGTAGTCTGCTGCTCATCATGGACGGCGAATCGGACGCCAAAAAGTCACTTCCCGTGTCCCAGGCCAGGCTTGATGCACTGGATGAATAGAATAGAGTAGATTAGAACACAGCCACATTTAAGCTCTGCTTCAGCAAAAAAGTCATAATTCCATAACGAATTTTGGAAAAACTTAGAGAAGAACCTTCTAAAATTTGTCTTTTTTGCCCCGAATGTTTTTAGAAAAACATTTAGTAAACTAAAGAGAAAAACGAAAACATCAGCCCAGCGGCCAAAACAAGAAATAAAGAACTTACAGGTTGAAGATCTTCCTGAAGTAGTTTAGAAATTGACTCATTGGGAAGCGTTGCACTTCCAAACCCCCTTGCTCTGCCATCTTTCAGGATTCTGACTGGACGTAGTGCTACACCAGTAACGTCTTTGTTCTGTTCTTTGTGTAATTGAGGTCCAGTTCATTTTCCTGAACAAGTGCCGGATTTCCAGCAAGGAATTCTGGGAAGTAAAGCAGAATTAGATTAGAGCCACATTCAAGCATTTCAACGCAAATTAAATTTGCCAGCAAACACAAAGCAAATTAAATTCGCAACGCAAATAAGATTCACAAAAGCAATGCAAATAAGCTTTTCAATGCAAACGCCACTCAAATGATATTCTAAATTAAAACGCATTGAAAAAGATTTTCACCCCGAAAATGCATTGAAAATGAAATTTGCATTGAAAATACAATGAAAGTGCTCTTTTTCTGGAATAAAAAAATGAACGTTCTCACCTTGGCTCCTCTGCTTGCTTTATTTCCATGAAGGACCCGCCTGGTGTCAGATTTGGGACTACAGATGGCCAGCCACAAAAAAGTGGAGAAGCAGAGGTCTGGGGATGAGAAGGACACTACATCAAGCTCAGCCCCTCCGTTTTGCATTCCAGCCTCTGAGTTGGATCCGGGTGCCCCCCCCCCAGTGCATCAGACCGGGCCAAGGGCCTGAGAAGTGATTTTCCGGGTCCTATTCGGCCTCCATGATGAGCAGCAGATTTCGTGGACGGCAAGAGCGGGAGGACAGCAACGTTTCAGCGATGCAACGTTTGGAGGCTTCTATCGCCTACATGCAGCCCCTTTCTGGTTGGCTGCGGACTTCCAAAACGCCGAGAAGGCCGGAGGCTGGATGGGCATACCGCCCGGTCCCACTGCTGTCTAACCCAGGCATTGGAATCCTGCACGGCAAGGGACTAGAGGCGGGCCCACGTCTACAAACGGATGAATGGAGCCCTCCAGGTGAGGCTTGACATGTCGCCAGAGACTTGTTGTCGGCGCTTCCGCTCTGTTGGGGTGCCATCCGCGGTGAGGCCAGTGGGAGCGTATAACCGAATGAAAGGCATTTGCCTTTGCTGGATCCGACCAGAGAGACGCACCGAAGAGCAGATCAGAAGGGTCGTCATCATGGAGCAGCTGCTGCATGTGCTTTCATCCGACGTAGGGACATTAGTGAAGGAGCTCGAGCCAGAGGGGGGCCCTGCTGATTCCTGGCTTGCCCTGCAGTGCATCAACGTTGGACGAGGCGCCTCTGTGGAGCTTTCTGGTTGGGAAGGAAGTAGTGCCAGCGCGGTGGCGGATTGCCGGTCCGGATTCCAGCACATCGTCAATCTCGCAGGAGGGGGATCTGCGAGATTGAGGATGTAAAGCAATCCGGACCGGCAATCCATTACGGCGCTGTCACCACGTCAATCCCCACCAGACAGCACCGCAGAATCCCCTCATTCGACATTGAGTCACGGCATGGAAAGCCGGGCACCAGCGAGGCCTCCCTCTTGCTCGTGCTCCTCCACCGACATCCGTACGTTGGATAAAATCACATACGGCAGCTGCTCCAGGATGACGACCCTTCTGATGTGCTCTTCGGTGCGTCACTCTGGTCGGATCCAGCAACGGCAAAGGCCCCTCAGTCGGCTACACGTCCCCGCCGGCCTCTCCCCGGATGGGACCCCAACAGAGCGAAAACCGCCGACAACAAGTCTCTGGCGACATCTCAAGCCTCACCCGGAGTGCTCCATTCATCCGTTTGTAGACGTGGGCCCGCCCCTTGTCCATCGCCGTGCAGGCCTCCAACGCCTGGGTAGGCAGTAGTGGGACTGGGCGGTATGCCCATCTAGCCTGCGGCCATCTCCGTGTCCTGGCAGTCCGCCGCTTACCAGAAAGGGGCTGCAAGTTGGGGATAGATTCTTCCAAATGTTGAACTGCTGGAACGTTGCTGTCCTCCCGCTCTTGCCGTCCACGAAATGTGCTGCTCATCACGGACGCCAAATCGGACGCCGAAAAGTCACTTCCCGGGCCCTTGGCCCGGTCTGATGCACTGGGGGGTGGCACCCGATTCCACCCCCTCTTCCTCAGAGGATAAACCGCACCACGGATGAGATGAACTTGAGTGAGTTGGAAATGGAAAAGCTTCCATTTCCGACTCACCTCAGAAATGATGCTTCCTTTGTGCTCTTGCTGTCCATGTAGTCTGCTGCTCATCATGGACGGCGAATCGGACGCCAAAAAGTCACTTCCCGTGTCCCAGGCCAGGCTTGATGCACTGGATGAATAGAATAGAGTAGATTAGAACACAGCCACATTTAAGCTCTGCTTCAGCAAAAAAGTCATAATTCCATAACGAATTTTGGAAAAACTTAGAGAAGAACCTTCTAAAATTTGTCTTTTTTGCCCCGAATGTTTTTAGAAAAACATTTAGTAAACTAAAGAGAAAAACGAAAACATCAGCCCAGCGGCCAAAACAAGAAATAAAGAACTTACAGGTTGAAGATCTTCCTGAAGTAGTTTAGAAATTGACTCATTGGGAAGCGTTGCACTTCCAAACCCCCTTGCTCTGCCATCTTTCAGGATTCTGACTGGACGTAGTGCTACACCAGTAACGTCTTTGTTCTGTTCTTTGTGTAATTGAGGTCCAGTTCATTTTCCTGAACAAGTGCCGGATTTCCAGCAAGGAATTCTGGGAAGTAAAGCAGAATTAGATTAGAGCCACATTCAAGCATTTCAACGCAAATTAAATTTGCCAGCAAACACAAAGCAAATTAAATTCGCAACGCAAATAAGATTCACAAAAGCAATGCAAATAAGCTTTTCAATGCAAACGCCACTCAAATGATATTCTAAATTAAAACGCATTGAAAAAGATTTTCACCCCGAAAATGCATTGAAAATGAAATTTGCATTGAAAATACAATGAAAGTGCTCTTTTTCTGGAATAAAAAAATGAACGTTCTCACCTTGGCTCCTCTGCTTGCTTTATTTCCATGAAGGACCCGCCTGGTGTCAGATTTGGGACTACAGATGGCCAGCCACAAAAAAGTGGAGAAGCAGAGGTCTGGGGATGAGAAGGACACTACATCAAGCTCAGCCCCTCCGTTTTGCATTCCAGCCTCTGAGTTGGATCCGGGTGCCCCCCCCCCCAGTGCATCAGACCGGGCCAAGGGCCTGAGAAGTGATTTTCCGGGTCCTATTCGGCCTCCATGATGAGCAGCAGATTTCGTGGACGGCAAGAGCGGGAGGACAGCAACGTTTCAGCGATGCAACGTTTGGAGGCTTCTATCGCCTACATGCAGCCCCTTTCTGGTTGGCTGCGGACTTCCAAAACGCCGAGAAGGCCGGAGGCTGGATGGGCATACCGCCCGGTCCCACTGCTGTCTACCCAGGCATTGGAATCCTGCACGGCAAGGGACTAGAGGCGGGCCCACGTCTACAAACGGATGAATGGAGCCCTCCAGGTGAGGCTTGACATGTCGCCAGAGACTTGTTGTCGGCGCTTCCGCTCTGTTGGGGTGCCATCCGCGGTGAGGCCAGTGGGAGCGTATAACCGAATGAAAGGCATTTGCCTTTGCTGGATCCGACCAGAGAGACGCACCGAAGAGCAGATCAGAAGGGTCGTCATCATGGAGCAGCTGCTGCATGTGCTTTCATCCGACGTAGGGACATTAGTGAAGGAGCTCGAGCCAGAGGGGGGCCCTGCTGATTCCTGGCTTGCCCTGCAGTGCATCAACGTTGGACGAGGCGCCTCTGTGGAGCTTTCTGGTTGGGAAGGAAGTAGTGCCAGCGCGGTGGCGGATTGCCGGTCCGGATTCCAGCACATCGTCAATCTCGCAGGAGGGGGATCTGCGAGATTGAGGATGTAAAGCAATCCGGACCGGCAATCCATTACGGCGCTGTCACCACGTCAATCCCCACCAGACAGCACCGCAGAATCCCCTCATTCGACATTGAGTCACGGCATGGAAAGCCGGGCACCAGCGAGGCCTCCCTCTTGCTCGTGCTCCTCCACCGACATCCGTACGTTGGATAAAATCACATACGGCAGCTGCTCCAGGATGACGACCCTTCTGATGTGCTCTTCGGTGCGTCACTCTGGTCGGATCCAGCAACGGCAAAGGCCCCTCAGTCGGCTACACGTCCCCGCCGGCCTCTCCCCGGATGGGACCCCAACAGAGCGAAAACCGCCGACAACAAGTCTCTGGCGACATCTCAAGCCTCACCCGGAGTGCTCCATTCATCCGTTTGTAGACGTGGGCCCGCCCCTTGTCCATCGCCGTGCAGGCCTCCAACGCCTAGGTAGGCAGTAGTGGGACTGGGCGGTATGCCCATCTAGCCTGCGGCCATCTCCGTGTCCTGGCAGTCCGCCGCTTACCAGAAAGGGGCTGCAAGTTGGGGATAGATTCTTCCAAATGTTGAACTGCTGGAACGTTGCTGTCCTCCCGCTCTTGCCGTCCACGAAATGTGCTGCTCATCACGGACGCCAAATCGGACGCCGAAAAGTCACTTCCCGGGCCCTTGGCCCGGTCTGATGCACTGGGGGGTGGCACCCGATTCCACCCCCTCTTCCTCAGAGGATAAACCGCACCACGGATGAGATGAACTTGAGTGAGTTGGAAATGGAAAAGCTTCCATTTCCGACTCACCTCAGAAATGATGCTTCCTTTGTGCTCTTGCTGTCCATGTAGTCTGCTGCTCATCATGGACGGCGAATCGGACGCCAAAAAGTCACTTCCCGTGTCCCAGGCCAGGCTTGATGCACTGGATGAATAGAATAGAGTAGATTAGAACACAGCCACATTTAAGCTCTGCTTCAGCAAAAAAGTCATAATTCCATAACGAATTTTGGAAAAACTTAGAGAAGAACCTTCTAAAATTTGTCTTTTTTGCCCCGAATGTTTTTAGAAAAACATTTAGTAAACTAAAGAGAAAAACGAAAACATCAGCCCAGCGGCCAAAACAAGAAATAAAGAACTTACAGGTTGAAGATCTTCCTGAAGTAGTTTAGAAATTGACTCATTGGGAAGCGTTGCACTTCCAAACCCCCCTTGCTCTGCCATCTTTCAGGATTCTGACTGGACGTAGTGCTACACCAGTAACGTCTTTGTTCTGTTCTTTGTGTAATTGAGGTCCAGTTCATTTTCCTGAACAAGTGCCGGATTTCCAGCAAGGAATTCTGGGAAGTAAAGCAGAATTAGATTAGAGCCACATTCAAGCATTTCAACGCAAATTAAATTTGCCAGCAAACACAAAGCAAATTAAATTCGCAACGCAAATAAGATTCACAAAAGCAATGCAAATAAGCTTTTCAATGCAAACGCCACTCAAATGATATTCTAAATTAAAACGCATTGAAAAAGATTTTCACCCCGAAAATGCTTTGAAAATGAAATTTGCATTGAAAATACAATGAAAGTGCTCTTTTTCTGGAATAAAAAAATGAACGTTCTCACCTTGGCTCCTCTGCTTGCTTTATTTCCATGAAGGACCCGCCTGGTGTCAGATTTGGGACTACAGATGGCCAGCCACAAAAAGGTGGAGAAGCAGAGGTCTGGGGATGAGAAGGACACTACATCAAGCTCAGCCCCTCCGTTTTGCATTCCAGCCTCTGAGTTGGATCCGGGTGCCCCCCCCCCAGTGCATCAGACCGGGCCAAGGGCCTGAGAAGTGATTTTCCGGGTCCTATTCGGCCTCCATGATGAGCAGCAGATTTCGTGGACGGCAAGAGCGGGAGGACAGCAACGTTTCAGCGATGCAACGTTTGGAGGCTTCTATCGCCTACATGCAGCCCCTTTCTGGTTGGCTGCGGACTTCCAAAACGCCGAGAAGGCCGGAGGCTGGATGGGCATACCGCCCGGTCCCACTGCTGTCTACCCAGGCATTGGAATCCTGCACGGCAAGGGACTAGAGGCGGGCCCACGTCTACAAACGGATGAATGGAGCCCTCCAGGTGAGGCTTAACATGTCGCCAGAGACTTGTTGTCGGCGCTTCCGCTCTGTTGGGGTGCCATCCGCGGTGAGGCCAGTGGGAGCGTATAACCGAATGAAAGGCATTTGCCTTTGCTGGATCCGACCAGAGAGACGCACCGAAGAGCAGATCAGAAGGGTCGTCATCATGGAGCAGCTGCTGCATGTGCTTTCATCCGACGTAGGGACATTAGTGAAGGAGCTCGAGCCAGAGGGGGGCCCTGCTGATTCCTGGCTTGCCCTGCAGTGCATCAACGTTGGACGAGGCGCCTCTGTGGAGCTTTCTGGTTGGGAAGGAAGTAGTGCCAGCGCGGTGGCGGATTGCCGGTCCGGATTCCAGCACATCGTCAATCTCGCAGGAGGGGGATCTGCGAGATTGAGGATGTAAAGCAATCCGGACCGGCAATCCATTACGGCGCTGTCACCACGTCAATCCCCACCAGACAGCACCGCAGAATCCCCTCATTCGACATTGAGTCACGGCATGGAAAGCCGGGCACCAGCGAGGCCTCCCTCTTGCTCGTGCTCCTCCACCGACATCCGTACGTTGGATAAAATCACATACGGCAGCTGCTCCAGGATGACGACCCTTCTGATCTGCTCTTCGGTGCGTCACTCTGGTCGGATCCAGCAACGGCAAAGGCCCCTCAGTCGGCTACACGTCCCCGCCGGCCTCTCCCCGGATGGGACCCCAACAGAGCGAAAACCGCCGACAACAAGTCTCTGGCGACATCTCAAGCCTCACCCGGAGTGCTCCATTCATCCGTTTGTAGACGTGGGCCCGCCCCTTGTCCATCGCCGTGCAGGCCTCCAACGCCTGGGTAGGCAGTAGTGGGACTGGGCGGTATGCCCATCTAGCCTGCGGCCATCTCCGTGTCCTGGCAGTCCGCCGCTTACCAGAAAGGGGCTGCAAGTTGGGGATAGATTCTTCCAAATGTTGAACTGCTGGAACGTTGCTGTCCTCCCGCTCTTGCCGTCCACGAAATGTGCTGCTCATCACGGACGCCAAATCGGACGCCGAAAAGTCACTTCCCGGGCCCTTGGCCCGGTCTGATGCACTGGGGGGTGGCACCCGATTCCACCCCCTCTTCCTCAGAGGATAAACCGCACCACGGATGAGATGAACTTGAGTGAGTTGGAAATGGAAAAGCTTCCATTTCCGACTCACCTCAGAAATGATGCTTCCTTTGTGCTCTTGCTGTCCATGTAGTCTGCTGCTCATCATGGACGGCGAATCGGACGCCAAAAAGTCACTTCCCGTGTCCCAGGCCAGGCTTGATGCACTGGATGAATAGAATAGAGTAGATTAGAACACAGCCACATTTAAGCTCTGCTTCAGCAAAAAAGTCATAATTCCATAACGAATTTTGGAAAAACTTAGAGAAGAACCTTCTAAAATTTGTCTTTTTTGCCCCGAATGTTTTTAGAAAAACATTTAGTAAACTAAAGAGAAAAACGAAAACATCAGCCCAGCGGCCAAAACAAGAAATAAAGAACTTACAGGTTGAAGATCTTCCTGAAGTAGTTTAGAAATTGACTCATTGGGAAGCGTTGCACTTCCAAACCCCCCTTGCTCTGCCATCTTTCAGGATTCTGACTGGACGTAGTGCTACACCAGTAACGTCTTTGTTCTGTTCTTTGTGTAATTGAGGTCCAGTTCATTTTCCTGAACAAGTGCCGGATTTCCAGCAAGGAATTCTGGGAAGTAACGCAGAATTAGATTAGAGCCACATTCAAGCATTTCAACGCAAATTAAATTTGCCAGCAAACACAAAGCAAATTAAATTCGCAACGCAAATTAGATTCACAAAAGCAATGCAAATAAGCTTTTCAATGCAAACGCCACTCAAATGATATTCTAAATTAAAACGCATTGAAAAAGATTTTCACCCCGAAAATGCATTGAAAATGAAATTTGCATTGAAAATACAATGAAAGTGCTCTTTTTCTGGAATAAAAAAATGAACGTTCTCACCTTGGCTCCTCTGCTTGCTTTATTTCCATGAAGGACCCGCCTGGTGTCAGATTTGGGACTACAGATGGCCAGCCACAAAAAAGTGGAGAAGCAGAGGTCTGGGGATGAGAAGGACACTACATCAAGCTCAGCCCCTCCGTTTTGCATTCCAGCCTCTGAGTTGGATCCGGGTGCCCCCCCCCCCCCCCAGTGCATCAGACCGGGCCAAGGGCCTGAGAAGTGATTTTCCGGGTCCTATTCGGCCTCCATGATGAGCAGCAGATTTCGTGGACGGCAAGAGCGGGAGGACAGCAACGTTTCAGCGATGCAACGTTTGGAGGCTTCTATCGCCTACATGCAGCCCCTTTCTGGTTGGCTGCGGACTTCCAAAACGCCGAGAAGGCCGGAGGCTGGATGGGCATACCGCCCGGTCCCACTGCTGTCTACCCAGGCATTGGAATCCTGCACGGCAAGGGACTAGAGGCGGGCCCACGTCTACAAACGGATGAATGGAGCCCTCCAGGTGAGGCTTGACATGTCGCCAGAGACTTGTTGTCGGCGCTTCCGCTCTGTTGGGGTGCCATCCGTGGTGAGGCCAGTGGGAGCGTATAACCGAATGAAAGGCATTTGCCTTTGCTGGATCCGACCAGAGAGACGCACCGAAGAGCAGATCAGAAGGGTCGTCATCATGGAGCAGCTGCTGCATGTGCTTTCATCCGACGTAGGGACATTAGTGAAGGAGCTCGAGCCAGAGGGGGGCCCTGCTGATTCCTGGCTTGCCCTGCAGTGCATCAACGTTGGACGAGGCGCCTCTGTGGAGCTTTCTGGTTGGGAAGGAAGTAGTGCCAGCGCGGTGGCGGATTGCCGGTCCGGATTCCAGCACATCGTCAATCTCGCAGGAGGGGGATCTGCGAGATTGAGGATGTAAAGCAATCCGGACCGGCAATCCATTACGGCGCTGTCACCACGTCAATCCCCACCAGACAGCACCGCAGAATCCCCTCATTCGACATTGAGTCACGGCATGGAAAGCCGGGCACCAGCGAGGCCTCCCTCTTGCTCGTGCTCCTCCACCGACATCCGTACGTTGGATAAAATCACATACGGCAGCTGCTCCAGGATGACGACCCTTCTGATGTGCTCTTCGGTGCGTCACTCTGGTCGGATCCAGCAACGGCAAAGGCCCCTCAGTCGGCTACACGTCCCCGCCGGCCTCTCCCCGGATGGGACCCCAACAGAGCGAAAACCGCCGACAACAAGTCTCTGGCGACATCTCAAGCCTCACCCGGAGTGCTCCATTCATCCGTTTGTAGACGTGGGCCCGCCCCTTGTCCATCGCCGTGCAGGCCTCCAACGCCTGGGTAGGCAGTAGTGGGACTGGGCGGTATGCCCATCTAGCCTGCGGCCATCTCCGTGTCCTGGCAGTCCGCCGCTTACCAGAAAGGGGCTGCAAGTTGGGGATAGATTCTTCCAAATGTTGAACTGCTGGAACGTTGCTGTCCTCCCGCTCTTGCCGTCCACGAAATGTGCTGCTCATCACGGACGCCAAATCGGACGCCGAAAAGTCACTTCCCGGGCCCTTGGCCCGGTCTGATGCACTGGGGGGTGGCACCCGATTCCACCCCCTCTTCCTCAGAGGATAAACCGCACCACGGATGAGATGAACTTGAGTGAGTTGGAAATGGAAAAGCTTCCATTTCCGACTCACCTCAGAAATGATGCTTCCTTTGTGCTCTTGCTGTCCATGTAGTCTGCTGCTCATCATGGACGGCGAATCGGACGCCAAAAAGTCACTTCCCGTGTCCCAGGCCAGGCTTGATGCACTGGATGAATAGAATAGAGTAGATTAGAACACAGCCACATTTAAGCTCTGCTTCAGCAAAAAAGTCATAATTCCATAACGAATTTTGGAAAAACTTAGAGAAGAACCTTCTAAAATTTGTCTTTTTTGCCCCGAATGTTTTTAGAAAAACATTTAGTAAACTAAAGAGAAAAACGAAAACATCAGCCCAGCGGCCAAAACAAGAAATAAAGAACTTACAGGTTGAAGATCTTCCTGAAGTAGTTTAGAAATTGACTCATTGGGAAGCGTTGCACTTCCAAACCCCCCTTGCTCTGCCATCTTTCAGGATTCTGACTGGACGTAGTGCTACACCAGTAACGTCTTTGTTCTGTTCTTTGTGTAATTGAGGTCCAGTTCATTTTCCTGAACAAGTGCCGGATTTCCAGCAAGGAATTCTGGGAAGTAAAGCAGAATTAGATTAGAGCCACATTCAAGCATTTCAACGCAAATTAAATTTGCCAGCAAACACAAAGCAAATTAAATTCGCAACGCAAATAAGATTCACAAAAGCAATGCAAATAAGCTTTTCAATGCAAACGCCACTCAAATGATATTCTAAATTAAAACGCATTGAAAAAGATTTTCACCCCGAAAATGCATTGAAAATGAAATTTGCATTGAAAATACAATGAAAGTGCTCTTTTTCTGGAATAAAAAAATGAACGTTCTCACCTTGGCTCCTCTGCTTGCTTTATTTCCATGAAGGACCCGCCTGGTGTCAGATTTGGGACTACAGATGGCCAGCCACAAAAAGGTGGAGAAGCAGAGGTCTGGGGATGAGAAGGACACTACATCAAGCTCAGCCCCTCCGTTTTGCATTCCAGCCTCTGAGTTGGATCCGGGTGCCCCCCCCCCAGTGCATCAGACCGGGCCAAGGGCCTGAGAAGTGATTTTCCGGGTCCTATTCGGCCTCCATGATGAGCAGCAGATTTCGTGGACGGCAAGAGCGGGAGGACAGCAACGTTTCAGCGATGCAACGTTTGGAGGCTTCTATCGCCTACATGCAGCCCCTTTCTGGTTGGCTGCGGACTTCCAAAACGCCGAGAAGGCCGGAGGCTGGATGGGCATACCGCCCGGTCCCACTGCTGTCTACCCAGGCATTGGAATCCTGCACGGCAAGGGACTAGAGGCGGGCCCACGTCTACAAACGGATGAATGGAGCCCTCCAGGTGAGGCTTGACATGTCGCCAGAGACTTGTTGTCGGCGCTTCCGCTCTGTTGGGGTGCCATCCGCGGTGAGGCCAGTGGGAGCGTATAACCGAATGAAAGGCATTTGCCTTTGCTGGATCCGACCAGAGAGACGCACCGAAGAGCAGATCAGAAGGGTCGTCATCATGGAGCAGCTGCTGCATGTGCTTTCATCCGACGTAGGGACATTAGTGAAGGAGCTCGAGCCAGAGGGGGGCCCTGCTGATTCCTGGCTTGCCCTGCAGTGCATCAACGTTGGACGAGGCGCCTCTGTGGAGCTTTCTGGTTGGGAAGGAAGTATTGCCAGCGCGGTGGCGGATTGCCGGTCCGGATTCCAGCACATCGTCAATCTCGCAGGAGGGGGATCTGCGAGATTGAGGATGTAAAGCAATCCGGACCGGCAATCCATTACGGCGCTGTCACCACGTCAATCCCCACCAGACAGCACCGCAGAATCCCCTCATTCGACATTGAGTCACGGCATGGAAAGCCGGGCACCAGCGAGGCCTCCCTCTTGCTCGTGCTCCTCCACCGACATCCGTACGTTGGATAAAATCACATACGGCAGCTGCTCCAGGATGACGACCCTTCTGATGTGCTCTTCGGTGCGTCACTCTGGTCGGATCCAGCAACGGCAAAGGCCCCTCAGTCGGCTACACGTCCCCGCCGGCCTCTCCCCGGATGGGACCCCAACAGAGCGAAAACCGCCGACAACAAGTCTCTGGCGACATCTCAAGCCTCACCCGGAGTGCTCCATTCATCCGTTTGTAGACGTGGGCCCGCCCCTTGTCCATCGCCGTGCAGGCCTCCAACGCCTGGGTAGGCAGTAGTGGGACTGGGCGGTATGCCCATCTAGCCTGCGGCCATCTCCGTGTCCTGGCAGTCCGCCGCTTACCAGAAAGGGGCTGCAAGTTGGGGATAGATTCTTCCAAATGTTGAACTGCTGGAACGTTGCTGTCCTCCCGCTCTTGCCGTCCACGAAATGTGCTGCTCATCACGGACGCCAAATCGGACGCCGAAAAGTCACTTCCCGGGCCCTTGGCCCGGTCTGATGCACTGGGGGGTGGCACCCGATTCCACCCCCTCTTCCTCAGAGGATAAACCGCACCACGGATGAGATGAACTTGAGTGAGTTGGAAATGGAAAAGCTTCCATTTCCGACTCACCTCAGAAATGATGCTTCCTTTGTGCTCTTGCTGTCCATGTAGTCTGCTGCTCATCATGGACGGCGAATCGGACGCCAAAAAGTCACTTCCCGTGTCCCAGGCCAGGCTTGATGCACTGGATGAATAGAATAGAGTAGATTAGAACACAGCCACATTTAAGCTCTGCTTCAGCAAAAAAGTCATAATTCCATAACGAATTTTGGAAAAACTTAGAGAAGAACCTTCTAAAATTTGTCTTTTTTGCCCCGAATGTTTTTAGAAAAACATTTAGTAAACTAAAGAGAAAAACGAAAACATCAGCCCAGCGGCCAAAACAAGAAATAAAGAACTTACAGGTTGAAGATCTTCCTGAAGTAGTTTAGAAATTGACTCATTGGGAAGCGTTGCACTTCCAAACCCCCTTGCTCTGCCATCTTTCAGGATTCTGACTGGACGTAGTGCTACACCAGTAACGTCTTTGTTCTGTTCTTTGTGTAATTGAGGTCCAGTTCATTTTCCTGAACAAGTGCCGGATTTCCAGCAAGGAATTCTGGGAAGTAAAGCAGAATTAGATTAGAGCCACATTCAAGCATTTCAACGCAAATTAAATTTGCCAGCAAACACAAAGCAAATTAAATTCGCAACGCAAATAAGATTCACAAAAGCAATGCAAATAAGCTTTTCAATGCAAACGCCACTCAAATGATATTCTAAATTAAAACGCATTGAAAAAGATTTTCACCCCGAAAATGCATTGAAAATGAAATTTGCATTGAAAATACAATGAAAGTGCTCTTTTTCTGGAATAAAAAAATGAACGTTCTCACCTTGGCTCCTCTGCTTGCTTTATTTCCATGAAGGACCCGCCTGGTGTCAGATTTGGGACTACAGATGGCCAGCCACAAAAAGGTGGAGAAGCAGAGGTCTGGGGATGAGAAGGACACTACATCAAGCTCAGCCCCTCCGTTTTGCATTCCAGCCTCTGAGTTGGATCCGGGTGCCCCCCCCCCAGTGCATCAGACCGGGCCAAGGGCCTGAGAAGTGATTTTCCGGGTCCTATTCGGCCTCCATGATGAGCAGCAGATTTCGTGGACGGCAAGAGCGGGAGGACAGCAACGTTTCAGCGATGCAACGTTTGGAGGCTTCTATCGCCTACATGCAGCCCCTTTCTGGTTGGCTGCGGACTTCCAAAACGCCGAGAAGGCCGGAGGCTGGATGGGCATACCGCCCGGTCCCACTGCTGTCTACCCAGGCATTGGAATCCTGCACGGCAAGGGACTAGAGGCGGGCCCACGTCTACAAACGGATGAATGGAGCCCTCCAGGTGAGGCTTGACATGTCGCCAGAGACTTGTTGTCGGCGCTTCCGCTCTGTTGGGGTGTCATCCGCGGTGAGGCCAGTGGGAGCGTATAACCGAATGAAAGGCATTTGCCTTTGCTGGATCCGACCAGAGAGACGCACCGAAGAGCAGATCAGAAGGGTCGTCATCATGGAGCAGCTGCTGCATGTGCTTTCATCCGACGTAGGGACATTAGTGAAGGAGCTCGAGCCAGAGGGGGGCCCTGCTGATTCCTGGCTTGCCCTGCAGTGCATCAACGTTGGACGAGGCGCCTCTGTGGAGCTTTCTGGTTGGGAAGGACGTAGTGCCAGCGCGGTGGCGGATTGCCGGTCCGGATTCCAGCACATCGTCAATCTCGCAGGAGGGGGATCTGCGAGATTGAGGATGTAAAGCAATCCGGACCGGCAATCCATTACGGCGCTGTCACCACGTCAATCCCCACCAGACAGCACCGCAGAATCCCCTCATTCGACATTGAGTCACGGCATGGAAAGCCGGGCACCAGCGAGGCCTCCCTCTTGCTCGTGCTCCTCCACCGACATCCGTACGTTGGATAAAATCACATACGGCAGCTGCTCCAGGATGACGACCCTTCTGATGTGCTCTTCGGTGCGTCACTCTGGTCGGATCCAGCAACGGCAAAGGCCCCTCAGTCGGCTACACGTCCCCGCCGGCCTCTCCCCGGATGGGACCCCAACAGAGCGAAAACCGCCGACAACAAGTCTCTGGCGACATCTCAAGCCTCACCCGGAGTGCTCCATTCATCCGTTTGTAGACGTGGGCCCGCCCCTTGTCCATCGCCGTGCAGGCCTCCAACGCCTGGGTAGGCAGTAGTGGGACTGGGCGGTATGCCCATCTAGCCTGCGGCCATCTCCGTGTCCTGGCAGTCCGCCGCTTACCAGAAAGGGGCTGCAAGTTGGGGATAGATTCTTCCAAATGTTGAACTGCTGGAACGTTGCTGTCCTCCCGCTCTTGCCGTCCACGAAATGTGTTGCTCATCACGGACGCCAAATCGGACGCCGAAAAGTCACTTCCCGGGCCCTTGGCCCGGTCTGATGCACTGGGGGGTGGCACCCGATTCCACCCCCTCTTCCTCAGAGGATAAACCGCACCACGGATGAGATGAACTTGAGTGAGTTGGAAATGGAAAAGCTTCCATTTCCGACTCACCTCAGAAATGATGCTTCCTTTGTGCTCTTGCTGTCCATGTAGTCTGCTGCTCATCATGGACGGCGAATCGGACGCCAAAAAGTCACTTCCCGTGTCCCAGGCCAGGCTTGATGCACTGGATGAATAGAATAGAGTAGATTAGAACACAGCCACATTTAAACTCTGCTTCAGCAAAAAAGTCATAATTCCATAACGAATTTTGGAAAAACTTAGAGAAGAACCTTCTAAAATTTGTCTTTTTTGCCCCGAATGTTTTTAGAAAAACATTTAGTAAACTAAAGAGAAAAACGAAAACATCAGCCCAGCGGCCAAAACAAGAAATAAAGAACTTACAGGTTGAAGATCTTCCTGAAGTAGTTTAGAAATTGACTCATTGGGAAGCGTTGCACTTCCAAACCCCCCTTGCTCTGCCATCTTTCAGGATTCTGACTGGACGTAGTGCTACACCAGTAACGTCTTTGTTCTGTTCTTTGTGTAATTGAGGTCCAGTTCATTTTCCTGAACAAGTGCCGGATTTCCAGCAAGGAATTCTGGGAAGTAAAGCAGAATTAGATTAGAGCCACATTCAAGCATTTCAACGCAAATTAAATTTGCCAGCAAACACAAAGCAAATTAAATTCGCAACGCAAATAAGATTCACAAAAGCAATGCAAATAAGCTTTTCAATGCAAACGCCACTCAAATGATATTCTAAATTAAAACGCATTGAAAAAGATTTTCACCCCGAAAATGCATTGAAAATGAAATTTGCATTGAAAATACAATGAAAGTGCTCTTTTTCTGGAATAAAAAAATGAACGTTCTCACCTTGGCTCCTCTGCTTGCTTTATTTCCATGAAGGACCCGCCTGGTGTCAGATTTGGGACTACAGATGGCCAGCCACAAAAAGGTGGAGAAGCAGAGGTCTGGGGATGAGAAGGACACTACATCAAGCTCAGCCCCTCCGTTTTGCATTCCAGCCTCTGAGTTGGATCCGGGTGCCCCCCCCCCAGTGCATCAGACCGGGCCAAGGGCCTGAGAAGTGATTTTCCGGGTCCTATTCGGCCTCCATGATGAGCAGCAGATTTCGTGGACGGCAAGAGCGGGAGGACAGCAACGTTTCAGCGATGCAACGTTTGGAGGCTTCTATCGCCTACATGCAGCCCCTTTCTGGTTGGCTGCGGACTTCCAAAACGCCGAGAAGGCCGGAGGCTGGATGGGCATACCGCCCGGTCCCACTGCTGTCTACCCAGGCATTGGAATCCTGCACGGCAAGGGACTAGAGGCGGGCCCACGTCTACAAACGGATGAATGGAGCCCTCCAGGTGAGGCTTGACATGTCGCCAGAGACTTGTTGTCGGCGCTTCCGCTCTGTTGGGGTGCCATCCGCGGTGAGGCCAGTGGGAGCGTATAACCGAATGAAAGGCATTTGCCTTTGCTGGATCCGACCAGAGAGACGCACCGAAGAGCAGATCAGAAGGGTCGTCATCATGGAGCAGCTGCTGCATGTGCTTTCATCCGACGTAGGGACATTAGTGAAGGAGCTCGAGCCAGAGGGGGGCCCTGCTGATTCCTGGCTTGCCCTGCAGTGCATCAACGTTGGACGAGGCGCCTCTGTGGAGCTTTCTGGTTGGGAAGGAAGTATTGCCAGCGCGGTGGCGGATTGCCGGTCCGGATTCCAGCACATCGTCAATCTCGCAGGAGGGGGATCTGCGAGATTGAGGATGTAAAGCAATCCGGACCGGCAATCCATTACGGCGCTGTCACCACGTCAATCCCCACCAGACAGCACCGCAGAATCCCCTCATTCGACATTGAGTCACGGCATGGAAAGCCGGGCACCAGCGAGGCCTCCCTCTTGCTCGTGCTCCTCCACCGACATCCGTACGTTGGATAAAATCACATACGGCAGCTGCTCCAGGATGACGACCCTTCTGATGTGCTCTTCGGTGCGTCACTCTGGTCGGATCCAGCAACGGCAAAGGCCCCTCAGTCGGCTACACGTCCCCGCCGGCCTCTCCCCGGATGGGACCCCAACAGAGCGAAAACCGCCGACAACAAGTCTCTGGCGACATCTCAAGCCTCACCCGGAGTGCTCCATTCATCCGTTTGTAGACGTGGGCCCGCCCCTTGTCCATCGCCGTGCAGGCCTCCAACGCCTGGGTAGGCAGTAGTGGGACTGGGCGGTATGCCCATCTAGCCTGCGGCCATCTCCGTGTCCTGGCAGTCCGCCGCTTACCAGAAAGGGGCTGCAAGTTGGGGATAGATTCTTCCAAATGTTGAACTGCTGGAACGTTGCTGTCCTCCCGCTCTTGCCGTCCACGAAATGTGCTGCTCATCACGGACGCCAAATCGGACGCCGAAAAGTCACTTCCCGGGCCCTTGGCCCGGTCTGATGCACTGGGGGGTGGCACCCGATTCCACCCCCTCTTCCTCAGAGGATAAACCGCACCACGGATGAGATGAACTTGAGTGAGTTGGAAATGGAAAAGCTTCCATTTCCGACTCACCTCAGAAATGATGCTTCCTTTGTGCTCTTGCTGTCCATGTAGTCTGCTGCTCATCATGGACGGCGAATCGGACGCCAAAAAGTCACTTCCCGTGTCCCAGGCCAGGCTTGATGCACTGGATGAATAGAATAGAGTAGATTAGAACACAGCCACATTTAAGCTCTGCTTCAGCAAAAAAGTCATAATTCCATAACGAATTTTGGAAAAACTTAGAGAAGAACCTTCTAAAATTTGTCTTTTTTGCCCCGAATGTTTTTAGAAAAACATTTAGTAAACTAAAGAGAAAAACGAAAACATCAGCCCAGCGGCCAAAACAAGAAATAAAGAACTTACAGGTTGAAGATCTTCCTGAAGTAGTTTAGAAATTGACTCATTGGGAAGCGTTGCACTTCCAAACCCCCTTGCTCTGCCATCTTTCAGGATTCTGACTGGACGTAGTGCTACACCAGTAACGTCTTTGTTCTGTTCTTTGTGTAATTGAGGTCCAGTTCATTTTCCTGAACAAGTGCCGGATTTCCAGCAAGGAATTCTGGGAAGTAAAGCAGAATTAGATTAGAGCCACATTCAAGCATTTCAACGCAAATTAAATTTGCCAGCAAACACAAAGCAAATTAAATTCGCAACGCAAATAAGATTCACAAAAGCAATGCAAATAAGCTTTTCAATGCAAACGCCACTCAAATGATATTCTAAATTAAAACGCATTGAAAAAGATTTTCACCCCGAAAATGCATTGAAAATGAAATTTGCATTGAAAATACAATGAAAGTGCTCTTTTTCTGGAATAAAAAAATGAACGTTCTCACCTTGGCTCCTCTGCTTGCTTTATTTCCATGAAGGACCCGCCTGGTGTCAGATTTGGGACTACAGATGGCCAGCCACAAAAAGGTGGAGAAGCAGAGGTCTGGGGATGAGAAGGACACTACATCAAGCTCAGCCCCTCCGTTTTGCATTCCAGCCTCTGAGTTGGATCCGGGTGCCCCCCCCCCAGTGCATCAGACCGGGCCAAGGGCCTGAGAAGTGATTTTCCGGGTCCTATTCGGCCTCCATGATGAGCAGCAGATTTCGTGGACGGCAAGAGCGGGAGGACAGCAACGTTTCAGCGATGCAACGTTTGGAGGCTTCTATCGCCTACATGCAGCCCCTTTCTGGTTGGCTGCGGACTTCCAAAACGCCGAGAAGGCCGGAGGCTGGATGGGCATACCGCCCGGTCCCACTGCTGTCTACCCAGGCATTGGAATCCTGCACGGCAAGGGACTAGAGGCGGGCCCACGTCTACAAACGGATGAATGGAGCCCTCCAGGTGAGGCTTGACATGTCGCCAGAGACTTGTTGTCGGCGCTTCCGCTCTGTTGGGGTGTCATCCGCGGTGAGGCCAGTGGGAGCGTATAACCGAATGAAAGGCATTTGCCTTTGCTGGATCCGACCAGAGAGACGCACCGAAGAGCAGATCAGAAGGGTCGTCATCATGGAGCAGCTGCTGCATGTGCTTTCATCCGACGTAGGGACATTAGTGAAGGAGCTCGAGCCAGAGGGGGGCCCTGCTGATTCCTGGCTTGCCCTGCAGTGCATCAACGTTGGACGAGGCGCCTCTGTGGAGCTTTCTGGTTGGGAAGGACGTAGTGCCAGCGCGGTGGCGGATTGCCGGTCCGGATTCCAGCACATCGTCAATCTCGCAGGAGGGGGATCTGCGAGATTGAGGATGTAAAGCAATCCGGACCGGCAATCCATTACGGCGCTGTCACCACGTCAATCCCCACCAGACAGCACCGCAGAATCCCCTCATTCGACATTGAGTCACGGCATGGAAAGCCGGGCACCAGCGAGGCCTCCCTCTTGCTCGTGCTCCTCCACCAACATCCGTACGTTGGATAAAATCACATACGGCAGCTGCTCCAGGATGACGACCCTTCTGATGTGCTCTTCGGTGCGTCACTCTGGTCGGATCCAGCAACGGCAAAGGCCCCTCAGTCGGCTACACGTCCCCGCCGGCCTCTCCCCGGATGGGACCCCAACAGAGCGAAAACCGCCGACAACAAGTCTCTGGCGACATCTCAAGCCTCACCCGGAGTGCTCCATTCATCCGTTTGTAGACGTGGGCCCGCCCCTTGTCCATCGCCGTGCAGGCCTCCAACGCCTGGGTAGGCAGTAGTGGGACTGGGCGGTATGCCCATCTAGCCTGCGGCCATCTCCGTGTCCTGGCAGTCCGCCGCTTACCAGAAAGGGGCTGCAAGTTGGGGATAGATTCTTCCAAATGTTGAACTGCTGGAACGTTGCTGTCCTCCCGCTCTTGCCGTCCACGAAATGTGTTGCTCATCACGGACGCCAAATCGGACGCCGAAAAGTCACTTCCCGGGCCCTTGGCCCGGTCTGATGCACTGGGGGGTGGCACCCGATTCCACCCCCTCTTCCTCAGAGGATAAACCGCACCACGGATGAGATGAACTTGAGTGAGTTGGAAATGGAAAAGCTTCCATTTCCGACTCACCTCAGAAATGATGCTTCCTTTGTGCTCTTGCTGTCCATGTAGTCTGCTGCTCATCATGGACGGCGAATCGGACGCCAAAAAGTCACTTCCCGTGTCCCAGGCCAGGCTTGATGCACTGGATGAATAGAATAGAGTAGATTAGAACACAGCCACATTTAAACTCTGCTTCAGCAAAAAAGTCATAATTCCATAACGAATTTTGGAAAAACTTAGAGAAGAACCTTCTAAAATTTGTCTTTTTTGCCCCGAATGTTTTTAGAAAAACATTTAGTAAACTAAAGAGAAAAACGAAAACATCAGCCCAGCGGCCAAAACAAGAAATAAAGAACTTACAGGTTGAAGATCTTCCTGAAGTAGTTTAGAAATTGACTCATTGGGAAGCGTTGCACTTCCAAACCCCCCTTGCTCTGCCATCTTTCAGGATTCTGACTGGACGTAGTGCTACACCAGTAACGTCTTTGTTCTGTTCTTTGTGTAATTGAGGTCCAGTTCATTTTCCTGAACAAGTGCCGGATTTCCAGCAAGGAATTCTGGGAAGTAAAGCAGAATTAGATTAGAGCCACATTCAAGCATTTCAACGCAAATTAAATTTGCCAGCAAACACAAAGCAAATTAAATTCGCAACGCAAATAAGATTCACAAAAGCAATGCAAATAAGCTTTTCAATGCAAACGCCACTCAAATGATATTCTAAATTAAAACGCATTGAAAAAGATTTTCACCCCGAAAATGCATTGAAAATGAAATTTGCATTGAAAATACAATGAAAGTGCTCTTTTTCTGGAATAAAAAAATGAACGTTCTCACCTTGGCTCCTCTGCTTGCTTTATTTCCATGAAGGACCCGCCTGGTGTCAGATTTGGGACTACAGATGGCCAGCCACAAAAAGGTGGAGAAGCAGAGGTCTGGGGATGAGAAGGACACTACATCAAGCTCAGCCCCTCCGTTTTGCATTCCAGCCTCTGAGTTGGATCCGGGTGCCCCCCCCCCCAGTGCATCAGACCGGGCCAAGGGCCTGAGAAGTGATTTTCCGGGTCCTATTCGGCCTCCATGATGAGCAGCAGATTTCGTGGACGGCAAGAGCGGGAGGACAGCAACGTTTCAGCGATGCAACGTTTGGAGGCTTCTATCGCCTACATGCAGCCCCTTTCTGGTTGGCTGCGGACTTCCAAAACGCCGAGAAGGCCGGAGGCTGGATGGGCATACCGCCCGGTCCCACTGCTGTCTACCCAGGCATTGGAATCCTGCACGGCAAGGGACTAGAGGCGGGCCCACGTCTACAAACGGATGAATGGAGCCCTCCAGGTGAGGCTTGACATGTCGCCAGAGACTTGTTGTCGGCGCTTCCGCTCTGTTGGGGTGCCATCCGTGGTGAGGCCAGTGGGAGCGTATAACCGAATGAAAGGCATTTGCCTTTGCTGGATCCGACCAGAGAGACGCACCGAAGAGCAGATCAGAAGGGTCGTCATCATGGAGCAGCTGCTGCATGTGCTTTCATCCGACGTAGGGACATTAGTGAAGGAGCCCGAGCCAGAGGGGGGCCCTGCTGATTCCTGGCTTGCCCTGCAGTGCATCAACGTTGGACGAGGCGCCTCTGTGGAGCTTTCTGGTTGGGAAGGAAGTAGTGCCAGCGCGGTGGCGGATTGCCGGTCCGGATTCCAGCACATCGTCAATCTCGCAGGAGGGGGATCTGCGAGATTGAGGATGTAAAGCAATCCGGACCGGCAATCCATTACGGCGCTGTCACCACGTCAATCCCCACCAGACAGCACCGCAGAATCCCCTCATTCGACATTGAGTCACGGCATGGAAAGCCGGGCACCAGCGAGGCCTCCCTCTTGCTCGTGCTCCTCCACCGACATCCGTACGTTGGATAAAATCACATACGGCAGCTGCTCCAGGATGACGACCCTTCTGATGTGCTCTTCGGTGCGTCACTCTGGTCGGATCCAGCAACGGCAAAGGCCCCTCAGTCGGCTACACGTCCCCGCCGGCCTCTCCCCGGATGGGACCCCAACAGAGCGAAAACCGCCGACAACAAGTCTCTGGCGACATCTCAAGCCTCACCCGGAGTGCTCCATTCATCCGTTTGTAGACGTGGGCCCGCCCCTTGTCCATCGCCGTGCAGGCCTCCAACGCCTGGGTAGGCAGTAGTGGGACTGGGCGGTATGCCCATCTAGCCTGCGGCCATCTCCGTGTCCTGGCAGTCCGCCGCTTACCAGAAAGGGGCTGCAAGTTGGGGATAGATTCTTCCAAATGTTGAACTGCTGGAACGTTGCTGTCCTCCCGCTCTTGCCGTCCACGAAATGTGCTGCTCATCACGGACGCCAAATCGGACGCCGAAAAGTCACTTCCCGGGCCCTTGGCCCGGTCTGATGCACTGGGGGGTGGCACCCGATTCCACCCCCTCTTCCTCAGAGGATAAACCGCACCACGGATGAGATGAACTTGAGTGAGTTGGAAATGGAAAAGCTTCCATTTCCGACTCACCTCAGAAATGATGCTTCCTTTGTGCTCTTGCTGTCCATGTAGTCTGCTGCTCATCATGGACGGCGAATCGGACGCCAAAAAGTCACTTCCCGTGTCCCAGGCCAGGCTTGATGCACTGGATGAATAGAATAGAGTAGATTAGAACACAGCCACATTTAAGCTCTGCTTCAGCAAAAAAGTCATAATTCCATAACGAATTTTGGAAAAACTTAGAGAAGAACCTTCTAAAATTTGTCTTTTTTGCCCCGAATGTTTTTAGAAAAACATTTAGTAAACTAAAGAGAAAAACGAAAACATCAGCCCAGCGGCCAAAACAAGAAATAAAGAACTTACAGGTTGAAGATCTTCCTGAAGTAGTTTAGAAATTGACTCATTGGGAAGCGTTGCACTTCCAAACCCCCCTTGCTCTGCCATCTTTCAGGATTCTGACTGGACGTAGTGCTACACCAGTAACGTCTTTGTTCTGTTCTTTGTGTAATTGAGGTCCAGTTCATTTTCCTGAACAAGTGCCGGATTTCCAGCAAGGAATTCTGGGAAGTAACGCAGAATTAGATTAGAGCCACATTCAAGCATTTCAACGCAAATTAAATTTGCCAGCAAACACAAAGCAAATTAAATTCGCAACGCAAATTAGATTCACAAAAGCAATGCAAATAAGCTTTTCAATGCAAACGCCACTCAAATGATATTCTAAATTAAAACGCATTGAAAAAGATTTTCACCCCGAAAATGCATTGAAAATGAAATTTGCATTGAAAATACAATGAAAGTGCTCTTTTTCTGGAATAAAAAAATGAACGTTCTCACCTTGGCTCCTCTGCTTGCTTTATTTCCATGAAGGACCCGCCTGGTGTCAGATTTGGGACTACAGATGGCCAGCCACAAAAAAGTGGAGAAGCAGAGGTCTGGGGATGAGAAGGACACTACATCAAGCTCAGCCCCTCCGTTTTGCATTCCAGCCTCTGAGTTGGATCCGGGTGCCCCCCCCCCCCAGTGCATCAGACCGGGCCAAGGGCCTGAGAAGTGATTTTCCGGGTCCTATTCGGCCTCCATGATGAGCAGCAGATTTCGTGGACGGCAAGAGCGGGAGGACAGCAACGTTTCAGCGATGCAACGTTTGGAGGCTTCTATCGCCTACATGCAGCCCCTTTCTGGTTGGCTGCGGACTTCCAAAACGCCGAGAAGGCCGGAGGCTGGATGGGCATACCGCCCGGTCCCACTGCTGTCTACCCAGGCATTGGAATCCTGCACGGCAAGGGACTAGAGGCGGGCCCACGTCTACAAACGGATGAATGGAGCCCTCCAGGTGAGGCTTGACATGTCGCCAGAGACTTGTTGTCGGCGCTTCCGCTCTGTTGGGGTGCCATCCGCGGTGAGGCCAGTGGGAGCGTATAACCGAATGAAAGGCATTTGCCTTTGCTGGATCCGACCAGAGAGACGCACCGAAGAGCAGATCAGAAGGGTCGTCATCATGGAGCAGCTGCTGCATGTGCTTTCATCCGACGTAGGGACATTAGTGAAGGAGCTCGAGCCAGAGGGGGGCCCTGCTGATTCCTGGCTTGCCCTGCAGTGCATCAACGTTGGACGAGGCGCCTCTGTGGAGCTTTCTGGTTGGGAAGGAAGTAGTGCCAGCGCGGTGGCGGATTGCCGGTCCGGATTCCAGCACATCGTCAATCTCGCAGGAGGGGGATCTGCGAGATTGAGGATGTAAAGCAATCCGGACCGGCAATCCATTACGGCGCTGTCACCACGTCAATCCCCACCAGACAGCACCGCAGAATCCCCTCATTCGACATTGAGTCACGGCATGGAAAGCCGGGCACCAGCGAGGCCTCCCTCTTGCTCGTGCTCCTCCACCGACATCCGTACGTTGGATAAAATCACATACGGCAGCTGCTCCAGGATGACGACCCTTCTGATGTGCTCTTCGGTGCGTCACTCTGGTCGGATCCAGCAACGGCAAAGGCCCCTCAGTCGGCTACACGTCCCCGCCGGCCTCTCCCCGGATGGGACCCCAACAGAGCGAAAACCGCCGACAACAAGTCTCTGGCGACATCTCAAGCCTCACCCGGAGTGCTCCATTCATCCGTTTGTAGACGTGGGCCCGCCCCTTGTCCATCGCCGTGCAGGCCTCCAACGCCTGGGTAGGCAGTAGTGGGACTGGGCGGTATGCCCATCTAGCCTGCGGCCATCTCCGTGTCCTGGCAGTCCGCCGCTTACCAGAAAGGGGCTGCAAGTTGGGGATAGATTCTTCCAAATGTTGAACTGCTGGAACGTTGCTGTCCTCCCGCTCTTGCCGTCCACGAAATGTGCTGCTCATCACGGACGCCAAATCGGACGCCGAAAAGTCACTTCCCGGGCCCTTGGCCCGGTCTGATGCACTGGGGGGTGGCACCCGATTCCACCCCCTCTTCCTCAGAGGATAAACCGCACCACGGATGAGATGAACTTGAGTGAGTTGGAAATGGAAAAGCTTCCATTTCCGACTCACCTCAGAAATGATGCTTCCTTTGTGCTCTTGCTGTCCATGTAGTCTGCTGCTCATCATGGACGGCGAATCGGACGCCAAAAAGTCACTTCCCGTGTCCCAGGCCAGGCTTGATGCACTGGATGAATAGAATAGAGTAGATTAGAACACAGCCACATTTAAGCTCTGCTTCAGCAAAAAAGTCATAATTCCATAACGAATTTTGGAAAAACTTAGAGAAGAACCTTCTAAAATTTGTCTTTTTTGCCCCGAATGTTTTTAGAAAAACATTTAGTAAACTAAAGAGAAAAACGAAAACATCAGCCCAGCGGCCAAAACAAGAAATAAAGAACTTACAGGTTGAAGATCTTCCTGAAGTAGTTTAGAAATTGACTCATTGGGAAGCGTTGCACTTCCAAACCCCCTTGCTCTGCCATCTTTCAGGATTCTGACTGGACGTAGTGCTACACCAGTAACGTCTTTGTTCTGTTCTTTGTGTAATTGAGGTCCAGTTCATTTTCCTGAACAAGTGCCGGATTTCCAGCAAGGAATTCTGGGAAGTAAAGCAGAATTAGATTAGAGCCACATTCAAGCATTTCAACGCAAATTAAATTTGCCAGCAAACACAAAGCAAATTAAAGCCGCAAGCGGCGTTGTATGGCCCGCAGACGCAACCCGCCTTCCACGCCCAACTCTACGCACCACCGCCCTCACCGCCCTCACCGCCCTCACCGCCCTCACTGCCCACTTTTGATAATGGCTAGTCAAAACGGCATATGCTAATTATGCTAACTATGCTAGCTATGCTAATGTGGCTAAAAGTGCTAGCATTGCGATCAGCATCATCAACTGACTCAGAAAAACACATTACTTAAAATGCTAATTATGCTAACTATGCTAGCTATGCTAATGTGGCTAAAAGTGCTAGCATTGTGATCAGCACCATCAACTGACTCAGAAAAACACATTACCTGAAATGCTAATTATGCTAACTATGCTAGCTATGCTAATGTGGCCAAAAGTGCTAGCATAGCGATCAGCATCATCAACTGACTCAGAAAAACACATTACCTAAAATGCTAATTATGCTAACTATGCTAGTTATGCTAACATAGCTAAAAGTGCTAGCATAGCGATCAGCGTCATCAACTGACTCAGAAAAACACATTCCTCCATTGGCGAGAGCTATATTTCATAAGTTGATAAAAAAACCACTTTTTCCAAAATGGCGGCTTTTCTGTTGATTTTATCTCCATAGCAACCATTTTATGTTTTGGTCCCCTCGGGATGACGAACAGATTGACGTCAGTTTCGGACAAATCGGTAAAAGTAAACTTTTTGTTGTCCTTAGCAACAGTGGTTTTATGATAACCACGCCCACATTCCTTATATGTCCATATCCAGTGTTTTTCAATGTATTCAGTTTCAGGCATTAATGCATGCATTCAATTTTCACTGTATTGTATTGAAATGCATGGGAGTTATAACAGTGCGCCACTTTGCTTGCTTGCCACGCGCACGCCGTTCAAAATCTACAACTTCTAATTCCAACATTTCTTACACAGTAGCTTGCCATTGATGCCCAAAAAGTTTTGAGACGATCGAAGAAAATTCCAACGACAAGTTTACGTTTGAATCTGGTGGTTAAGGTGTTTTTTATAGAAAATTCAAGATGGCCGCCTTTTCCCGAGGTCAAAGGTCGACGAAACTCCAGAGGTGATTGTAGACTTACGCTAGGGACATGCGCGTCAAATTTCGTGAAAATCGCTCGAAAAAAAGTTCATTTTTCCATATCGTGTAAAAACGCGAAAAACGCAAAATGGCAGATTTTGGCACAAAATGGCCGCCAAACCGTAGGTCGTGTCGCCATCACGTAATGATTCCAAAACTTTCTATGGATATACCCGACAAAGTTATCTGGGTTTCGTTAGCCGATTCTTAAAAATAAAATCTGAAAAAAAATTTTTTTGCGGAGTCAGCACTTTTTTTTGCGACGGTTTTTTGTTTACCACGGCCACATTCCTTTATCGATTTTGTCGTATGTGACATTGTTTTGTTCAGTGTGGGCCAGGGTATCGCATATTTCAGTTTCAGGCTATTCCGATAAAATATGTGCGAGCTAGCTAAAATGGCGACGGTTGCGAATTCGCCACGCGCACGCGTTTCAAATTCTACAACTTCTAATTCCAACATTTTGTCCACAGTAGCTTGCCATTGATGCCTGAGAAGTTTCAAAAAGATCGATAAAAATCCCTAGGACGAGTTTTCGTTTGTATACGTTACTAAAGGTGCTTTTTTATGAAAATTCAAGATGGCCGCCCCTTCCCAAGGTCAAAGGTCAACGAAACTTCTTTGGTTATTGTAGAATCAGGGTCTTGGCATGTGTGTGCAATTTCGTGACAATCGCATAAACAAAAGTGTCGTTTTCCCATATTGTCAAAAAACACGAAAATCGCCATTTCTCTGAGTTCGCCACAAAATGGCCGCCAAGCTGTAGGTCGTGTGGCCATCCCATAATGATTTCAAATCTTCTTTGGGATATTTCCAACACGCGTGTTTTGGTTTCATAACTGTATTCCAAAATATTTTTTTTTGGCCCCATAAACGATTTTCGGCCCATTCATTTTTTTTACGGGAACGCTCGCTGTGATGTCATCGACTTCGGGGGGGTGACGTTTTCTTTGCCGAAAATTCATTTTCAATTTATCCCAGATGTGTGCCAATTTTGGTGAGTTTTCGGGTATGTGGCGGGGGTCAAATTTGAGCTCAACGGATCCGTAAGAAAGAAGAAACGTAATAAAAAAAATAATAATGAAACAAAGCAGAAACAATATAGAAGTTTTTGCAGTCAGGTGGCCTATGTATTTCAATGCGGCCTGTCTTTTACTATAGGCTGGGCATGTCTTTTTGGCTTTAAACCCTTCCTTTGAGGGCTTTTTAGGGCTTTTTTGGCTTTTTGTCGTCATTTTTGCGACTACAATTTTGTCGTTTGTGCGGGGGTGTTGTGCGTGTGTGTGTCTATTTTTGTTGTGTTACACAATTGTCGTGTCGTTTTGTGCTTTGGGCGACTTTTGACCCCATTTTTTGGCGTTTTGACGCGTTTTTTTGACGTTTTGGACCTTTTTGAGTGTTCGACCCTCGTACCAGTTACAATATGGTCCTTGCACTCTGTGAGTGCTGCGGGCCATAATTAAATTCGCAACGCAAATAAGATTCACAAAAGCAATGCAAATAAGCTTTTCAATGCAAACGCCACTCAAATGATATTCTAAATTAAAACGCATTGAAAAAGATTTTCACCCCGAAAATGCATTGAAAATGAAATTTGCATTGAAAATACAATGAAAGTGCTCTTTTTCTGGAATAAAAAAATGAACGTTCTCACCTTGGCTCCTCTGCTTGCTTTATTTCCATGAAGGACCCGCCTGGTGTCAGATTTGGGACTACAGATGGCCAGCCACAAAAAGGTGGAGAAGCAGAGGTCTGGGGATGAGAAGGACACTACATCAAGCTCAGCCCCTCCGTTTTGCATTCCAGCCTCTGAGTTGGATCCGGGTGCCCCCCCCCCAGTGCATCAGACCGGGCCAAGGGCCTGAGAAGTGATTTTCCGGGTCCTATTCGGCCTCCATGATGAGCAGCAGATTTCGTGGACGGCAAGAGCGGGAGGACAGCAACGTTTCAGCGATGCAACGTTTGGAGGCTTCTATCGCCTACATGCAGCCCCTTTCTGGTTGGCTGCGGACTTCCAAAACGCCGAGAAGGCCGGAGGCTGGATGGGCATACCGCCCGGTCCCACTGCTGTCTACCCAGGCATTGGAATCCTGCACGGCAAGGGACTAGAGGCGGGCCCACGTCTACAAACGGATGAATGGAGCCCTCCAGGTGAGGCTTGACATGTCGCCAGAGACTTGTTGTCGGCGCTTCCGCTCTGTTGGGGTGCCATCCGCGGTGAGGCCAGTGGGAGCGTATAACCGAATGAAAGGCATTTGCCTTTGCTGGATCCGACCAGAGAGACGCACCGAAGAGCAGATCAGAAGGGTCGTCATCATGGAGCAGCTGCTGCATGTGCTTTCATCCGACGTAGGGACATTAGTGAAGGAGCTCGAGCCAGAGGGGGGCCCTGCTGATTCCTGGCTTGCCCTGCAGTGCATCAACGTTGGACGAGGCGCCTCTGTGGAGCTTTCTGGTTGGGAAGGACGTAGTGCCAGCGCGGTGGCGGATTGCCGGTCCGGATTCCAGCACATCGTCAATCTCGCAGGAGGGGGATCTGCGAGATTGAGGATGTAAAGCAATCCGGACCGGCAATCCATTACGGCGCTGTCACCACGTCAATCCCCACCAGACAGCACCGCAGAATCCCCTCATTCGACATTGAGTCACGGCATGGAAAGCCGGGCACCAGCGAGGCCTCCCTCTTGCTCGTGCTCCTCCACCAACATCCGTACGTTGGATAAAATCACATACGGCAGCTGCTCCAGGATGACGACCCTTCTGATGTGCTCTTCGGTGCGTCACTCTGGTCGGATCCAGCAACGGCAAAGGCCCCTCAGTCGGCTACACGTCCCCGCCGGCCTCTCCCCGGATGGGACCCCAACAGAGCGAAAACCGCCGACAACAAGTCTCTGGCGACATCTCAAGCCTCACCCGGAGTGCTCCATTCATCCGTTTGTAGACGTGGGCCCGCCCCTTGTCCATCGCCGTGCAGGCCTCCAACGCCTGGGTAGGCAGTAGTGGGACTGGGCGGTATGCCCATCTAGCCTGCGGCCATCTCCGTGTCCTGGCAGTCCGCCGCTTACCAGAAAGGGGCTGCAAGTTGGGGATAGATTCTTCCAAATGTTGAACTGCTGGAACGTTGCTGTCCTCCCGCTCTTGCCGTCCACGAAATGTGTTGCTCATCACGGACGCCAAATCGGACGCCGAAAAGTCACTTCCCGGGCCCTTGGCCCGGTCTGATGCACTGGGGGGTGGCACCCGATTCCACCCCCTCTTCCTCAGAGGATAAACCGCACCACGGATGAGATGAACTTGAGTGAGTTGGAAATGGAAAAGCTTCCATTTCCGACTCACCTCAGAAATGATGCTTCCTTTGTGCTCTTGCTGTCCATGTAGTCTGCTGCTCATCATGGACGGCGAATCGGACGCCAAAAAGTCACTTCCCGTGTCCCAGGCCAGGCTTGATGCACTGGATGAATAGAATAGAGTAGATTAGAACACAGCCACATTTAAACTCTGCTTCAGCAAAAAAGTCATAATTCCATAACGAATTTTGGAAAAACTTAGAGAAGAACCTTCTAAAATTTGTCTTTTTTGCCCCGAATGTTTTTAGAAAAACATTTAGTAAACTAAAGAGAAAAACGAAAACATCAGCCCAGCGGCCAAAACAAGAAATAAAGAACTTACAGGTTGAAGATCTTCCTGAAGTAGTTTAGAAATCGACTCATTGGGAAGCGTTGCACTTCCAAACCCCCCTTGCTCTGCCATCTTTCAGGATTCTGACTGGACGTAGTGCTACACCAGTAACGTCTTTGTTCTGTTCTTTGTGTAATTGAGGTCCAGTTCATTTTCCTGAACAAGTGCCGGATTTCCAGCAAGGAATTCTGGGAAGTAAAGCAGAATTAGATTAGAGCCACATTCAAGCATTTCAACGCAAATTAAATTTGCCAGCAAACACAAAGCAAATTAAATTCGCAACGCAAATAAGATTCACAAAAGCAATGCAAATAAGCTTTTCAATGCAAACGCCACTCAAATGATATTCTAAATTAAAACGCATTGAAAAAGATTTTCACCCCGAAAATGCATTGAAAATGAAATTTGCATTGAAAATACAATGAAAGTGCTCTTTTTCTGGAATAAAAAAATGAACGTTCTCACCTTGGCTCCTCTGCTTGCTTTATTTCCATGAAGGACCCGCCTGGTGTCAGATTTGGGACTACAGATGGCCAGCCACAAAAAAGTGGAGAAGCAGAGGTCTGGGGATGAGAAGGACACTACATCAAGCTCAGCCCCTCCGTTTTGCATTCCAGCCTCTGAGTTGGATCCGGGTGCCCCCCCCCCCCAGTGCATCAGACCGGGCCAAGGGCCTGAGAAGTGATTTTCCGGGTCCTATTCGGCCTCCATGATGAGCAGCAGATTTCGTGGACGGCAAGAGCGGGAGGACAGCAACGTTTCAGCGATGCAACGTTTGGAGGCTTCTATCGCCTACATGCAGCCCCTTTCTGGTTGGCTGCGGACTTCCAAAACGCCGAGAAGGCCGGAGGCTGGATGGGCATACCGCCCGGTCCCACTGCTGTCTACCCAGGCATTGGAATCCTGCACGGCAAGGGACTAGAGGCGGGCCCACGTCTACAAACGGATGAATGGAGCCCTCCAGGTGAGGCTTGACATGTCGCCAGAGACTTGTTGTCGGCGCTTCCGCTCTGTTGGGGTGCCATCCGTGGTGAGGCCAGTGGGAGCGTATAACCGAATGAAAGGCATTTGCCTTTGCTGGATCCGACCAGAGAGACGCACCGAAGAGCAGATCAGAAGGGTCGTCATCATGGAGCAGCTGCTGCATGTGCTTTCATCCGACGTAGGGACATTAGTGAAGGAGCTCGAGCCAGAGGGGGGCCCTGCTGATTCCTGGCTTGCCCTGCAGTGCATCAACGTTGGACGAGGCGCCTCTGTGGAGCTTTCTGGTTGGGAAGGAAGTAGTGCCAGCGCGGTGGCGGATTGCCGGTCCGGATTCCAGCACATCGTCAATCTCGCAGGAGGGGGATCTGCGAGATTGAGGATGTAAAGCAATCCGGACCGGCAATCCATTACGGCGCTGTCACCACGTCAATCCCCACCAGACAGCACCGCAGAATCCCCTCATTCGACATTGAGTCACGGCATGGAAAGCCGGGCACCAGCGAGGCCTCCCTCTTGCTCGTGCTCCTCCACCGACATCCGTACGTTGGATAAAATCACATACGGCAGCTGCTCCAGGATGACGACCCTTCTGATGTGCTCTTCGGTGCGTCACTCTGGTCGGATCCAGCAACGGCAAAGGCCCCTCAGTCGGCTACACGTCCCCGCCGGCCTCTCCCCGGATGGGACCCCAACAGAGCGAAAACCGCCGACAACAAGTCTCTGGCGACATCTCAAGCCTCACCCGGAGTGCTCCATTCATCCGTTTGTAGACGTGGGCCCGCCCCTTGTCCATCGCCGTGCAGGCCTCCAACGCCTGGGTAGGCAGTAGTGGGACTGGGCGGTATGCCCATCTAGCCTGCGGCCATCTCCGTGTCCTGGCAGTCCGCCGCTTACCAGAAAGGGGCTGCAAGTTGGGGATAGATTCTTCCAAATGTTGAACTGCTGGAACGTTGCTGTCCTCCCGCTCTTGCCGTCCACGAAATGTGCTGCTCATCACGGACGCCAAATCGGACGCCGAAAAGTCACTTCCCGGGCCCTTGGCCCGGTCTGATGCACTGGGGGGTGGCACCCGATTCCACCCCCTCTTCCTCAGAGGATAAACCGCACCACGGATGAGATGAACTTGAGTGAGTTGGAAATGGAAAAGCTTCCATTTCCGACTCACCTCAGAAATGATGCTTCCTTTGTGCTCTTGCTGTCCATGTAGTCTGCTGCTCATCATGGACGGCGAATCGGACGCCAAAAAGTCACTTCCCGTGTCCCAGGCCAGGCTTGATGCACTGGATGAATAGAATAGAGTAGATTAGAACACAGCCACATTTAAGCTCTGCTTCAGCAAAAAAGTCATAATTCCATAACGAATTTTGGAAAAACTTAGAGAAGAACCTTCTAAAATTTGTCTTTTTTGCCCCGAATGTTTTTAGAAAAACATTTAGTAAACTAAAGAGAAAAACGAAAACATCAGCCCAGCGGCCAAAACAAGAAATAAAGAACTTACAGGTTGAAGATCTTCCTGAAGTAGTTTAGAAATTGACTCATTGGGAAGCGTTGCACTTCCAAACCCCCCTTGCTCTGCCATCTTTCAGGATTCTGACTGGACGTAGTGCTACACCAGTAACGTCTTTGTTCTGTTCTTTGTGTAATTGAGGTCCAGTTCATTTTCCTGAACAAGTGCCGGATTTCCAGCAAGGAATTCTGGGAAGTAAAGCAGAATTAGATTAGAGCCACATTCAAGCATTTCAACGCAAATTAAATTTGCCAGCAAACACAAAGCAAATTAAATTCGCAACGCAAATAAGATTCACAAAAGCAATGCAAATAAGCTTTTCAATGCAAACGCCACTCAAATGATATTCTAAATTAAAACGCATTGAAAAAGATTTTCACCCCGAAAATGCATTGAAAATGAAATTTGCATTGAAAATACAATGAAAGTGCTCTTTTTCTGGAATAAAAAAATGAACGTTCTCACCTTGGCTCCTCTGCTTGCTTTATTTCCATGAAGGACCCGCCTGGTGTCAGATTTGGGACTACAGATGGCCAGCCACAAAAAAGTGGAGAAGCAGAGGTCTGGGGATGAGAAGGACACTACATCAAGCTCAGCCCCTCCGTTTTGCATTCCAGCCTCTGAGTTGGATCCGGGTGCCCCCCCCCCCAGTGCATCAGACCGGGCCAAGGGCCTGAGAAGTGATTTTCCGGGTCCTATTCGGCCTCCATGATGAGCAGCAGATTTCGTGGACGGCAAGAGCGGGAGGACAGCAACGTTTCAGCGATGCAACGTTTGGAGGCTTCTATCGCCTACATGCAGCCCCTTTCTGGTTGGCTGCGGACTTCCAAAACGCCGAGAAGGCCGGAGGCTGGATGGGCATACCGCCCGGTCCCACTGCTGTCTACCCAGGCATTGGAATCCTGCACGGCAAGGGACTAGAGGCGGGCCCACGTCTACAAACGGATGAATGGAGCCCTCCAGGTGAGGCTTGACATGTCGCCAGAGACTTGTTGTCGGCGCTTCCGCTCTGTTGGGGTGCCATCCGTGGTGAGGCCAGTGGGAGCGTATAACCGAATGAAAGGCATTTGCCTTTGCTGGATCCGACCAGAGAGACGCACCGAAGAGCAGATCAGAAGGGTCGTCATCATGGAGCAGCTGCTGCATGTGCTTTCATCCGACGTAGGGACATTAGTGAAGGAGCTCGAGCCAGAGGGGGGCCCTGCTGATTCCTGGCTTGCCCTGCAGTGCATCAACGTTGGACGAGGCGCCTCTGTGGAGCTTTCTGGTTGGGAAGGAAGTAGTGCCAGCGCGGTGGCGGATTGCCGGTCCGGATTCCAGCACATCGTCAATCTCGCAGGAGGGGGATCTGCGAGATTGAGGATGTAAAGCAATCCGGACCGGCAATCCATTACGGCGCTGTCACCACGTCAATCCCCACCAGACAGCACCGCAGAATCCCCTCATTCGACATTGAGTCACGGCATGGAAAGCCGGGCACCAGCGAGGCCTCCCTCTTGCTCGTGCTCCTCCACCGACATCCGTACGTTGGATAAAATCACATACGGCAGCTGCTCCAGGATGACGACCCTTCTGATGTGCTCTTCGGTGCGTCACTCTGGTCGGATCCAGCAACGGCAAAGGCCCCTCAGTCGGCTACACGTCCCCGCCGGCCTCTCCCCGGATGGGACCCCAACAGAGCGAAAACCGCCGACAACAAGTCTCTGGCGACATCTCAAGCCTCACCCGGAGTGCTCCATTCATCCGTTTGTAGACGTGGGCCCGCCCCTTGTCCATCGCCGTGCAGGCCTCCAACGCCTGGGTAGGCAGTAGTGGGACTGGGCGGTATGCCCATCTAGCCTGCGGCCATCTCCGTGTCCTGGCAGTCTGCCGCTTACCAGAAAGGGGCTGCAAGTTGGGGATAGATTCTTCCAAATGTTGAACTGCTGGAACGTTGCTGTCCTCCCGCTCTTGCCGTCCACGAAATGTGCTGCTCATCACGGACGCCAAATCGGACGCCGAAAAGTCACTTCCCGGGCCCTTGGCCCGGTCTGATGCACTGGGGGGTGGCACCCGATTCCACCCCCTCTTCCTCAGAGGATAAACCGCACCACGGATGAGATGAACTTGAGTGAGTTGGAAATGGAAAAGCTTCCATTTCCGACTCACCTCAGAAATGATGCTTCCTTTGTGCTCTTGCTGTCCATGTAGTCTGCTGCTCATCATGGACGGCGAATCGGACGCCAAAAAGTCACTTCCCGTGTCCCAGGCCAGGCTTGATGCACTGGATGAATAGAATAGAGTAGATTAGAACACAGCCACATTTAAGCTCTGCTTCAGCAAAAAAGTCATAATTCCATAACGAATTTTGGAAAAACTTAGAGAAGAACCTTCTAAAATTTGTCTTTTTTGCCCCGAATGTTTTTAGAAAAACATTTAGTAAACTAAAGAGAAAAACGAAAACATCAGCCCAGCGGCCAAAACAAGAAATAAAGAACTTACAGGTTGAAGATCTTCCTGAAGTAGTTTAGAAATTGACTCATTGGGAAGCGTTGCACTTCCAAACCCCCCTTGCTCTGCCATCTTTCAGGATTCTGACTGGACGTAGTGCTACACCAGTAACGTCTTTGTTCTGTTCTTTGTGTAATTGAGGTCCAGTTCATTTTCCTGAACAAGTGCCGGATTTCCAGCAAGGAATTCTGGGAAGTAAAGCAGAATTAGATTAGAGCCACATTCAAGCATTTCAACGCAAATTAAATTTGCCAGCAAACACAAAGCAAATTAAATTCGCAACGCAAATAAGATTCACAAAAGCAATGCAAATAAGCTTTTCAATGCAAACGCCACTCAAATGATATTCTAAATTAAAACGCATTGAAAAAGATTTTCACCCCGAAAATGCATTGAAAATGAAATTTGCATTGAAAATACAATGAAAGTGCTCTTTTTCTGGAATAAAAAAATGAACGTTCTCACCTTGGCTCCTCTGCTTGCTTTATTTCCATGAAGGACCCGCCTGGTGTCAGATTTGGGACTACAGATGGCCAGCCACAAAAAGGTGGAGAAGCAGAGGTCTGGGGATGAGAAGGACACTACATCAAGCTCAGCCCCTCCGTTTTGCATTCCAGCCTCTGAGTTGGATCCGGGTGCCCCCCCCCCAGTGCATCAGACCGGGCCAAGGGCCTGAGAAGTGATTTTCCGGGTCCTATTCGGCCTCCATGATGAGCAGCAGATTTCGTGGACGGCAAGAGCGGGAGGACAGCAACGTTTCAGCGATGCAACGTTTGGAGGCTTCTATCGCCTACATGCAGCCCCTTTCTGGTTGGCTGCGGACTTCCAAAACGCCGAGAAGGCCGGAGGCTGGATGGGCATACCGCCCGGTCCCACTGCTGTCTACCCAGGCATTGGAATCCTGCACGGCAAGGGACTAGAGGCGGGCCCACGTCTACAAACGGATGAATGGAGCCCTCCAGGTGAGGCTTAACATGTCGCCAGAGACTTGTTGTCGGCGCTTCCGCTCTGTTGGGGTGCCATCCGCGGTGAGGCCAGTGGGAGCGTATAACCGAATGAAAGGCATTTGCCTTTGCTGGATCCGACCAGAGAGACGCACCGAAGAGCAGATCAGAAGGGTCGTCATCATGGAGCAGCTGCTGCATGTGCTTTCATCCGACGTAGGGACATTAGTGAAGGAGCTCGAGCCAGAGGGGGGCCCTGCTGATTCCTGGCTTGCCCTGCAGTGCATCAACGTTGGACGAGGCGCCTCTGTGGAGCTTTCTGGTTGGGAAGGAAGTAGTGCCAGCGCGGTGGCGGATTGCCGGTCCGGATTCCAGCACATCGTCAATCTCGCAGGAGGGGGATCTGCGAGATTGAGGATGTAAAGCAATCCGGACCGGCAATCCATTACGGCGCTGTCACCACGTCAATCCCCACCAGACAGCACCGCAGAATCCCCTCATTCGACATTGAGTCACGGCATGGAAAGCCGGGCACCAGCGAGGCCTCCCTCTTGCTCGTGCTCCTCCACCGACATCCGTACGTTGGATAAAATCACATACGGCAGCTGCTCCAGGATGACGACCCTTCTGATGTGCTCTTCGGTGCGTCACTCTGGTCGGATCCAGCAACGGCAAAGGCCCCTCAGTCGGCTACACGTCCCCGCCGGCCTCTCCCCGGATGGGACCCCAACAGAGCGAAAACCGCCGACAACAAGTCTCTGGCGACATCTCAAGCCTCACCCGGAGTGCTCCATTCATCCGTTTGTAGACGTGGGCCCGCCCCTTGTCCATCGCCGTGCAGGCCTCCAACGCCTGGGTAGGCAGTAGTGGGACTGGGCGGTATGCCCATCTAGCCTGCGGCCATCTCCGTGTCCTGGCAGTCCGCCGCTTACCAGAAAGGGGCTGCAAGTTGGGGATAGATTCTTCCAAATGTTGAACTGCTGGAACGTTGCTGTCCTCCCGCTCTTGCCGTCCACGAAATGTGCTGCTCATCACGGACGCCAAATCGGACGCCGAAAAGTCACTTCCCGGGCCCTTGGCCCGGTCTGATGCACTGGGGGGTGGCACCCGATTCCACCCCCTCTTCCTCAGAGGATAAACCGCACCACGGATGAGATGAACTTGAGTGAGTTGGAAATGGAAAAGCTTCCATTTCCGACTCACCTCAGAAATGATGCTTCCTTTGTGCTCTTGCTGTCCATGTAGTCTGCTGCTCATCATGGACGGCGAATCGGACGCCAAAAAGTCACTTCCCGTGTCCCAGGCCAGGCTTGATGCACTGGATGAATAGAATAGAGTAGATTAGAACACAGCCACATTTAAGCTCTGCTTCAGCAAAAAAGTCATAATTCCATAACGAATTTTGGAAAAACTTAGAGAAGAACCTTCTAAAATTTGTCTTTTTTGCCCCGAATGTTTTTAGAAAAACATTTAGTAAACTAAAGAGAAAAACGAAAACATCAGCCCAGCGGCCAAAACAAGAAATAAAGAACTTACAGGTTGAAGATCTTCCTGAAGTAGTTTAGAAATTGACTCATTGGGAAGCGTTGCACTTCCAAACCCCCCTTGCTCTGCCATCTTTCAGGATTCTGACTGGACGTAGTGCTACACCAGTAACGTCTTTGTTCTGTTCTTTGTGTAATTGAGGTCCAGTTCATTTTCCTGAACAAGTGCCGGATTTCCAGCAAGGAATTCTGGGAAGTAAAGCAGAATTAAATTAGAGCCACATTCAAGCATTTCAACGCAAATTAAATTTGCCAGCAAACACAAAGCAAATTAAATTCGCAACGCAAATAAGATTCACAAAAGCAATGCAAATAAGCTTTTCAATGCAAACGCCACTCAAATGATATTCTAAATTAAAACGCATTGAAAAAGATTTTCACCCCGAAAATGCATTGAAAATGAAATTTGCATTGAAAATACAATGAAAGTGCTCTTTTTCTGGAATAAAAAAATGAACGTTCTCACCTTGGCTCCTCTGCTTGCTTTATTTCCATGAAGGACCCGCCTGGTGTCAGATTTGGGACTACAGATGGCCAGCCACAAAAAAGTGGAGAAGCAGAGGTCTGGGGATGAGAAGGACACTACATCAAGCTCAGCCCCTCCGTTTTGCATTCCAGCCTCTGAGTTGGATCCGGGTGCCCCCCCCCCCAGTGCATCAGACCGGGCCAAGGGCCTGAGAAGTGATTTTCCGGGTCCTATTCGGCCTCCATGATGAGCAGCAGATTTCGTGGACGGCAAGAGCGGGAGGACAGCAACGTTTCAGCGATGCAACGTTTGGAGGCTTCTATCGCCTACATGCAGCCCCTTTCTGGTTGGCTGCGGACTTCCAAAACGCCGAGAAGGCCGGAGGCTGGATGGGCATACCGCCCGGTCCCACTGCTGTCTACCCAGGCATTGGAATCCTGCACGGCAAGGGACTAGAGGCGGGCCCACGTCTACAAACGGATGAATGGAGCCCTCCAGGTGAGGCTTGACATGTCGCCAGAGACTTGTTGTCGGCGCTTCCGCTCTGTTGGGGTGCCATCCGCGGTGAGGCCAGTGGGAGCGTATAACCGAATGAAAGGCATTTGCCTTTGCTGGATCCGACCAGAGAGACGCACCGAAGAGCAGATCAGAAGGGTCGTCATCATGGAGCAGCTGCTGCATGTGCTTTCATCCGACGTAGGGACATTAGTGAAGGAGCTCGAGCCAGAGGGGGGCCCTGCTGATTCCTGGCTTGCCCTGCAGTGCATCAACGTTGGACGAGGCGCCTCTGTGGAGCTTTCTGGTTGGGAAGGAAGTAGTGCCAGCGCGGTGGCGGATTGCCGGTCCGGATTCCAGCACATCGTCAATCTCGCAGGAGGGGGATCTGCGAGATTGAGGATGTAAAGCAATCCGGACCGGCAATCCATTACGGCGCTGTCACCACGTCAATCCCCACCAGACAGCACCGCAGAATCCCCTCATTCGACATTGAGTCACGGCATGGAAAGCCGGGCACCAGCGAGGCCTCCCTCTTGCTCGTGCTCCTCCACCAACATCCGTACGTTGGATAAAATCACATACGGCAGCTGCTCCAGGATGACGACCCTTCTGATGTGCTCTTCGGTGCGTCACTCTGGTCGGATCCAGCAACGGCAAAGGCCCCTCAGTCGGCTACACGTCCCCGCCGGCCTCTCCCCGGATGGGACCCCAACAGAGCGAAAACCGCCGACAACAAGTCTCTGGCGACATCTCAAGCCTCACCCGGAGTGCTCCATTCATCCGTTTGTAGACGTGGGCCCGCCCCTTGTCCATCGCCGTGCAGGCCTCCAACGCCTGGGTAGGCAGTAGTGGGACTGGGCGGTATGCCCATCTAGCCTGCGGCCATCTCCGTGTCCTGGCAGTCCGCCGCTTACCAGAAAGGGGCTGCAAGTTGGGGATAGATTCTTCCAAATGTTGAACTGCTGGAACGTTGCTGTCCTCCCGCTCTTGCCGTCCACGAAATGTGTTGCTCATCACGGACGCCAAATCGGACGCCGAAAAGTCACTTCCCGGGCCCTTGGCCCGGTCTGATGCACTGGGGGGTGGCACCCGATTCCACCCCCTCTTCCTCAGAGGATAAACCGCACCACGGATGAGATGAACTTGAGTGAGTTGGAAATGGAAAAGCTTCCATTTCCGACTCACCTCAGAAATGATGCTTCCTTTGTGCTCTTGCTGTCCATGTAGTCTGCTGCTCATCATGGACGGCGAATCGGACGCCAAAAAGTCACTTCCCGTGTCCCAGGCCAGGCTTGATGCACTGGATGAATAGAATAGAGTAGATTAGAACACAGCCAAATTTAAACTCTGCTTCAGCAAAAAAGTCATAATTCCATAACGAATTTTGGAAAAACTTAGAGAAGAACCTTCTAAAATTTGTCTTTTTTGCCCCGAATGTTTTTAGAAAAACATTTAGTAAACTAAAGAGAAAAACGAAAACATCAGCCCAGCGGCCAAAACAAGAAATAAAGAACTTACAGGTTGAAGATCTTCCTGAAGTAGTTTAGAAATTGACTCATTGGGAAGCGTTGCACTTCCAAACCCCCCTTGCTCTGCCATCTTTCAGGATTCTGACTGGACGTAGTGCTACACCAGTAACGTCTTTGTTCTGTTCTTTGTGTAATTGAGGTCCAGTTCATTTTCCTGAACAAGTGCCGGATTTCCAGCAAGGAATTCTGGGAAGTAAAGCAGAATTAGATTAGAGCCACATTCAAGCATTTCAACGCAAATTAAATTTGCCAGCAAACACAAAGCAAATTAAATTCGCAACGCAAATAAGATTCACAAAAGCAATGCAAATAAGCTTTTCAATGCAAACGCCACTCAAATGATATTCTAAATTAAAACGCATTGAAAAAGATTTTCACCCCGAAAATGCATTGAAAATGAAATTTGCATTGACAATACATTGAAAATAGAATTTATAATAAAAATGCATTGGATATGTAATTAAAATTTAATGAAAATGAAATTTTCTATGAAATTGCATTGAAAATGATATTTCCCATGAAAATACAATGAAAGTGCTCTTGTTCTGGAAAAAAAAATGAACGGTCTCACCTTGGCTCCTCTGCTTTCTTTTTTTCCACGAGGGACCCGCCTGGTGTCAGATTTGGGGTTGCAGATGGCCAGCCAAAAAAGGTGGAGAAGCAGAGGTCTGGGGATGAAAAGAACACTACAGTAAGCTCAGGCCTTCCGTTGTCGTCAATCTCGCAGGAGGGGATCTGCTAGATTGACGATGTGCAGCTATCCGGGCTGGCAATCCACCACGGCGCTGTCACCAGGATTTCCAACTCACTGCATTTAACCTCTGCTTTAGCAAGAAAAGTTATAACTCCATAACAAATTTTGGAAATATTTAGAGCAAAACCCACTAAAAATTTAGTGGGTTTTGTACAAGTAAAGCAGAATTAGAATACACCCATATTTAAGCTGTGCTCCAGCAAGAAAAATCATAACTGCATAAAGAATTTCAAAATTCAAAATACTTTTCTTTATATAGCACCTTTCATGTTCACCCTTGTGCAATCTTAGATGACCCCACCCTTACTTTGTTCTGTTATTCCTACCATCACAAAGGTGGATAAAGGTGGAAAGATTTCATGTAATCCATGGACACCAGTGAAGATCACAAATCATTGAAGAAAAAAGGTTCAGAGCTCTGTCTAGTGGGTCTAGATGACCCAACTCCCAACGTTAAAGTGCTTAGGACAGCGCAAGGGTTACGAAAACAGCTCAAGGTGCTGTATATAAAAAACAAACAAGGATGCACCATTGCAAAAAAGTTTAAACAAAATAGTAAGCAGCTCCTAATAAAATACACAAAAACAAACAAGTAAAAGAGGAATGATTTAAAAAAAACCTTAAGAGAGAACCTCCTGTTGGCCCGGAAGTCAGCATAGACAGACACCCTGCCAAGCGTGACAAACACTCTCAAACAGCCTGAAATGTAAACGTGATCATTAAAAAAGTGAAAATAGAAAAACAGCTAAAATATAAAAACTTCAGATAAATTATTCATTTCCTGTACCGCTTCGTCCCTTTCGGGGTCACGGGGCTGTCTTAGCCTATCCCGGCTACTTGGGCGTAGGCAGTGGATGCCCTGGACAGGTCGCCAGTCTGTCGCAGGGTAGAACGTCCACAATCACACACCCGTGCACTCTCACATTCACACCTATGGACAATTTAGAGTTGCCAATTAACCTATGAAGCATGTTTTTGGACAGCGGGAGGAAGCCGGAGATCCCGGAGAGAACCCACGCACGCACGGGGAGAACATGCAAACTCCACACAGAAAGGTCCCCCATTGATGTATTTTTCATGTCCCCCAGCCGGGACTTGAACCAGGGGCCTTCTTGCTGTGAGGCAAGAGCGCTAACCACTGCACCACCGTGCAGCCCATCCAGATAAATTACTGCATAAAAATTAGGGAAGAAAATCGAAGCCCCGTGAAGCTCTCATGGGGCTTCATCTAAATGTGCCAGAAAAATTAATGAAGCATTTGGGGATTTGAAACCACACAGAACAGCGGCATCTGGTGGCGGACTGGATGTTTATCATCTACTCCACTAAGCTTGTTGCCCTTGTAACACTTCAGTGCGGAATTAAAATATAAAGATAATGTTTGAAGATTTGTGAGAAGTGCTTGTGTTACATTGTGACTGCCAACTATAAAGTGAGAATGAGTGCTTGTGAACCGGGGTCTATCTAAAATGACTGGGTGGGATAGATGTTTTATTTAAAACTGTATTTTCTCCACTGTGCTGGGCTTCATCCCGTTTTGTATTTTTTGCTTACTATTTCGCCAGCCTTGGAGAAGATCCAACAATAAAGTGCTCCATTCATCCGTTTGTAGACGTGGGCCCGCCCCTTGTCCATCGCTGTGCAGGCCTCCAACGCCTGGGTAGGCAGTAGTGGGACTGGGCGGTATGCCCATCTAGCCTCCGGCCATCTCCGTGTTCTGGCAGTCCGCCGCCAACCAGAAAGGTGCTGCAATTTGGGGATAGTTGCTTCCAGACGTTGAACCGCTGAAACGATGCTGTCCTTCCGCTCTTTCTGTCCACGAAATCTGCTGCACATCATGGATGCCGAATCAGACACCGAAAAGTCACTTCCCAGGCCCTTGGTCAGGTCTGCTGCACTGGGGGGGCACCCGATTCCACCCCCTCTTGGAGGATAAACCGCACGACGGAGCGACCCGAGCCTGAGTGAGTGGGAAAGGGAAAAGCTTCGATTTCCGACTCACCGCAGAAACCATTCTGTCCTCCCGCTCTTGCTGTCCACGTAGTCTGCTGCTCATCATGGACGGCGAATCGGATGCCAAAAAGTCACTTCCCAGGTCCCAGTCCAGGCTTGATGCACTGGCTGAATAGAATAGAGTAGATTAGAAACTCTGCTTCAGCGAAAAAAGTCATAACAAATTTTGGAAATATTTAGTGCAAAACAGACTAAAAATGTAGTCTTTTTTCCCCCAAATATGTTTAGGAAAACATTTAGTCAACTAAAGAGAAAGACGAAAACTTCGGCACAGCGGCCAAACCAAGAAATGGAGAACTTACAGGTTGAAGATCGTCCTGAAGTAGTGTAGAAGTTGACCCATTGAAGGAGCTGCACTTCCAAAACCGCCAAGCTCTGCCATCTTTCAGGTTCCTGATTGGACGCAGTGATACACCAGTAACCTCTGTGTTCTGTTCTTTGTGTGCTTGAGGTCCAGTTCAATTTCCTTAACAAGTGCCGGATTTCAGGCAAGGAATTCTGGGAAGTAAAGCAGAGTTAGAATAGTCACATTTACGCATTTCAACACAAATGAAATTTGCCAGCAAACGCGATGCAAATAAGATTTTCAATGCAACCACTTTACAAATGACATCCGCAATTAAAATGCAACGAAAATGATATTCGCCCTGAAAATGCATTAAACATTAAATTTGCACTGAAAATACATTGGAAAAAAATTCATAATAAAAACGAATTGAATATGAAAATATAATGCGATGAAAAGGAAATTCACAATGAAAATGCGATGAAAAGGAAATTCGCTAAGAAATTGCATTGATAATGAAATTCGCAATCAAAATGCTCTCGTTTTTGAATAAAAAAGGAAACGCTCTCACCTTGGCTCCTCTGCTTGCTTCATTTCCCTGAAGGACCAGCATTGTGTCAAAACTAGGATTGCAGAGGACCAGCCACAAAAAAGGTGGAGAAGCAGACGTCTGGGGATGAGAAGGACAAAGACACTACATCAGGCTCAACCGCTCCGTTGTTAGGTTCATCCTCCAAGTTGGATCCGGGTACCCCCCCCAGTGCCCCCACGCTACACGTCCCCGCCGGCCTCTCCCCGGATGGGACCCCAACAGAGCGAAAACCGCCGACAACAAGTCTCTGGCGACATCTCAAGCCTCACCCGGAGTGCTCCATTCATCCGTTTGTAGACGTGGGCCCGCCCCTTGTCCATCGCCGTGCAGGCCTCCAACGCCTGGGTAGGCAGTAGTGGGACTGGGCGGTATGCCCATCTAGCCTGCGGCCATCTCCGTGTCCTGGCAGTCCGCCGCTTACCAGAAAGGGGCTGCAAGTTGGGGATAGATTCTTCCAAATGTTGAACTGCTGGAACGTTGCTGTCCTCCCGCTCTTGCCATCCACGAAATGTGTTGCTCATCACGGACGCCAAATCGGACGCCGAAAAGTCACTTCCCGGGCCCTTGGCCCGGTCTGATGCACTGGGGGGTGGCACCCGATTCCACCCCCTCTTCCTCAGAGGATAAACCGCACCACGGATGAGATGAACTTGAGTGAGTTGGAAATGGAAAAGCTTCCATTTCCGACTCACCTCAGAAATGATGCTTCCTTTGTGCTCTTGCTGTCCATGTAGTCTGCTGCTCATCATGGACGGCGAATCGGACGCCAAAAAGTCACTTCCCGTGTCCCAGGCCAGGCTTGATGCACTGGATGAATAGAATAGAGTAGATTAGAACACAGCCAAATTTAAACTCTGCTTCAGCAAAAAAGTCATAATTCCATAACGAATTTTGGAAAAACTTAGAGAAGAACCTTCTAAAATTTGTCTTTTTTGCCCCGAATGTTTTTAGAAAAACATTTAGTAAACTAAAGAGAAAAACGAAAACATCAGCCCAGCGGCCAAAACAAGAAATAAAGAACTTACAGGTTGAAGATCTTCCTGAAGTAGTTTAGAAATTGACTCATTGGGAAGCGTTGCACTTCCAAACCCCCCTTGCTCTGCCATCTTTCAGGATTCTGACTGGACGTAGTGCTACACCAGTAACGTCTTTGTTCTGTTCTTTGTGTAATTGAGGTCCAGTTCATTTTCCTGAACAAGTGCCGGATTTCCAGCAAGGAATTCTGGGAAGTAAAGCAGAATTAGATTAGAGCCACATTCAAGCATTTCAACGCAAATTAAATTTGCCAGCAAACACAAAGCAAATTAAATTCGCAACGCAAATAAGATTCACAAAAGCAATGCAAATAAGCTTTTCAATGCAAACGCCACTCAAATGATATTCTAAATTAAAACGCATTGAAAAAGATTTTCACCCCGAAAATGCATTGAAAATGAAATTTGCATTGACAATACATTGAAAATAGAATTTATAATAAAAATGCATTGGATATGTAATTAAAATTTAATGAAAATGAAATTTTCTATGAAATTGCATTGAAAATGATATTTCCCATGAAAATACAATGAAAGTGCTCTTGTTCTGGAAAAAAAAATGAACGGTCTCACCTTGGCTCCTCTGCTTTCTTTTTTTCCACGAGGGACCCGCCTGGTGTCAGATTTGGGGTTGCAGATGGCCAGCCAAAAAAGGTGGAGAAGCAGAGGTCTGGGGATGAAAAGAACACTACAGTAAGCTCAGGCCTTCCGTTGTCGTCAATCTCGCAGGAGGGGATCTGCTAGATTGACGATGTGCAGCTATCCGGGCTGGCAATCCACCACGGCGCTGTCACCAGGATTTCCAACTCACTGCATTTAACCTCTGCTTTAGCAAGAAAAGTTATAACTCCATAACAAATTTTGGAAATATTTAGAGCAAAACCCACTAAAAATTTAGTGGGTTTTGTACAAGTAAAGCAGAATTAGAATACACCCATATTTAAGCTGTGCTCCAGCAAGAAAAATCATAACTGCATAAAGAATTTCAAAATTCAAAATACTTTTCTTTATATAGCACCTTTCATGTTCACCCTTGTGCAATCTTAGATGACCCCACCCTTACTTTGTTCTGTTATTCCTACCATCACAAAGGTGGATAAAGGTGGAAAGATTTCATGTAATCCATGGACACCAGTGAAGATCACAAATCATTGAAGAAAAAAGGTTCAGAGCTCTGTCTAGTGGGTCTAGATGACCCAACTCCCAACGTTAAAGTGCTTAGGACAGCGCAAGGGTTACGAAAACAGCTCAAGGTGCTGTATATAAAAAACAAACAAGGATGCACCATTGCAAAAAAGTTTAAACAAAATAGTAAGCAGCTCCTAATAAAATACACAAAAACAAACAAGTAAAAGAGGAATGATTTAAAAAAAACCTTAAGAGAGAACCTCCTGTTGGCCCGGAAGTCAGCATAGACAGACACCCTGCCAAGCGTGACAAACACTCTCAAACAGCCTGAAATGTAAACGTGATCATTAAAAAAGTGAAAATAGAAAAACAGCTAAAATATAAAAACTTCAGATAAATTATTCATTTCCTGTACCGCTTCGTCCCTTTCGGGGTCACGGGGCTGTCTTAGCCTATCCCGGCTACTTGGGCGTAGGCAGTGGATGCCCTGGACAGGTCGCCAGTCTGTCGCAGGGTAGAACGTCCACAATCACACACCCGTGCACTCTCACATTCACACCTATGGACAATTTAGAGTTGCCAATTAACCTATGAAGCATGTTTTTGGACAGCGGGAGGAAGCCGGAGATCCCGGAGAGAACCCACGCACGCACGGGGAGAACATGCAAACTCCACACAGAAAGGTCCCCCATTGATGTATTTTTCATGTCCCCCAGCCGGGACTTGAACCAGGGGCCTTCTTGCTGTGAGGCAAGAGCGCTAACCACTGCACCACCGTGCAGCCCATCCAGATAAATTACTGCATAAAAATTAGGGAAGAAAATCGAAGCCCCGTGAAGCTCTCATGGGGCTTCATCTAAATGTGCCAGAAAAATTAATGAAGCATTTGGGGATTTGAAACCACACAGAACAGCGGCATCTGGTGGCGGACTGGATGTTTATCATCTACTCCACTAAGCTTGTTGCCCTTGTAACACTTCAGTGCGGAATTAAAATATAAAGATAATGTTTGAAGATTTGTGAGAAGTGCTTGTGTTACATTGTGACTGCCAACTATAAAGTGAGAATGAGTGCTTGTGAACCGGGGTCTATCTAAAATGACTGGGTGGGATAGATGTTTTATTTAAAACTGTATTTTCTCCACTGTGCTGGGCTTCATCCCGTTTTGTATTTTTTGCTTACTATTTCGCCAGCCTTGGAGAAGATCCAACAATAAAGTGCTCCATTCATCCGTTTGTAGACGTGGGCCCGCCCCTTGTCCATCGCTGTGCAGGCCTCCAACGCCTGGGTAGGCAGTAGTGGGACTGGGCGGTATGCCCATCTAGCCTCCGGCCATCTCCGTGTTCTGGCAGTCCGCCGCCAACCAGAAAGGTGCTGCAATTTGGGGATAGTTGCTTCCAGACGTTGAACCGCTGAAACGATGCTGTCCTTCCGCTCTTTCTGTCCACGAAATCTGCTGCACATCATGGATGCCGAATCAGACACCGAAAAGTCACTTCCCAGGCCCTTGGTCAGGTCTGCTGCACTGGGGGGGCACCCGATTCCACCCCCTCTTGGAGGATAAACCGCACGACGGAGCGACCCGAGCCTGAGTGAGTGGGAAAGGGAAAAGCTTCGATTTCCGACTCACCGCAGAAACCATTCTGTCCTCCCGCTCTTGCTGTCCACGTAGTCTGCTGCTCATCATGGACGGCGAATCGGATGCCAAAAAGTCACTTCCCAGGTCCCAGTCCAGGCTTGATGCACTGGCTGAATAGAATAGAGTAGATTAGAAACTCTGCTTCAGCGAAAAAAGTCATAACAAATTTTGGAAATATTTAGTGCAAAACAGACTAAAAATGTAGTCTTTTTTCCCCCAAATATGTTTAGGAAAACATTTAGTCAACTAAAGAGAAAGACGAAAACTTCGGCACAGCGGCCAAACCAAGAAATGGAGAACTTACAGGTTGAAGATCGTCCTGAAGTAGTGTAGAAGTTGACCCATTGAAGGAGCTGCACTTCCAAAACCGCCAAGCTCTGCCATCTTTCAGGTTCCTGATTGGACGCAGTGATACACCAGTAACCTCTGTGTTCTGTTCTTTGTGTGCTTGAGGTCCAGTTCAATTTCCTTAACAAGTGCCGGATTTCAGGCAAGGAATTCTGGGAAGTAAAGCAGAGTTAGAATAGTCACATTTACGCATTTCAACACAAATGAAATTTGCCAGCAAACGCGATGCAAATAAGATTTTCAATGCAACCACTTTACAAATGACATCCGCAATTAAAATGCAACGAAAATGATATTCGCCCTGAAAATGCATTAAACATTAAATTTGCACTGAAAATACATTGGAAAAAAATTCATAATAAAAACGAATTGAATATGAAAATATAATGCGATGAAAAGGAAATTCACAATGAAAATGCGATGAAAAGGAAATTCGCTAAGAAATTGCATTGATAATGAAATTCGCAATCAAAATGCTCTCGTTTTTGAATAAAAAAGGAAACGCTCTCACCTTGGCTCCTCTGCTTGCTTCATTTCCCTGAAGGACCAGCATTGTGTCAAAACTAGGATTGCAGAGGACCAGCCACAAAAAAGGTGGAGAAGCAGACGTCTGGGGATGAGAAGGACAAAGACACTACATCAGGCTCAACCGCTCCGTTGTTAGGTTCATCCTCCAAGTTGGATCCGGGTACCCCCCCCAGTGCAGCAGACGTGGCCAAGGGCCCGGGAAGTGATTTTCCAGGTCCGATTCGGCGTCCATGATGAGCAGCAGATTTCGTTGACAGCAAGAGCGAGAGGACAGCATCGTTTCAGCGGTTCAAGGTTTGGAAGCATCTATCCCCAACTTACAGCTTCTCTCTCGTTGGCGGCAGACTTCCAGAACACAAAGATGGCCGGAGGCTGGATGGGCATGCCGCCCAGTCCCAATGCTGCCTACCTGGGCATTGGAGGCCTGCACGACAATGGACAAGGGGCCGGCCCACGTCTGCGAAGGGATGAATGGACCACTCCGAGTGAGGCTCGACATGTGGCCAGAGACTTGTTGTCGACGGTTCTGTTCTGTTGGGGTGCCATCCGGGGAGAGGCTGGCCAGAGCGTGTAGCCGACTGAAGGGTTTTTGCCGTTGCTGGATCTGACCGAAGCGATGCAGCGAAGAGTAGATCAGAAGGGTCGTCGTCATGGAGCAGCTGCCGCATGTGCTTTCATCCGACGTAGGGACATTAGTGGAGGAGCTCGAGCCAGATGGTGGCCCCGCTGATGCCTGGCTGGCCCTGCAGTGCATCAACGTTGGACGAAAAGCCTCTGTGGAGCTGTCTGGTTGGGATGGACGTGGTGCCAGCTCGGTGGCAGATTGCCGGTCTGGATCGCACTACATCGTCAATCTCGCAGGAGGGGGATCTGCGAGATTGAGGATGTGCGGCAATCCGGATGGGGAATCCACCACGGAGGTGTCACCACATCGATCCCCACCAGACAGCTCAGCAAAAGCCCCTCATCTGACATTGAGGCTCTAGAGGGAAAATCGGGAATCAGCAAGGCCTACCTCTGGGTCGTGCTCCTCCACCAACGTCCGTACGTCGGATGAAAGCACATACGGCAGCTGCTCCATGAGGACGACCCTTCTGAACTGCTCTTCGGTGCGTCACTCTGGTCGGATCCAGCAAGGGCAAAGGCCCTTCAGTCGGCTATACGCCCCCGCCAGCCTCTTCCCGGATGGCACCCCAACAGACCGGAATCGCCGACAACAAGTCTCTGGAGACACGTCAAGCCTCAGCCAGAGCGGTCCGGTCATCCGTTCGTAGAGGTTGGACCGCGCCTTGTCCATTGTCGTGCGGGCCTCCAACGCCTGGGTAGGCGGCAGTGGGACCGGGGGGCATGCCCATCCAGCCACCGCCAATCTCAGTGTTCTGGCAGTCCGCCGCCAACCAGAAAGGTGCTGCAAGTTGGGGATAGAGGCTTCCAGACGTTGAACCGCTGAAACGATGCTGTCCTTCCGCTCTTGCTGTCCACGAAATCTGCTGCACATCATGGAGGCTGAATCAGACACCGAAAAGTCACTTCCCAGATCCTTGGCCAGGTCTGCTGCACTGGGGGGGGGGCACCCGATTCCACCCCCTCTTCCTTGGAGGATAAACCGCACGACGGACGACCCGAGCCTGAGTGAGTGGGAAAGGGAAAAGCTTCGATTTCCGACTCACCGCAGAAACCATTCTGTCCTCCCGCTCTTGCTGTCCACGTAGTCTGCTGCTCATCATGGACGGCGAATCGGATGCCAAAAAGTCACTTCCCAGGTCCCAGTCCAGGCTTGATGCACTGGCTGAATAGAATAGAGTAGATTAGAAACTCTGCTTCAGCGAAAAAAGTCATAACAAATTTTGGAAATATTTAGTGCAAAACAGACTAAAAATGTAGTCTTTTTTGCCCCAAATATGTTTAGGAAAACATTTAGTCAACTAAAGAGAAAGACGAAAACTTCGGCACAGCGGCCAAACCAAGAAATGGAGAACTTACAGGTTGAAGATCGTCCTGAAGTAGTGTAGAAGTTGACCCATTGAAGGAGCTGCACTTCCAAAACCGCCAAGCTCTGCCATCTTTCAGGTTCCTGATTGGACGCAGTGATACACCAGTAACGTCTGTGTTCTGTTCTTTGTGTGCTTGAGGTCCAGTTCATTTTCCTTAACAGGTGCCGGATTTCAGGCAAGGAATTCTGGGAAGTAAAGCAGAGTTAGAATACAGTCACATTTACGCATTTCAACGCAAATGAAATTTGCCAACAAACACTAAGCAAATAAAATTCGCAACGCAAATAAGATTCACAAAAGCAATGCAAATAAGCTTTTCAATGCAACCGCCACGTAAATGATGTTCTCAATTAAAACGCAATGAAAAAGATATTCACCCCGAAAATGATTGAAAGTGAAATTTGCATTGACAATACATTGAAAATAGAATTCATAATAAAAATGCATTGGATATGTAATTAAAATTTAATGAAACTGAAATTTTCTATGACATTGCATTGAAAATAAAATTTCCCATGAAAATACAATGAAAGTGCTCTTGTTCTGGAAAAAAAAATGAACGGTCTCACCTTGGCTCTTCTGCTTGCTTTTTTTCCATGAGGGACCCGCCTGGTATCAGATTTGGGATTGCAGATGGCCAGTCACAAAAGGTGGAGAAGCAGAGGCCCCGCAACTTAAGAACCCCCAAGACCAAAGAGGCCAGCTCCACCTAGAATGAACAAAACCAAACTGAGATACATAAATCAAAGCAGGGGATACCTACCTCCTCTGTGATAAAATGGCATGTTACAGCCAAGTAAGCATCCATGTTAATTGATGTCCATATGTCTGCTCTCAGGCTGACAGCAGAGGTCCTGCTGACCACAGCTAAGGCCTTCTCCTTTTAGGCTTTGTACTTTTCCTCCACCATTGTCCTCAAGGCCTTCCTATTAGGAATTATGTAGGAGTGGTCCAAAAGGTTGACAAGAGCCTAATGGTGACAAATAAAATACAGCTTATTATGTACACAAAAGCATAAATAATGTAAATGCTACATAACATTAGCCACCTTACCTTGAAGCCCTTGTCTCCAACCATTGAAAATGGGTGTGCATCCATTACAATCATATCCACCAATGCAGAATCAAGTTCTTGCTTTCTGGACATTGAAAAACATCCTTGCATGCTTGCTTTTTTTCACGAGGGACCTGCCTGGTGTCAGATTTGGGATTGCAGATGGCCAGCCACAAAAGATGGAGAAGCAGAGGTCTGGGGATGAAAAGGACACTACAGTAAGCTCAGCCCCGCATCTCGCAGGAGGGGGATCTGCTAGATTGACGATGTTCGGCTATCCGGACCGGCAATCCACCACGGCGCTGTCACCAGGATTTCCAACTCACTGCATTTAACCTCTGCTTTAGCAAGAAAAGTTATAACTCCATAACAAATTTTGGAAATATTTAGAGCAAAACCCACTAAAAATTTAGTGGGTTTTGTACAAGTAAAGCAGAATTAGAATACACCCATATTTAAGCTGTGCTCCAGCAAGAAAAATCATAACTGCATAAAGAATTTCAAAATTCAAAATACTTTTATTTATATAGCACCTTTCATGTTAAGAAAACAGCTCAAGGTGCTGTATATAAAAAACAAACAAGGATGCACCATTGCAAAAAAGTATAAATAAAATAATAAGCAGCTCCTAATAAAATACACAAAAACAAACACAAGTAAAAGAGGAATGATTTAAAAAAAAAAACCTTAAGAGAGAACCTCCTGTTGGCCCGGAAGTCAGCATAGACAGACACCCTGCCAAGCGTGACAAACACTCTCAAACAGTCTGAAATGTAAACGTGATCATTAAAAAAGTGAAAATAGAAAAACAGCTGAAATATAAAAACTTCAGATAAATTAATGCATAAAAATTAGGGAAGAAAATCGAAGCCCTGTGAAGCTCTCATGGGGCTTCATGTAAATGTGCCAGAAAAATGGATGAAGCATTTGGGGATTTGAAACCACACAGAACAGCGGCATCTGGTGGCGGACTGGACGTATATCATCTACTCCACTAAGCTTGTTGCCCTTGTAACACTTCAGTGCGGAATTAAAATATAAAGATAATGTTTGAAGATTTGTGAGAAGTGCTTGTGTTACATTGTGACTGCCAACTATAAAGTGAGAATGAGTGCTTGTGAACCGGGGTCTATCTAAAATGACTGGGTGGGATAGATGTTTTATTTAAAACTGTATTTTCTCCACTGTGCTGGGCTTCATCCCGTTTTGTATTTTTTGCTTACTATTTCGCCAGCTTTGGAGAAGATCCAACAAGAGGAGGAAGGTCCGTATTGAGTGTGGCCAGAGCTGCCCCCTAACATTAAATGTGCTGTTCCATCTCATTTCCACCATAGACAAGACGACAAGCACGTTTTAAGGAGAGAAGAAAACACAACAACCATCACTGCAAACAAATGTAAAATCTTAGTTAAAAGAAAAAGAAAAATAGTAATCACCTCTTGAATCAATTTGTGCTCTGGTCTGGCCAGCTGTCGCTGTATCTCTGACAGCTTCTCCTTCGCTGTGGTGCTGGATTTGACAAGACCAACAATCCTACGCCCCTTACTTCGGATGTCCTCTAGTTCAGGGGTTTTTCACCACCAAATGAAGCATATGTGCAAAACACATTATGTGCCGAAGTAGTAATGTATATAAGCACATGCAACCATGTTGGGAGCACACTCTGTAACAAGGCCTGTCACCTGGAAGAAAGATTACAACATGTTCACAAATCGTGTACATTAGGTAGTGGGAGGCCATATTGATGAATGATCTTGTACTTTATTGAACTGGCACGCACCTTTCCTTTAATTCCCCATTCTTCCATGAGGAGATTTTTGGCCTAAGTCAAGTGAGCTGCAGTGTGGGTTTGGAGAAACTTAAGAACCCCCAAGACCAAAGAGGCCAGCTCCACCTAGAATGAACAAAACCAAACTGAGATACATAAATCAAAGCAGGGGATACCTACCTCCTCTGTGATAAAATGGCATGTTACAGCCAAGTAAGCATCCATGTTAATTGATGTCCATATGTCTGCTCTCAGGCTGACAGCAGAGGTCCTGCTGACCACAGCTAAGGCCTTCTCCTTTTAGGCTTTGTACTTTTCCTCCACCATTGTCCTCAAGGCCTTCCTATTAGGAATTATGTAGGAGTGGTCCAAAAGGTTGACAAGAGCCTAATGGTGACAAATAAAATACAGCTTATTATGTACACAAAAGCATAAATAATGTAAATGCTACATAACATTAGCCACCTTACCTTGAAGCCCTTGTCTCCAACCATTGAAAATGGGTGTGCATCCATTACAATCATATCCACCAATGCAGAATGGTGGATTCTGGACACTGAAAAACATCCATCATATTAAGTTTAAAAAAATAAAAAATAAATCATACGAGTTGAGCATCAAACTCATGAACTGAGGTTGCACATGCCTCTAAATGTACCACTGAGCCATCTGTTTAACCCCCTGTAACATGTGCCATTTGTTATATATTTATATTATTATTCTTACCGACATGAGGAGGATTGATGGTTTGGTTTGCCAACTGCGGAGTTTCAAAATGATGAACGGAGCGGAGATGTTTCATCATGGAGGATGTACTGTCATTAATGCCAATTCACGTTTGTGAATCAAACATTGCACCTAAAAAAGAAATGGAAAGAATAAAAATGATTCATTTAAACTGAAAGACATACCTATAAATCTAACATAATCAGCAATGGCTACTAATAAAATAACGTTAATAGTGTATTACCTTCTTAGGAGAATTCTTAGGAAATATCCACCAATGCAGCATCAAGTTCTTGCTTTCTGGAAGCCTTTGTTTTCAACAATTGAAAATGTTTGTGCATCACAAACACTTTTTAACAAACGTTAAAATATAAAAACTGTTAAAATATAAAAACTTAAGATAAGTTAATGCATAAAAAGCCTAAAACACCTGAAATATAAAAAGAATAAGTTGGTATGTTTAAACAAAGACTAAATAATTAGATAAATAATAATAATAACAACACACATCAAACAAATCAAAAATGAACTGAGTCCAAACCAGTGCACCTGCATCCAATCAAATTTATGAGCAGGTGTGTTGAGCACGTGACCATGCGCTCTTCGGGGACCAATCCGTTTGAAGTTTGGATAGCCACGCCTTCTTGCGCAAAAATACTCGCCAAAAAAGAAGTTCCGGTATAGGTCACATTATGTAATGTCCGTTGGTCAGATGACGTGTCAGTGATCTGGACAAATTATGATACTACCATTGAAAAATATTTTATGTGGTCCTTTGTAAACAAACAGAGCTCCGACGTGGAGCTAGATTGTCTTCTAAACGTGCTCTTAGTATTATTTAGTGCATTTCCGCTACACAGTTCGTCCCAGTGGTTCCACCCTGTAACAACGTTGTCGTTACTGATAAATATTCCACAGCATCAGCATGTGGATGTGATGGTCTAGCGATAAAAGCATTGGGTTGCGAATATAGAGGTTTGGGGATCGAATCCCGCGTGGAACTGTTTTTTAATGGAAGCCTGAAACTGTATATTTGTAATACGGCAAGATATGCAATAAAGTTTGTTAAAAAACGGTTTTTGCAGACCGAACTTTTTATTCATTGGCATTAAGACGTTTATTTTATATTGTAAGGACCCAGAGTTTGGACAGAGCTGCGGGCGCCCTCTTTATTATTCATTATGGGAGTGTCTAAACAAATGAGGCAATCACTCCCAGCTGCGTTGTTGGCTGAGCGTGAAGTCAGAGAAAGAGGAATTGTTTGAATTTGGAGAAATTTATCAAAGTTAAAAGTTGACACGGTAGTCCAGGTGCCACGCAGTGTAACAAGTGTTAGGTTAGTATACGTTTAATTCCGCCAAATCCATCGTAAGTTTGCACCAGAGTATTAATCGGTCTGAGGGTACTTGAACTCACCACAAGCACGCTAGCTGGTGCTAATGAGCATGCGCGCTCAGACTGCTGCAAGCTGTGTCCGAGGTAAGACGTGAATCTGCGTGTGTTCGCCCTAACTAGTTTTAGTTTTCTGTCAATTGTTTGTTAGTTTGTTGCTATCATAACTCACAAAGTCGGGAATTGTGTGGTGTCAATTTCACGTAGTTTGTGTGTTTTTATTTATTTTTTGTCGCTCTATATTTGCACATTTGCACTGTTTCGTGGGAGCTAGTTGAGGTTCGTGCCATTTTCTTTGATGTTTAAGTTAACTCTTCTTTATTTCTTTTTGTGCATTTTTCAATTGTTAAGAGGGAAAACACAGAAGAAACTCTGGACAGCATTGTGAATTTTGTTTTCTGTTAACCAGGATTGAAAGACATTGACTCAGCAGCATCCAAGCGTGGTCTTCTATTCACTGGAACACAACGCAGAGCAGAAAACTCCAGCCAGTTCCAGCAGCACAGCACCGCAGTGCAGCTACCAACCTGCTAACAGGTTCTGGGCCCAGGAGACGCCTGAGACCATGAAGTGTGTTTTCCACTTTAGTGAGGAAGTTGACACCATGAGCAGACGAACAGCTGATACAAGCCGCTGGTCCCCGCTTCTGTTCCATGGAGATGAGATGAACTATGGGAAACCAAGTTGTTGGGTCACCTTTGACTACAGGGATGGAAAGACGCCATTCTGAATGACCCTGACGATGAGGATCCAGCTACAAATGCGGAGGCATGTGCTGAACTGATGACAAGATCCTGTCGCTGGTGATGCGTGAGGCAGCAGATGACGGCCGCAAGGCGCTACAGATCCACAATAAAGGAAAAGACCAATCAGATCCGGACCGGCGTCCAGCAGACTGCAGCTGTGAAGGCACTCTTAGGACTTGGCAAAAATATCCCTACTTCTTAGCTTATTAAAAAACTCACATCACCAGCTAAGCACCGTGAGTATACATGCATATTTATTTGTTCTCAGAGCAATTCCACGTGCATCCACCCATTCAGCAATATGCTAAAAATGTCCATTTGCTCTTTTTTTAGATCCTGTAGTGCCTCCTCCCAGAGGAGGAGAACCTCCAGCCAAACATTTGGCCCAAAGGCAGCTTTTGACTGCTGGGGATTAAGTTTGTCTGTGTGTGTTTCTTAGAGTAATATGTTTCTCATTTCCTCTAGACACTTCCATGACGAGGAGCTGCTTCTTGCTGCAGCACAATGTGAAGCACAGCTAAGTGCGTCTGTGTTGTAGTAGTCTGGGTAATAAAGGAGACAGTTTTTTTGAATCAAAAACACATTTAGAAGCCTTTTAACAAAACAGTTTATGTTTGCCAAAAAGCCTAGTTTATAGTCTCATTTCTTTGATCCTCTCTCTGTTCTCCACTGTCATTTATGGAATTTATGAAATGGCAGCTGGAAGAGTCATTCTTCTGTTTCTTCCTGTTTCCTCAGAGGCCTGTCCTGGTCCCTCTCCATCTGTGGCAGCAGCAAAGTCAGCGCTGGAGCTTCCAGTCCACTGGAAAGAACAACTGCCTCGCTTCCAGCACCAGTGGATTGCAAAGATGGAAAGAACCGGCAAGGCAGAACTTGTGTCGCGGCTAAAGCTTTGGTGGCATCCTCCTCAGCCCGCTCTGGTTCACACTCAGCCTCCCGCCTCACCAGACATCTTCTTGTGGACGCCACAGAAAATGTGGTCATTTCTTTTTGTCCCCAAAAGTGATGTACGTGGACAGAGACTGCTGCAGCAGATGCGGCCAGTCTCTGGTGAAGACCCCATTTTCAGAGCGGGATGAGCTTGAGGTGCGCCTGGACATCTGGCATTTCATGCGGCAATTTGCTGCAGGTGTCACGACAGAGGCTCATCCGCTCTACGGGTCTGTCTGCGTGCATTTTGGAGTGGGATCCAGAAGATGTGGCTGCTCTTTGCTGTGCCAAGGAGGCTGAGCTGGCCTCAAAGAAAAGTGGCCATGTTTCTAGAAGGACAGTCAGTGCTCCACTCCACTGTGGGAGGAGGACCAGGGGAGTGGAGGAGACTGCAGCATTGATTGGAGCACTCATCCATCGACGGTGCAGATGGGAAGGACACCCTTGGACCACGAACGGATCCAACAGATTTGGAAGGAACAGCCAAACCACCATCCGAGGACGTCCCACTCTACGTGAAGACGGGAACACTAAAGAGAGGAGGCGTGGAGCTGTCTCACTACAGGTGTCCCCGTGGGTCGACCTCCACCTGAACCGTTTTCTACCAGGTAATGTGGGCTGAACATCTGGATTCCTAACCTTTCTGTAAACATTTCTAACATTTCCTTTCATATGGTTCAGAGACTTCAGGGCTCCAGACTGCGACCAATTGGTCGCAAAATGCGACCAAAATTTGAGAGTGTGCGACTGAATTTTACATCCAGTCGCACATGTGCGACCAGTAAATTTGCCTCCCCCACCCTTCGTATTTTTTATACATTAAACGTAGAAGGGGCACGTCAATGATCGATGAAATAATCATCACGCAGGCAGACACACACACTCGCGCACATACTCATGAAACGCGAGCACACACTCGCGTGATACCTGTCTGTGAGGCGGCCAATGCGTGTGAGAAGAATAGGGAAAGCCATTGTGAGTGGCTAAAATGCGTGTAGGGGGAGGGGCCTAGAGATAATCGAGTGCGCATAAACATCTGTGGGAAGGAAACAGAGACAAATATCACAACCTGATATGTGCGTCTAAACAAAGAGCAAGCAAACTATTGATTCGTTCTTCCGACCTGCGGCTAGTGTACCAGTGCCAGAGTCTACAGAAGGGGTCTCAAACTCGCGGCCCGCGGGCTATTTGCGGCCTCCAAGATGATATTTTGCGGCCCCCGCCTTAATATGAATGTTTAATGTTACTGCAGCCCGCCAGTTTGTATGAATGACACTTTTTCATTGTCGTGCACGGAGATGACCAACCAATCACAGTGGGGTAAATGACTCTTGGGGGCGGGACAATGACGGGGCTTGAAAGCAGGAAACCTGACAGCCCCCTCCACGGACCACATCAAAGAGTTCCTTACTTTCCTTTTTAGAACGTATCTATTCGCTCGTAATTTTTTACATACATGCAGTCCGTGCTGAACTTTTCTCTGAGTCACACAGAACCGGAGGAAGGTTTAGGTTTTGGTTACTGTTACGGCGGCGCATCAAACGGTTCTCGTGCACGGCTGTTACGCAGCTCACCGCTCCTGCGGGAGTCGGGTCAGCTGAGGAGAATAAATGTCCCACACCTACATGCGTGACAGCTAACGGGGCTTGAACTTTAAACACGCTCGAGCAAAAAAAACATTAGTTTTAGACACACTGAAAATACGTGGGGAAAATGCAACGATAGACGTGTTTGAGATGAACCGGCACCTTGCCTGGATCGTTGGGGACACCAGGCCGGGGGGGGGGCTGTGAGATACGACGGAGTTTTGGGGCCACGGTAAGGAAAAAAAAATTCTGGCCAACGTGGCGAGATTAAAGTCGTCATGTCGACTTTAATCTCGTCATGACGAGAAAAAACTCGACACAAAGTTTCGAGAAAAAACTCGTCTTGTCGAGATAAAAGTCGAAATAAAGTTTCAAGATTAAAGTTGCAAAAAAACTCGTAAATTTACGAGATTATTATGGAAGTGAGCATGCAGAGCAGCAGGTGAACGCCGCGCAGCAGCAGAGCAGACAGACTAAACGTAGTTGAACAGGTGAGCTGAATGTTTATTGATAACGTTCCAAATTCTGGAAGCTCATTTGATTGATTTACAATTTATTAAAGGTTTATTTATTGATGGTTGGTTTGCAGGATCTCTGCAGCCCGATGATGAAGCCGTCGGTGTCCCTGCAGCTGTTTGCTTGAATCCTTTCTTCCTCCTCCAAAGATCAGATCTCTACGTCTGTGTGACGCTTCCGTCTGAGGAGGAGAAGCACTTTTTGCCTTTTTCAACGTTGTAATGCTAATATAACAGATTATTTTCATTCATCTTTGTTTTTTAATGATCAGGAGTGGGCATATGTAACACTGTTTACTTCAGCATTGGTGTTGGGATGACAGAATCATGACGTAATGTGACAGATGAACTTCAGGATATGTGAATGAAAAGGAGAATAAAGGCTGCAGCGATCCTCTACACCCAAACGTGTCTCTGAGCTCCTTATTTTACAGATGAAAGTCCGCTTTAACGACATCGAACCCCGGAAAGACGGCTCCACTGACAATAATCTGATTTTAAGTCGCCAAAAGGTTCAGAATCTCTTTGTTTTAAACCTATAATCCAGAAATAAAGATTCACAAAAGGCTCCACATATTTCATCTTCAAGCTAGGCTCCCATAAACGGAAAACTTCGGTATTTTCTCCTTGTTAATCTATGAATTTTTTCCCGTAAATTTACGAGTTTTTATCTCCTAATAAAATTACTTTTTTTTGGTGGCCATAAAACTCTGTCGTAAACTCTTAAATACAATTAGCCATTACACTGAATACTCCTGAAAGACTCAGCTTCACTGCTCTCGCGCAACATGTCGACTTTTATCTCGACACGTCAAGTTTTTTCTCGAAACTTTGTCGAGTTTTTTTCTCGTCATGACGAGATTAAAGTCGATATGACGACTTTAATCTCGTCATGTTGGCCAGAATTTTTTTTCCTCACCGTGGCCCTAAAACTCCGTCGTAGTGAGATGAAGGCGAATCTGCAGCAAGACTGAAGGACAACAGGAAGTTGGAGTTGTCCTTAACATTCAATTTAGTATTAATATTCCTCTCCCCCTTAGTGTGATCTGTTTTATATGATTATTTTAATGTTTTGTAATGTATGTAGCTTTTTTTAATCAATTGGTATTTTAAATTATTTTAATTAATCACTCAACTACAAAACCCATCAGGACACATGTCCCATAATGCATTGTTTTGTAGTCTGTAGGGCAGCTTTCAGTCAGTTCAGTTTCCAGCTGTGTCCGGGTAGGTTTGCCCCTTGCTCCCACCCCTTTCTCGCAATATTTTTGTGATGATTGACAGTTGATGTTGGTGCAAAAACAAAAATATATGTCACACACCAGGTGATCTGCGCAGCGTTGAGTTCACCTGGGTGATCTCAAACACACTCATTGTGCATCTTGGCTGCACCTATTTGGTGTCACCAAGATAAATTTCCATCTGTTTTCTTTACTATTTGTACTGTCATGACAGCGATGCTTTTGTCAGTTTACCTGTTGTTGCATCTTCAAAAGTGCAGATTAAAATGTGACACTGAATTAGAAACAGCACATTGTAATTTCTGCATCTATTATTAAAGCATTTATTAGTAATACAGTGGAAATTAGTAGATTTGGTTAGCATGTTGATTTACGGCATGCGCCCCTAAATTTTCTGGTTGCGCCCCTAAAATTTTCAGTTAGGGGCCACAGTGCTCCTAGTGAAAAAAGTTAGTCTGGAGCCCTGGACTTTTGAAACCCTGTTTGTTTCACTCAGGAGCCAGTGACGCACATTTCCAGCCATATCTCCTTCAGGGTTTGATGCCTGAAATCTCTGGATGTGTCTGCTGAGCTCCTCATCAAACACACGGCTGAGTCTGAGCTGACTGATCAGAAGATTCAGACTGAAGAAACTTCCTTTGTAAAGTTGATAATTTACATTTGTAACATGTTACAAAAAAGTTTTTTCCTGAATCAAAAAATCCCACTTTAGGTTCAAAGTACATTTTGGGGCTTTTTTTAAATACCTAATGTAGTTCTAACATTCTTGTTGTGTTTTTTAGCAGGAATCAGTGACCGAAAAATGTTTAGACACACCTGAAATGTGAGTATTTGATAAATGTGTTTGTCTTTTCCAGTCATCATGAACCTGCAGCTGCTGGATTCTCTCAGTCGACTTTTCCAGACTGAGGATGCAGGATTTGAACATTTGGTCTAGACGCTACACACAGAGATTCAGCTCCATCCTCAGCAAACATTGTTCCAGCTCCAGAGGACAGGTACACTCTGCTGTTCTCTGTTCATCGATAGGAAATGATATTTGGAGGAGGTTTCTGTTTTTCATGATGTGTGTTTCTGCCTCTAAGAATCTTCAAGGGGGGGCTCCATCTGCCAGGTGCTGCAGTTTGGACTGCATCCCTTCCTCTTCCAACACGGTCCATGAAGACATGGAGGACAGTCTGGTGGGATGACCTGGACTGACCTGCACAGAGTCTGAACTGGATGGGTTAGTGGGGGACGACACTTCAGTTCATGTGAGTCGAGGCAGGTGAGCGTATACTTTTAGTACTATGGTGTACATGTGAGTACATCACAGAGATGCTCTGCAAAGTTCCTCAGCAGCTGGGGGCAGATAAATTCTGATGCTGCAGGTTTCCTGCTCTGCAGTGGCCTGGAGTGAGAAACCTGATGTAGTTTGTTGCTGCATGAAGGTCTTTGTGGATGCTTTCTTGTCTAAAGTTCTGTCCTTGTTCTGAGGAGAACAAAGTAGCAGGATCTTCCAGAAATAATTTTAACAATTTTTATTTACAAGTATTTACAAATACATTTATATTAACAGATATAATTAATACGGAGCCCGTGTCCTGACATTAAGATATAAAAATATATCTTGTTCCCACAGATTATCTCGTTCGCACAAATACTATTCCGTTCCCTCGAAATGATTAACTCGTGCAAACGCAATAATTATGTCGTTCAAACGCAATAATTAATCCGTTCGAACGCAATAATTATTCACGTCATAAGTCATTCACGCGGATATGCTCTCTGTACGGCAGCAAAAGCCGCTTTCAGCGGTAACTTCTGTGTCTCTGTGACCCATATTCGTTCAAAAAAGGAACATGAAAAACAAAAATGATCACTTTATTACTGTCTCAATGAATATAAGAAAAATATCAAAAGATTTATGATAACTAGGCTGCTTTGTCATTTGATAGCTCCTGCTAGGCTACTACTAGCGCCGCCGCAGAGCTCTTTGATGTATGCCGGCGTTTGGGCAACTGGCTGGTCGGTCGACAGACAGCTGATATTGTAGTTCACATTCACACACTGGTGGTCGCTCCGCTGCCAAACACAGGCGCCCGCCTACCACCAGAGGCAAGGTGGGGTTCAGTGTCTTGCCCAAGGACACTTCGACTCATGGGCGTGCAAGGCGGGAATCGAACCTGTAATCTTATGATCATGGGTCGACCGCCCTACCGCTGCACCACGGCCGCCCGACTAATTATTGCATTCGAACGGATTAATTATTGCGTTCGAACGACATAATTATTGCGTTCGAACGACATAATTATTGCGTTCGCACGAGTTAATCATTTCGAGGGAACGCAATAGTATCTTGTGGGAACGGAATAGTATTTCGTGCGAACAAGATAATAATCTGTGGGAACAAGATATTAATCTGTTGGAACAAGATATATTTTTATATCTTAATGTCAGGACACGGGCTCCGTAATTTAAAGATTTACATATTTATTCGCTTTGTTCACTCTGTGTAGTACATTTTTTGTCCACTAGATGGTGCCAAAAGTGGTGAACAAAATAGCTGGTTCCCCCCAGTTAAAGAAAGTCCTCAATGCTCATTGAAATGACTTGAAACGTTCAAAAGTAACAATAAATTAAAATTTATTGAAAGTTAAATAATCACAATCAGCCATTACTTTTGAGTTGATTAACAGAATTATTTGAAAAACAAACTAATGAAATAGGGCTGGACAAAAATGATGGGACCCACAACCTTTTGAAGCAATCACTGCAATGAAACGGTTTCTGTATTTGTCAATGAGCCCTCTACACCTGACCACAGGTATTTTGGCCCCCTCCTCATCAGCAAACTGCTCCAGTTGTCTCAAGTTTGATGGTGTCTTCTCCAAATGGCATGTTTCAGCTCCTTCCTCAGATGTTCAATGGGATTCAGATCTGGACTCATAGAATCCACTTCAGAATAGTCCAACGCTTTTCTCTGAGCCGTTCTTGGGGTTTCTGGCTGTGTTTTGGATGGTTGTCCTGTTGGAAGACCCATGACCTGCGACTGAGACCAAGCTTTCTGACACTAGGCAGCACATTAAAACCCAGAATGCCTTGATCATCTGGAGATTTCATTCAACCTTCCAGACAGCCCCAAACAGAACTGAGCCTCCTCCATGTTTCACAGTAGGGACAGTGTTCTTTTGGTTGGAGAGTCTACCAACATAGAGCTGATGTTTCTTACCAAAAAGTTCCAGTTTGGTCTCATCATTTTCCCAGAAGCTTTGTGGCTTGTCAACAGGGATTTTTGCAAATTCCAGTCTGGCTTTTTGATGATTTCCTTTCAACAGTGGAGTCCTCCTTGGTCGTCAACAACCACCAATGGTGCGATCTGACACTGATGTACCTTGATCTAGGAGTTCACCTTTAATGTCTTTGGAGGTTATTCTGGGCTCTTTGGATACAGTTACAACTATCCGTCTCCTCAATTTGTCATCAATGTTCCTCTTCGTCCAGGGAGGTTGGCTACTGTCCCGTGGGTCTTAAACTTCTGACTAATATGTGCCACTGTAGTCACAGGAACTTCAAGCTGCTTAGAGATGCGGAGCAGATGTGGTCTATGACGTCTGGACTGGAATAAACGACACGCCCTGAAGTCCTGTCTGACCTGCCTTGCTCCTTCCTGGGAGGAACACCTTCAGCCTCATTTGAAAGCAGCTGCATTGAAGAAACACAAGCTGGTGGGACCCTCCAAGAACCTGCAGGAGAACATCTGCTCCTCCAGTCATGATGAGGTGATGAGGATGTTCTGTCACACTGATCACAATCTGTTCTCTCTGCTCTGTGGAAGAACATAACACCGTCTCATCTCACAGCTGCTTCAACAGCAGGTGGAGGAGAGTCGGGAGGTCTTCACTGAGATGATCCGTCTCATCCAGAAGAGAAGAGGTGAAGTGAAGAACAAGATCAGATTCCAACAGCTAACTGAAGTGAGGCGGGTCAAAGGTCTTCAGAAGGAGCTGGAGCAGGAGATGACTGAGCTGATGAGGAGATGCTGTGAGCGTCAGCAGAGACGGGATGGCAAAGCAGTTATCTGTCACTGAAACCTGTGTTCTTTATGATGTGAATAAATCAAGTCAGCGTGGTATTTTGTCATTTTCTCACTGAGTGAAGATGCCTGAATGCTTCCCATAACCTACAATGATTGACATGTAATTGTGTGATAGTGATTGACAATTTTCACCTTTTGTAAGAATTCAAAAAAACTTTCTGTGTGAACATGACTTGTGAAACCCTGTTTGTTTCACTCAGGAGCCACTGTCGCACATTTCCAGCCATATCTCCTTGAGGGTTTGGTGCGTTGGAATGATGAAGGGATGGAGGACGCTGTCAAAGGAAATTCCTCCTTCCAGTTATTTGAAACTACAATGAGAGAGGCCGTGGAGCAACTCAGCCAAGCAGAGCTTGGAAGCCCTGGGATGAGAGTTATCGTCCTCCTGGAGCATAAACGGGTAAGAAATATATACATTAGTTATTCTGCAATTGATCTATTTAGCTCCTAATGTCACGACAGCACTAAGAGCTTTTTTTCCCTTGACTGGCCATGCTCCAGACCCCTGAAGAGGAGGACAGGCTGCTGGAGAGAGTCGATGAGCAGGACTTCCAAGACTGTCCCAGTGTTAGATGACCCCCACCTTGATGTTGTTGCCAGCCCCTCATCTTCACCTCAGTCACTTCGCACCTGGAGTCACAGCCAACTGAGACTGAAAGCAGCCCTTCAGACGAGGCAGAGGTGAGACGTGTTAATCTGTTTATAGGACCGTCCTTTCATTTCAGTCTCATTCCTAACATTCTTTTGCATTTATTAGTGGGTTGTTGTTGGACCCGATGGCATAGCTGGCTGGGACAAAGTCAAGGATCTGGCTTCTTACTCGGTGGGACTCCTTACCTCACTGACCCACAAGTTACAGAGGCCATTGGATCATGGACGGCTCTCCTGGATGTGGATAAAGAGCGGGTCAACTACCAGCCCCGGCACCAGCCTCAACTTACACACGGCCGCTTTAAGGCACCAAAACGCTCCGGGGTGACACCAGGAGTGGAAAGTGTCAAAAGGTGTCTCAGTGGACATCCTGGGGTCCAGCTCAGTGGCCAAAAACCAGCCGCTTGGTTCAATTCAATTAAGTTTTCTTTGTATAGCCCAAATTCACAACAACAGTCGCCTCCATGTTGAGGCTGTATGCATCAAGCTTAGCAGATTACATGAGACTCCCACCAAAAAGGTTGGAGGTGGTCCAAAACCCTCACGGATTACTAGCATATCCGGGATGTGGTGCAGAGGCTGATGGATCCATGATCCAGCTGTTTGAGCTCAATCAGAGGAAACTCCTTCAGTGGTGAGCACAGCTCGTTATTTTCTTCTATTTCACAGACTTTTCCAAGATTACCTTTGATTCATTTCAGGTTTCAGCGGCGGCAGAAAAACCAACAAATGAGGCCGAGGACACTCATTGACTCCACCCGAGCCAGTTGCTGTAGCTGCAAGCGACCTTCCAGCTCCAAGGGGAAAAAATGGATGAGGCACCACATCCACATCTGGGCCAAAATTCAAATGGATTCTCCCTCTAAATAGAGCAGGACAGGACAGGCTCCTGTTCTGAGACCTGCTGCTGCTGCTGACAGTATGAAGTGCCCCATCACACCTGCCAGCAGTGTAACTGGAATGATTCCACCTGTGTCGGCACCTGGCCTACTGTTGGGGACCATCATTCTAAACCGCTTATGCATCTCCTGGAGCCACAACATGCAGTGCCGGCTTCATTCCACCTGCTTCACCTGCTGTCCCTGCGTCACGCTCCACACAAAGGAACAGGCAAAGACGGGCCTTAGAGGAAGAAAGCGGCGTCCACATACATACGAGGAGTGAACTATAATACCAGCAGCCAATGTGGACAGCCCAAAACAAAAGAATAGTCGCTCCAAAAATGCCACATTTTGCTCCAAGGCTTCAAATGGACGATCATTTGGATGGTTGGCAGAACAGCACAAAGGCACAAAGGCCTCCTCTTCAGTAATACCATCGTCATGTAGATATTACATTATTGTTGGATGTACATCTATTCTTTAGTTCTATTTTCTAAATTGTACTTTCGACAAGTGTGTGATTCATGGAAGTTTACTGTGTCTTCATTTTATTAACATTTGATGTATCTTGTCTGGTCAATTAAAACAGAATAAGCTTATAGTGTCTGAGAATTTGTTCCCTCCACACCCCAATCAAGAAAAAAAGATTTATTTTCAAAATCTGTTATGTTTGATAATGTAAACATGTCAAAGGCTTCTTTTTTTGGAAAAATAACTCAACATTCTTAGTGATCCAAACTTGGGTAGAGGGATCCCTGCCCTGGACAGGATTGGGTCCTCCACCAGGAGACAGTGCTGGATGCAGTCAGACGCTTTGAGGATGTTGGTCTTCTCCGGGCTGCTTTGAGGGTTAGCCGTGAGGTGTCTGCAGCCACAACACTTTCACCAGTGTGTACATCAGCCTGTCTTGCTGAGCTGGTGCATACCGTTTAGCCATTTTGACTTTCTGGATAACAGCAGCTTCAACAAGATTGGTCCTGCAGGACAGGGTGTTGTGTCCTGTCCAGCTGGTGTAACTTCTGCGGCTGCTTATTGTGTTCCTCCACGGCGTTCCAGGCTTCCACAACCTCTGCTCTGTGCTGAGGGACAGCTTGTTCTCTGTCATGCCAATCAGGAAGAAGATTCACACTGCAGATATCCTCCTGTTGAAAGAACAAAAGTTAAAAACCTTTCAGAGAATAAAGAGACTTGCAGTCTGTTTAAATATTTAAAAAGAAGCTACTCACAAAGGGTGGAGGCGTCGTGGCTGATGTGGGCAGGGGTGGCGTGGAGAACGTCGCTGTGGTAGGCCTCATCCTCCACTTCTCTTCCTGTCAATCAGCGGTTATTATTTTTAATAACATTTCAAGCGCTGCTTCTGTGCATGCCAGAGTTTTCTTCCTGGAATCATGTGTGGCAGCACTTTGTGGAAACCCTCCAAGCTGTTGCTTCCTGGAAGGCATTTGTAAAAAGGCACATCCACACCACTGATGTTGGTAACACAAGACACGCACATGTCTGGTGGATCCTGAATGCAGCCCAGATGCCGCTGCTGGCAGGCCCACACCTCATCAACGGCCTCTACAAATGCAGAAAGGAGTTCAGAAATAAGGCAGTTCAGTCAAAACACATTCAACACAAACAGGGACGATTGTGAACTGTTGTTTTTTTTTCATTTTAGTTCTGTTTTCAGGTTGTCAGTCAAAACAGCTGCTTTGAGTTAATGATCCTCGGTGTGTTTAGTTGTTTGGTACTCAGAGAATTTTTAACTGCTAACATTCAACATTTAGCTCTATAGTAATTCACTAAGAAAGCTTTCTGTTTACCTGCTGTCTTGAAGAGGCTCACTCCACTTTCATCCAGACCAGCAGGACCTTTCGGCTCCTCCATCGCCCCCTGGGTGAGCTGGATGGTTTCACCCTCCACACGTGGTGCTTCTGCTGCCCCCGGAGTCACCCGACAAAGACTTCAAGGCTTCCCCTTTAGCCCTGACAGCCTTTGTCAGCACATCCAGGTCGCCTTTATTGTAGGCCAGAACAGCTCCAGCCAGTGCAGACTTGAACGCAGCGCATTTGGAGTGGCTGTCGGTCCGGACGGCTGCGTGGATCCAGTGGAAGATGTCCAGACGAACCACCATTCCACCGTCAACCCAAGGCTGGAACAAAGTCTCCACTGCTGTTGGGCCTTGTGCGCGACAACAGGATCTTCGGAGCCGGTTGATTGGCCCGTTGAAACCTCTCCATAAGCCCTTGACACATGGGCAGAAGCTCGCCTATGGATTCCTGTCAGGTCAGCACGAATTTGGGAGTGTTTGTTCCCAACACTGGTGAACCACTCAGCTGAGCCATGAGCCTCTCCAGACAGCTTCTTAACCACCTGAAACATGCCATCATTTGTCATCCAACCACAGCAATATGAGGTGTATTTCATCTTAAGTGGTGAAAATGACTGCAATATGTCTGAAATGATGATACAGTGAACCTTTGAAATACCTTTTTGGTGGAATCCATTTTCAGCACAGTGCCAAAGGTGGAGAGGATCTGGTTCCTGTAATCCTGGGGGGTATTCCAGAAAGCAGGTTCTGCTAGCTCCCACGGTAAGTTTGAGGCTAAGGAAGTTGATAACCTCAGCTTTCTGTTCCAGAAATGGAGGTATGTTTCAGGGTAGGTCTAGTTGCCATGGCAACTCATGCTCTGAACATAACCTGGTCTGGAGCAGGTTTAGTTGAAGGTTAGTTTGTTTTCAGAGAGGTGAAGCAGCATGGCGTGTCCATTTGAAGATGATTTAGTGGATGAAGAAGCTCAGATAATACTTTTTCCACCATGAGAGGATGATAAGATCACATATGGATGTTGGAAAGAGAAACTTTATACTTTGATCTAACTTAATTATTTGTTTCAGTTAATGTATCTATCTGTATACCCAGGCTGTGTCCCACCAAGGTGGGGCACACATTCTTAACTCCCTCCTTCTCTTCCCCAAACCCTCCTCCTTCATTGTGTGTGTGACTGGTCTAAGGCCTGGTCTAAGCCACACCACACTGCACCAGGGTCAGCTGCACAGTCCATTGTGGGCACCTCCACAGCAGGGCCTCAGCCAAGGCTGGTTTCCCCTTGCCGCTTCATCCCAAGACCAGACCTCTACCACACCCATCCATTCATTCATACACAAACTCTCTCCACCCATCCCTGTCCTGAGCAGCCTCTCTCCTCTGCACCACAGTCATCCCTCTTGCATTCAACGCTCTCCTTACACCCTCTGTCCATCCCATTCGCGGTCTTCCTCTCATTCTCACTCCACTCACATCAGAGTCGTATACCTTTTTCACCAAACGCTCCCTTTCCATTCTTTCAACATGTCCAAACCATCCCAGTGCCTTTTGCTCTGCTCTGTAAGTCAACTCTGGCATCACACCAGTTCTCTCTCGGATAACTTCATTTCTCACTCGATCCATACGCGTCACACCACACATACTCCTCAAACATCTCATCTCAACTACATTCAGCTTCCTCTTTTCCACCACTTTCAGACTCCATGTTTCAGCCCCATATAACGCTGCAGGCCCCACCACACCCTCATACAATCTCCTTTTTGCATCCTTTCCCAGTGACCTACATTCAAACACTCTCTTCACAACCCCCCCCCCCCCCATATCTTTCATACTTCTAAACTCTACCTCTCCCCCTATTCCACCATCCACACAGACACACGACCCCAAATACTGAAAACACTCTACCTCTTCCCATTTAATGCCACATTCAATCTACGTTCGCCCTACATACATATCCCACCAAAGTGTCTGTATTTATACTGTTTAGAAAAAGTTGTGTAGTGGGTCAGACTCTGAGATGAGTGTCAGTCTTCCTAATGCTAATCCAGCTGGACAGTCCAGTCCGTCTGATAGCTGATCGTCTGCTTCAGGAGAACATTTTCTAATAACGTGTGTTGTGTCTGGTTCCCTAACACAGAGCACACGGCCTCTGAGCTGCAACTTAGAGGAGCAACACTTTAGTGTCTGCGCCAGCCCCCCAGCCCAGAACATTCACCTGTACAGCCATTTAAGGAAGGGTTATTGGTCTTTTCTGCATTCTTGTTTGTTTTTATGTACAGCACCTTGAGCTGTGTTTTCCATGAAAGGTGAAAGAAATAAACTTCATTTGAATTTAACTTTGTACCGCGTGGATCAGGGCAGGTGGGTCTCTGAAACGGAGAAGGGGAGCTCCACGTCTGCAGATGTGAGCGTTAAAGCCAGCAGGGGGGAGCGGCTGTGTGTGACGACATAAACTCCTACAAACCCTCCTCAACCTTGTGGACAACATTCCCAGAAGAGTTGAAGCTGTAAACACTGCAAAAGGCGGATCCACATGGTACTGAACTCAATGGGTTAGTGACTCATCTCCAAAGAAAGACCGAGAGAAAACACACAGAGGGGGAGCAGTCACCTATGCTGGAAGGCATAGACATGGGGGACACAGAATGTGCCTCCCCCCCAAACCCACATATCCGTGGTGCCTTTAACCCTTGTGCTATCTTAGATGACCCCACCCTTACATTTACGTGTTCTCCCTACCATGACAAAGGTGGATAAAGGTGGAACGGGCAGGAGGAAGAGAGCAGCGTGAACGCGAGGAGGGGGCGTGTCTTCAGCTGTGAACACTAACCCGCCCCCACTATTCCAGTTTTTTTTTTTTTTTTTTTTTTTTTTTTTTAAACTTGTCCTGTCCAACAGCTAGGCAAACAGATGAGAGCTGAGGGCCTCTTGTGTTGGACATATTTTATTTTAACAAGAGGGGTTATTCATCTTCAGACAAACCAAAGGTATGTCTGAATAAACCCCTTTTGTAATTGAGGCCAAACTTTATTAATTTCAATCATGTTTGAAAATCTTTGGTGTTGGACCGGACGGAAAAGGAAAGAGGGGAAGAAGAGAGAGGGACGTTAGAGAGAGGGGGGGTAGGAGGGTGATAATAGGAGGGGAAGGGGGGTAAGACCATGAAGCAGCATAGAGCAGACAGGTTTACTGGTTGTTTATCATTACGGTACGGTTCAAATGTAGTACAAAAAGGGCGGGGCCTGTTCACACACACTCAAATATTATCAACACACCTGCTAGCCGCAAAAATGTCCACATGTCAACATGCACACAAAACAGATAGTGTTCACGAACGCATACCTATGCCTTTAAACCAACTAGTGTGAAATCTTTCATTCATTCAATCATGCAAACTATTAGTGCAACGGTGAGCTAACACCTGTGCTCAGGTGAGTGTTTATGTTCTTCTAAAATGGATGGTGGAATGTGAAAAGAAGGAGGAGGAGCGCCCAGCCACCCCCACACCCATACCCCCGCCGCAGCAGCAGCGGCAGCCGGAATTCCCCCAACGCCACACGGGAACAGGCAGGGAACAACCGCCCCCCGGGCGATCAAGACCGCCACCCAGGCCAGGGCCAGCAGGACCGCCGCGAGGCCCCCAGAGCCAGAGAGCAGGGAGGCGCAGAGGGAAAGAGAGCGCCGCCCCAGCCCAGCCAGGAAAGCAGTCCCCCGCCGCGCCGGAAGAGCCCAACGCAGGGCCCCACCGGAGAGGGACGCCCACAGCCCCAGATGAGCACCCCACCACCACCCAGGAGTTCCGGGCATCCCCCCGCCCCGACCCCAGGTACGAGCCAGGACCCCCCAAAGGAGACCCGCTCCGCACTCCAGGCAGCCACCCACCCGGCCCACGGTTGGTCCAGGTAGGAGCAAGGCAGGGGCCCGCCGTCCCCGCCCAGGAGGGGGGAACCCCGGGGAAAAAAGGGCGGCCCACAAGGGATGTTATAAATATGGCCCGACCAGGCTCGGCCATGTTGGAAGTTTGGCGGGGCCCAGCGCCCAGGGGCAAGGACCAGGACCCACCCCCCAGGGACACGAACACCCCCGGCTCAGGTGTAATATGAACCCCCCCACCGTGCGGAGAGAGCACCGCCGGGCCCAGGGAGCCGGCACCCAAGGGACACGGCCGCCATCGCCAAGGGGCCCGCACCCCCCACCAGGGAAGGGGTAGGGGACAGATGGACCCAGGTCCCACCTTCCTTGTAAAATGTGTGTGCGTGTATGGGTGTTTGAGAGGGTGTTTGTGTGCATGTGTGTGTGTTTATGTTTGAATGTATATATTGAAGGGGGAGGGGTGTGTGTACTAAGGGGGGTGCAGTTAAAATTGGCGAGTAGGGCACTAAGGGGACATCTCCTGATTACTCACAGTGATGTCCCCTCACCCTCCACACCAAGGGGCCCTAAATGTCTAAGGTGCGGTTAAAATTGGCGGGTAGGGTGCCAGGAGGACATCTGCTGCTTGCTTGCAGTGATGTCCAAGCACCCCCCCTACCAAGGACCCTACATGTCTAAGGTGCAAATAAAACCGAAAGAGGGGGGGCCCACTCCATACGGCAACCATAGGAGGGGGGCCACTCCCAAGTAGCCCCCCCCAAGGCGCATCGCAGGCTAGACCCCCCACCCCCTCACCCTAATATGAGGTTTTATAAGGAAGGGGGTAAGTTGGGGACAGCTGGTAGACTGTCCCCCGGTGGTCAAACAGCCGTCCCCCAGCCCACCCCCAGCAAAGGGGCCAGGGCCACCCAGCCCAGGGGCCCACCCCCGGAGGCGCCGACACCCCAGGCCCGGCACCACCCACCCCACACAGAGAGAGAGGAGCCAGAAAGCGTCGCCCCCCCCCCGGAGCAAGCCCAGGCCCCCACCCCCAGACGCCGGCCCTAGAAGAGCTCTGGTCAGGCCTCGACGGGACCGAGGCAGCCAACCGGCCGAGGCAACCACTGATTGCCTCAGCGGAGACCCCGACCCGCTAGCCCCCCCGACCCGTACTACTAATGGGCCCCCCCTCCCCCCCAGAACGCCCCCCCACAGGACAGGGCCGACAAGCACCCCACCCCACCCCACCCCAGACCCCGCAGCCGAAGCGGGTGACACCCAGAGCGACCGGGGGCCCCGAGAGGGTTGTCCCGTCCCAGAGCCAGGGAAGGGCCGATCCCAGCCCCAGGTGCAGATGGGCAGCCCATCCGGCGCCGCTGGGCCCCCCCCACCCGAGCAGGGCCCCCCGCCAACCCCCCCCAGCACAGGCAAAGGGACCACCCCCCCAAGCCAAGCCAGACCACCCCCCCACCCCCCCACCACGCACCCCCACACCCAAGCCCAGAGGACCACGCAGCGCCCCAGCCCGCCCCACCCAGGCACCGGACCCGACCCCCCGACCAACGGAGCCCCCCACCGCCCCCGCCAGGCACCGGAATCCCCGACCCCCACCCCAAACCACGGCTGAAGGGCAAGGAGCAGCGACGACCAAGCCCTCCACCCCCTAAGTCATGGAGTCAACCACAGGAGACCAGAGAGACTGAATTCTTTCAAAGTTACTTGAGCTTTGGGCTGACATTTTTTCCAAGCTGATATGATCAAACAGCAGATTTCTGTGTTGACTTATGTTTATATTTTTCTTGTTTTTCCAATTTATTAAAATAGTTTTTTTGGCAATACAAAGAGTTATGAAAATGATAGATGCTAATCCTTCTTCTATATGGATGGCACTCATGTCACCAAGCACACAAAGTGACGGTGAGGCAGTGATTGAAACCTTAAGCCAGACTGATAAATCGGCACATACCTGCTGCCAGAGAGCCTGGACAGGAGTGCAGAACCACAGTGCGTGCATGTAGCTGTCGGGTAGATTATTATCACAGTGCTCGCAAATGTCTGAGTTACTGAGACCCATCTTGAACATCCTCTGTCCAGTGTAGTAAATTCTGTGAAGAGTTTTGAGATGGATTAGCTGCAGATTTGGACTTTTTGTCATTTTAAAGGTGTTTAGACAAAGTTCTGACCAGAAGCTTTCATCTGTGCTGATGCTCAAATCTGCATCCCATTTTTTTGTTGGAAGAGCAAGGGTGAGTCTAAAACCCGCCCCCACTATTCTAGGCGGGGGCGGGTTTTAGACTCACCGCTTACGATTTCAGACCCGCAACAAACTAACAGCTGCTTCCTAATAAAAAATAGTTGTCATCAATAAAATATTATTTATTGGGTTTACTGGATTTAAAGAAAATAAATAAATAGACAGGAGTCTGCATCAAAGTGAATTTGTTTCCATCATCTCACTCAACTGAGTGTTTGACAGACAGAAAAGTCTATGGTTGTGGAAAATGGACAAAAGATCAAAGGAAAAATCAAACTCATAAAGAATAAAAATAATTCCAATAAATAATTAAATATACTGTATATCCTGACAGAACTTTGAATTCAATGAACTCTTACTTTCTATATACACTTGATGTTTCTGTAATTATATTTGTACTAATTTTCAAGTCTTAATGCTATATTTTTAATAGACAAAACTGAGTTTAAAAAGTATATTTAATCATAATTTTGGCCATATTTTAATATATACTGTAACGACCCTGCTGGTGCGTAACCGTAGCAGGAAATGAGAGCCGAGCTGCTAATTAACTGGCTACATTGGAGGGCTGTCCATGCTCCATTCACCGCACAGCTCCGGATAGTCGGAGAGGAAGAAGTAACCAGAGAAGCATCAAAGGTTAATAATTTAATCACACCCACAAACAGCATGGAAGTGACTTCTGCTCACAGCCCCCTCACTCATGGTTTTACACCCAAGAAACCCCCAGGTCGCCACACTGCCCCCACCTAAGAGGGTTAAGTGTCCCCACAACCCTCACATAGCTGAAAACCATACAACACAAGCAGCAAAACACATGAACACACTGGCTGAAGACTCATGCTCACAATTCTGGGTTCAAACCACCACAGTAACAGTCTTCCTCCCAGCTAGCTGGGTTTGCTCATCCGTCAGTGACACAGTTCCATGCCAATAGGTGCCCAGCCAGCAGAATGAAACACTGTGCCCACAGCGGTGGCAACGCAACCCTCGGGGTGCACGTTGCCTTGGGGGAGCAGATTCTATCTGGTTAACTGCTACTTCCGAGACTGGAATCATTCCTCTGCAGTCTCAGATTCCTGCAGGGCTGCCCCCAGGGTAGATGGCCTCGCCAGCCGTGCATGCTGTGCAGACGTTTCAGAGCAAGTCCTCTGAGGAAGGCATGGAGGCTCAAATCCTCCACTGCTGCAGGTGGAACGGTTGGATAATCCAGCCAAGCAAAGAGCTGCACATTGGCGGTGAAGGTCCCTAGGCGTTCGTCATCTCGTCAGCGACGAGATTCCAGCTGCTGTCGGTTCCGTTCTGTCAAACCCTGCTGTCCAAAGCAACGCTCCAATGCTGCTGTCAATGCTGACAGGTCCACAGAAAAGAGGCCCCCTCACTCATGATTTTACACCCAAGATTCCCCACTTCCTATAAGTCTTAGGGGCTGAAGGCGGGGCTGACTCCCAGGTTGCCACAATTATTACATTATTGATTGGTTCTAATCCTTAGAATAATATTTAAAACCGACCTGATTAAGAAAACCAGGAAACGGGGGGCGGTGATGGCGGCTTAGGAGAAGGACGTGTTTACTCGGAGCTCTTAGGCGCCCAAGTAATATCTGAAAATTCTCTCTAAAGTTATCCTATTTTTTTACTTTACTTGGTGTGTGTTGTGACATTTTTGGACCAAACAGCACCAAACGATGCCGAATACAAAACGTAAAAACAAACAAATCCCCGATAACTCAGCTTCGCATGTGATTCAACATGGCGAACAAGACGACGAGAATGATATGGAGCTGGAGCCTGCGCTAGCTAAAGCACTGGAGGTGATGACTTTCAAACTCATGTCGACAATCAACAACAAGCTAGACCCTCTGGCTAAAACAGTCCTCTCACAAACGGCTGAACTGAAGAAAGCCAGCAAACGTCTGGATGAAGCGGAGGCTAGAGTGCTACAGCTAGAAACAGCTAACGATCCACTCCATGCTAACATGAGAGCCCTGGAGAAGAAAGTGGACACTCTCACAGAACATATTGATGAGCTGGAAAACCGGGGACTACACAAAAATGTCTGCATATTAAACCCTCCTGAAAATGTGGAGGGTAACAATGCTTTAGACTTTTTTGAACGCTGGCTACCAACTTTCCTCGGTGTGGATATGAAAGAGGGATGGGTCAAGCTGGAACAAGAACACCGCTCTCTGGCGCCCAAGCCCGCGGTCGGCCAGCGGCCGCGCCCGGTGATCATCAGATTCCACGCGTTTCCTGATAAGCAGAAAGTGATGGCGGCGGTGCGGCGAAAGGCTGCAGAGGGCGAAAAAATGCTGGATGGAAAGAAGATCTCTTTCTACAACGACCTGTCGGCTGCGATGCTGCAAAAGCGAAAGGAGTTCACACTGGCCAAACATCGTCTGAGAGAAATCGGCGCGGAATACTACATGCTGTTCCCGGCGAGGCTGCAGGTCTCATTCAACGAAAAACTTTCCTCTCGCCGGCGGAGGCTCTGTCGTATGTATCCAGCATTACAAATAACGGCTGAATGAGGACGCCAATGGTTCTAAATAAGGCGTGGGTTGCTCCTAATATTTATTTTATGACTCATTAAGACTCATGCTCATGCCCTATATTTTTATTTTTTATTATTTCTATCTTTTTTTCTTCTTCTTCATCCTCTTCTTTTTAATATGTGATCATACCAAACTCGCATCATTTATAACTGGCATCTTTACTGGATCAAAGGAGAACTACTCCAAAAAAAAAATATTAAGGGCGCTTAAGTAGCTGCCTGCCACAGTATAGCATTCCTGCTGGTTGTTGGTGCACCTTTCCCAGGTGTCTTTCAGGAAAGCTATCCCCAACCAACCTGGGGAGAAACCCCTCACCTTTTTTGTTTTGGTTCATTGTTCTCTGTTGTTTCTTGTTTTTATGCATTATGTTCTTGGATGTTGTTTCTGCTCAGCACTGGTCTTTTATGTTATTTAGTGCAAATTCAGAAAACTATAATTGTTGTTTTCTTAAAGTCTCTCATATATCTCATTACTTATAATATCACCAACTAAAGTCAAATTTTGTTCATGGAATGTAAGGGGTCTGCGGGGGAAATTAAACAGAGGAAAGTTCTCTCTCTTCTACACAGAGAGAAAGTGGATGCGGCATTACTACAGGAGTCACACCTCAATGATAATGAGCATCTGAAACTCAAACATGGCTGGATTATTCAGGTCTATTTTTCCTCTTTCACAACCAGTAGCAGGGGGGTGGTCATACTTATGAATAGGAGTTTTCCTTTCCAGATTGAGACTTGTATCAAAGATAAATATGGGAGGTAAGTTATCATCAAAGGTGTCTTGCAAGGTGAAGAAATTACTATTATAAATCTGTACTGTCCACCAAATTATTCCCCTGATTTTTTGACTAAAATATTCTCTCAATTCTCTGAATTATCTTCTACCATTTCACTAGTAGGAGGTGATTTTAACCGCTTACTTAATCCTTTGGTAGATAGATATCCTTCTCGAAGCTCCCCCCCAACCAACCAAGCACGAGCCCTTTCTGCCATTTGCGACGAAATCTGTCTAGCTGATGTTTGGCGAATCCTTCATCCCACTAACCAAGAGTTTACTTTCTACTCTCCTCCTCATAAATGCCACACTCGTATTGACTATTTTTTTATTCCAAAAGTTCAGGTGCAACAAGTCTCTTCTTGTGAAATTGGAAATATTTTGGTTAGTGATCATGCCGTTGTGTATCTAGAATTGACTGTCACCTGTATTTCTGCAAGGAGTAAGAGGTGGAGATTTGATGTGCACCTTTTGAAAGATTATACATTTACGTCATAGTTTACTAAAGAATTTAAAATCTTCTTTGATATCAATTCAAAGTCTAGCAATAATCCCTCATTGCTATGGGAAACATCTAAGGCGTTTATCAGGGGCCTAGTTATTGGCTATTCTGCATCTAAAAAACGAAAATAGATGGAGCAACAACAAAAGCTTGAAAGAAAACTGCAGGATATTAGGAGAGTGTTAACTAAATCACCTGATCCATTATTATTATCTCCTACACCTGGCTGTGGTTCCTGTCTCCGGCTCGACTCGCGCCTTTGACTGTACCCACAACCACGGCTGGATGAAGCTCGTCTGCTGGACTTTTATATATGTAGTTGTAGATTTAGATAAGTTAATTCTTCTCTAAGATTTCTGGTAAATCGCCTGTCCGTCCTGGGGGAGGATCCCTCCTTCATGTGGGCACCCCTGAGGTTTCTTCGTTTTTTCCGGAATCCGGTTTTTTTGGGAGTTTTTCCTTACCGCGAAGGGGGGTCTAAGGGCAGGGATGCCAGTATAGCTTAGTCAGTTTGTTAGTTCATTTTAGTATTTTTCTATTGAACTCTTTGTATTCGTGATCCTTTTGATTTCATGTTTTACTTCGAAGCCCATCGAGACGACTGTTGTTGTGATTTTGGGCTATACAAATAAAATTGAATTGAATTGAATTGAATATTACAGGAGAAATGGGCTTTACAAGCTGCTTTAAATACATTGCTAACTCAGCAGGCCAAAAGTGTCCTTCTTTTTTCCAAGCAGAGGCTATATGAGTTTGGAATCAAACCTAGCAGATATTTGTCACCTCTAATAAAGGCCCAGTCTGATTCTCAAACAATTACTTCAATTGTTGATGCTACTGGCAATCGCTTCTTTGACAATATACACATTAATAACATATTCAAGGAGTTTTACAAAGAACTATATGAGTCAGATCTGCATCCAGGAGCTTCAGATGAGATGGTGTCTTTTCTTTCAGGTCTGACTCTCCCCAATATCTCTGAGACTCAAAAAGCTGAACTGAATGCTCCTCTTAATAAGGAGGAGACCCTTTTAGTGCTTAAAGCATTGCAGTCAGGTGCAGCTCCTGGGCCAGATGGTTTAACTTGTGACTTTTACAAAGAGTTCCATCATGTGCTGCTAGAACCTTTTCTGGCAATGCTAGATCATTCATTTATGTCTGGTTCTCTCCCTCAGTCACTAAGAGAAGCAGATATTACACTCATCCTAAAAAAAAGGTAAAAACTCTGAACATTGCGCTAGTTATAGGCCTATTGCCTTGCTGAACCTAAAATTATTATCAAAAATGTTGGCACTGCGACTAGAAAAAGTCCTGCCCTGTTTAATAAAAGAGGACCAGACAGGCTTCATTAAGGGTAGGAGTTCCAGTCATAACATTAGAAGACTTTTAAATATTATTAATATATGTCAAGTGCAAGATATGGACAGTCTAGTCATCTCACTAGACGCGGAAAAGGCATTCGACCGCGTTGAGTGGCCTTATCTGCATCATGTCCCACATTTATTCAATTTAGGGGAAACATTTATCCAATGGGTTAAGTTATTGTACAATAACCCCTTGGCCTCAGTTATCACAAATGGCTGTAGGTCTGACAGTTTTTCATTGCATCGCTCGAGACGTCAGGGTTGTCCTCTCAGACCTGCACTATTTGCTTTGGCAATAGAGCCTTTAGCTGAGTCCATCAGGCAAGACCTGATAATACGGGGAGTCTCTGCTGGTGAAACTCAACATAAAATATCATTGTATGCTGATGATATCTTATTGTATGTAACAGAACCCCTATCTTCTATCCCCAGACTCATTGAAATTATTCAACATTTTTCAACATTCTCTGGCTACAAAATTAACTTTTCCAAATCCCTAGCCATGCCAATGGGCAGACTCAAAAGTAGAACAAACACACTGGCAGCATTTCCTTTCCGCTGGTCATTATCAGGATTTGTATACCTCGGTGTTCAGATCACTTCCATGTTTCATCAGTTGTTCAGGGCTAACTTTACACCTCATCTTAATACTATTAGAAAGGACCTTGAAAGATGGAACCCGCTTCCCCTCTCCTTGCTTGGTAGAGTATCAATAATTAAGATGAATGTGCTACCAAGATTATTGTATCCTTTACAAATGATCCTATTATTGTTTTCCAACTAATCTTTAAAGTTACTCAATGGTTGGCTGAGTGAATTTATATGGCATAAAAGGAAACCAAGGCTTAAACTTTCAAAATTACATCTTCCCATTTCCAAAGGAAGCCTAGATTTACCCAACCTCAAACTTTATAAGTTGTCATCTATTTTAAGATTTGTGGCAGAATGGGTGGGGGACGACCCACATCTGTCTGGCTAGGCCTCGAAAAATCACAGACTCACTGCTCACTTCCTGGCCTTTTCTCCTGTAAAAATCTTAAAACTGTTAGAAATTTGTGTGGTAACAACCCAATAATCACTAAAACAGTTAAGGCATGGTTCTTGGCCAGGCGGCTGGAGGGGAGGTCTTTTTTAACTCCTAGTCTTTCTCCTATACAAGGCAACCCTGAGTTTCAGCGGGCATGATTGATGCAGGTTACAACATCTGGACACAAAAGGGGATAAAGAATATGTCTCATCTGTTTACAGGAAATTCTTTGTCTTCATTTGAACAGCTCTGTGTCAAATATAACCTCCCTAACAGTCACTTCTTTAGATACCTACAAGTCCGGGATTTTATATTTAAGAAAACCACCTTGACCTCCGATTCTACACCCTCACAACTAGAGAAGCTACTGCAAAACATCCTGGTAACAACATAATCACATGCTTTTATAATGTTCTAAATCAGACCAATTCATTGACTGTAGTAGAAGCAGTAGAGAAATGGCAGACCGATCTGGGTGTGATGATTGATGATGATACATGGAATGTTATTCGGAACCAGACAAAACGAATATCTGTAATCATGCCAGGCTCTTACAATATAAAATTATTCACAGACTGCAAATCTCTCCAAACAGAAGACATCAGATGAACCTATGTGTTTAAACTGTAAATCCTCACTGAGAACTTATTCTCACTGTATCTTGTTCTGCCCTAAAATCCTATCATACTGGAGAGACATTTTGGAGGACATGGAAAAAATATTAGGGACAGCCCTGGTCCTGAATCCGTTTTCTTTGCTGCTGGGTTATAGTGACGATAAAGTCATCTCTGGCAGATTGTATGACATCCTAACATATGCCGCACATAAAAATATTTTTCTGTCATGGATCAGTGACAAACCTCCATCCAAAGCAAACTGGCATAGACCTATCATTGAACTCTTTCCTCTGGAGTACTTGACCTGTCTGCTCCACTCAACTAATAGTGATTTCATGAAAACGTGGACCTCCTATCTCTGCTTTACCAGTCTCACTATTGTTTCAATACTAAACAACGTGATTGTGGACCAACTTTATTTTTGTTATTATTGTTTATCTATTTTTATTTGCATCGGTATAAAAAGGAACTTTAATTTGGAAAACACTTCTGCAGAAATGTACACGATTGTGGACCAATGTAGTGCTGAGCAATGTTTGTTAAAAACTATGCTTAAAAGTCAATAAAAATACTAAAAAAAAAACAGGAAACATCTTTATCTAAATTTAAGTTTTTTATTCTCTATGTTTGCATTTATTTAGTCAGTTTAAAAACATTTGTATTAGTTTGAGTGTTTTTTAAAGCATGTATCACCCTGGTGGAAGACATAAAAGTTGGACTCCTTTGACAAAAATCTCATGGACGCTCAAGAACTCATAATTCTAAAAATGGTCCAATATGACTTCACCCACTGATCCCTGTGACTGGTAAAGAGGAGGACTTCATTGGGTCTGAAGACTTTTTTGTGTTTGACAGACTAAAGTTTAATCCCATTTAATGTCCTAAAATTTTAGGAAAGAAATCTTCGCTTTTCAGTTCTTTTCATCCATGCGTGTTCAGTAGTCGAGAGTGGTAAAGCAAACAAGGATTCAACCGGATTAAAAATACACGAAGTTTATTTCCCTGACAATAGTTCTAGAGCACAGATTAAACATTAATGCAGATATATCTGGATTCTCAAGTAAAGACCTAGTGACGCACAAGTTACATGCGAATTACATGTAGATTTTCCTAAGAACAACGTAAAACTTTGAAAACAGTCTTTTTAAGAGTGTTTGAATCTCCGCCTTCCGGAAAGATCATGGCCGCTGATCCTCCGCACCTGGTCGCTCTGATTCGTCGGTAGATGTCCTTCCTGCTCTCACTGGCCAATAGCTGGAGTATCAGCCTCAGAGTTCGCTCCTCCCGGCTTCAGGGTGAGGTCAGCTTCAAACTCCACATGAGAACATGAATCTTCACACTTTCCCAGGGGAAGAATCCAGATGGTACGGATGTAGTCCATGGCAAATTTATGGCACCTATGGAAAACTCCTAACTATGCACAAAGAACATCCTTTTTCTTCACAGGATACTGCAACCATAAAGCATAAAGGAATGTCACAGGACTCTTGATAGTTCAAAATCAGTTCACTTCACACTCAAGATAACGCTGTAAAATAATAAAGAATAAGATATTAAAACATACATTTTCTACAATATATATGTGTGTGTGTGTGTGTGTGCGTGTGTGTGTGCGTGTGTGTGTGTGTGTGTGTGTTAGGGTTTGTGTGTGTGTGTGGTAGGGTTTGTGTGTATATTTGTAAGAATATAAATATATATTATTTGTATACAATTTATTTATTTATTTATTTATTTTAACTTGTCCTGTCCAACAGCTAGGCAAACAGATGAGAGCTGAGGGCCTCTTGTGTTGGACATATTTTATTTTAACAAGAGGGGTTATTAATCTTCAGACAAACCAAAGGTATGTCTGAATAAACCCCTTTTGTAATTGAGGCCAAACTTTATTAATTTCAATCATGTTTGAAAATCTTTGGTGTTGGACCGGACGGAAAAGGAAAGAAGGGAAGAAGAGAGAGGGACGTTAGAGAGAGGGGGGGGGGGGTAGGAGGGTGATAATAGGAGGGGAAGGGGGGTAAGACCATGAAGCAGCATTGAGCAGACAGGTTTACTGGTTTTTTATCATTACGGTACGGTTCAAATGTAGTACAAAAAGGGCGGGGCCTGTTCACACACACTCAAATATTATCAACACACCTGCTAGCTGCAAAAATGTCCACATGTCAACATGTACACAAAACAGATAGTGTTCACGAACGCATACCTATGCCTTTAAACCAACTAGTGTGAAATCTTTCATTCATTCAATCATGCAAACTATAAGTGCAAAGGTGAGCTAACACCTGTGCTCAAGTGAGTGTTTATGAGCCAGAGCCAGAGAGCAGGGAGGCGCGGAGGGAAAGAGAGCGCCGCCCCAGCCCAGCCAGAAAAGCAGCCCCCCCGCCGCGCCGGAAGAGCCCAACGCAGGGCCCCACCGGAGAGGGACGCCCACAGCCCCAGACGAGCACCCCACCACCACCCAGGAGTTCCGGGCATCCCCCCGCCCCGACCCCAGGTACGAGCCAGGACCCCCCAAGGGAGACCCGCTCCGCACTCCAGGCAGCCACCCACCCGGCCCACGGTTGGTCCAGGTAGGAGCAAGGCAGGGGCCTGCCGCCCCCGCCCAGGAGGGGGGAACCCCGGGGAAAAAAGGGCGGCCCACAAGGGATGTTATAAATATGGCCCGACCAGGCTCGGCCATGTTGGAAGTTTGGCGGGGCCCAGCGCCCAGGGGCAAGGACCAGGACCCACCCCCCAGGGACACGAACACCCCCGGCTCAGGTGTAATATGAACCCCCCCCACCGTGCGGAGAGAGCACCGCCGGGCCCAGGGAGCCGGCACCCAAGGGACACGGCCGCCATCGCCAAGGGGCCCGCACCCCCCACCAGGGAAGGGGTAGGGGACAGATGGACCCAGGTCCCACCTTCCTTTTAAAATGTGTGTGCGTGTATGGGTGTTTGAGAGGGTGTTTGTGTGCATGTGTGTGTGTTTATGTTTGAATGTATATATTGAAGGGGGAGGGGTGTGTGTACTAAGGGGGGTGCAGTTAAAATTGGCGAGTAGGGCACTAAGGGGACATCTCCTGATTACTCACAGTGATGTCCCCTCACCCTCCACACCAAGGGGCCCTAAATGTCTAAGGTGCGGTTAAAATTGGCGGGTAGGGTGCCAGGAGGACATCTGCTGCTTGCTTGCAGTGATGTCCAAGCACCCCCCCTACCAAGGACCCTACATGTCTAAGGTGCAAAAAAAACGAAAGAGGGGGGGCCCACTCCATACGGCAACCATAGGAGGGGGGCCACTCCCAAGTAGCCCCCCCCCCAAGGCGCATCTCAGGCTAGACCCCCCACCCCCTCACCCTAATATGAGGTTATATGAGGAAGGGGGTAAGTTGGGGACAGCTGGTAGACTGTCCCCCGGTGGTCAAACAGCCGTCCCCCAGCCCACCCCCAGCAAAGGGGCCAGGGCCACCCAGCCCAGGGGCCCCACCCCCGGAGGCGCCGACACCCCAGGCCCGGCACCACCCACCCCACACAGAGAGAGAGGAGCCAGAAAGCGTCGCCCCCCCCGGAGCAAGCCCAGGCCCCAACCCCCAGACGCCGGCCCTAGAGGAGCTCTGGTCAGGCCTTGACGGGACCGAGGCAGCCAACCGGCCGAGGCAACCACTGATTGCCTCAGCGGAGACCCCGACCCGCTAGCCCCCCCGACCCGTACCAATAATGGGCCCCCCCTCCCCCCCAGAACGCCCCCCCACAGGACAGGGCCGACAAGCCCCCCACCCCACCCCACCCCAGACCCCGCAGCCGAAGCGGGTGACACCCAGAGCGACCGGGGGCCCCGAGAGGGTTGTCCCGTCCCGTCCCAGAGCCAGGGAAGGGCCGATCCCAGCCCCAGGTGCAGATGGGCAGCCCATCCGGCGCCGCTGGGCCCCCCCCCCCCCCCCCCCGAGCAGGGCCCCCCGCCAACCCCCCCCAGCACAGGCAAAGGGACCACCCCCCCAAGCCAAGCCAGACCACCACCCCACCCCCCCACCACGCACCCCCACACCCAAGCCCAGAGGACCACGCAGCGCCCCAGCCCGCCCCACCCAGGCACCGGACCCGACCCCCCGACCAACGGAGCCCCCCACCGCCCCCGCCAGGCACCGGAAGCCCCGACCCCCACCCCGAACCACGGCAGAAGGGCAAGGAGCAGCGACGACCAAGCCCCCCACCCCCTAAGTCATGGAGTCAACCACAGGAGACCAGAGAGACTGAATTCTTTCAAAGTTACTTGAGCTTTGGCTGACATTTTTTTCCAAGCTGATATGATCAAACAGCAGATTTCGGTGTTGACTTATGTTTATATTTTTCTTGTTTTTTCAATTTATTAAAATAGTTTTTTTGGCAATACAAAGAGTTATGAAAATGATAGAGCCTAATCCTTCTTCTATATCGATGGCACTCATGTCACCAAGCACACAAAGTGACGGTGAGGCAGTGATTGAAACCTTAAGCCAGACTGATAAATCGGCACATACCTGCTGCCAGAGAGCCTGGACAGGAGTGCAGAACCACAGTGCGTGCATGTAGCTGTCGGGTAGATTACTGTCACAGTGTTCGCAAATGTCTGAGTTACTGAGACCCATCTTGAACATCCTCTGTCCAGTGTAGTAAATTCTGTGAAGAGTTTTGAGATGGATTAGCTGCAGATTTGGACTTTTTGTCAGTTTAAAGGTATTTAGACAGAGTTCTGACCAGAAGCTTTCATCTGTGCTGATGCTCAAATCTGCATCCCATTTTTTTGTTGGAAGGGCAATATTGTTATCTAAATTACATAAAAGTTTGTATATTTTGGAGAGAGTTCTATTCATTGAAAAATTAATCAGAGTGGTAACTACATCTGGTAGCTTTAAATCGTCGTCTTTAATTTTATACTTTTTAGTAATAATTGATTTAAGTTGCTGATATTCCAAGAAGTTATATATTCCATGTTTGTCTTGAAGTTCCTGGGGAGTTATGAATCTTCTATCAATAATTATGTGCTCTAGTTGTTTTATGCCCCCTGCTTGCCAAGCTGGGAAGTGGATAATTTTTTTGTTTATGAGGATGTCCGGGTTGTTCCAGATGGGTGTCATTTTGCACGGTTGAATTGATGATTTTGATATTTTGAGAAATTCCCACCAGGCTGTTAAAGTGGCATTTATATTAATGCTTTTGAAACAATCCTGTTTTTTAACTATTTGGCTAATAAATGGAAGATCTGACAGGTTGATCTTTCCACATAACGCCTGTTCCAAGTCTAACCATGAGTTGGTTTCTGGATTATTTTTTAACCATTTTAAGATATATTGTAATCTATTTGCAAGAAAGTATTTGTGGAAGTTAGGTAATTCTAATCCTCCACAGCTTTTTGCAGATTTTAAAGTTTTTAGACTAATTCTTGCAGGTTTGTTGTTCCATAGAAAGCTTGATATGGATGAGTCTAATGTTTTGAACCATTTTAATGGCGGTTGTGTGGGAATCATTGAGAAGAGATAATTAACCTTGGGTAAGATTTTCATTTTAACCGTGGCTACCTTGCCCATAAGGGACAGAGGCAGGTTGGTCCAGCGTGTTAGATCGTCCTGTATGCTTTTTAGTAATGGGGTGTGGTTTAGCTGCACCAGTTCTGATAGTTTGGGGGAAACGTGGATACCCAGATATTTGATATTTCCTGTTTTAACTGGAATTGTGAGTCTTTGTTCCATATTCCTGTTGAGTGGTAATAAAACAGACTTATTCCAATTAATGGAATAGTCTGATATGGAGGAGAATTCATTTATGATCATTGCTGTTTCATTTACAGAATGTAAATTCCTTAAAAACAGTAATATGTCATCCGCATAAAGACTAATTTTATGATGGCTGTGTTTGGTTTTTATTCCTATAATGCTCTCATTCTGTCTTATTGGTGCAGCTAGAGGCTCAATGAATATAGCAAAAAGAGAAGGAGAGAGTGGGCAGCCCTGTCTGGTTCCTCTTCCAAGAAAAAACCTGTTTGAAGTCTGTTTATTAGTTCTAACTGATGCATTGGGGTTGTGATATAATATTTTGATCCAATTGATGAATGCTTCTCCAAAACCAAACTTATGGAGGGCAGCAATGTGGAACTTCCAATTTACTCTGTCAAAGGCTTTTTCAGCATCCAGCGATAGTACCGTCATTTCCTGGTTTTCAATGGTGGCAAAGTCTTTTATATTAACTAGTCTACGGACATTATCATCCGAGTGTCTGCCTTTGATGAATCCAGTCTGGTCGAAGTGAATTATGTGAGGAGTGATTATTTCTATTCTCTGTGCTTTGCAGATAATTTTTACATCTGCATTGATTAAAGAAATGGGGCGATAGCTTGAAGGACTAGTGGGATCTTTGTCTGGTTTTAGAAGAAGAATTATGTTGGCTGAGTTCATGTTAGGTGGCATTGATTGGCTCTCATTGATAGATGTGACGGTTTTATAAAATGTTGGTGCCAGCTGTTCCCAGAATTCTTTATAAAACTCAGCAGGAAAGCCGTCAGGCCCTGGTGCTTTACCATTAGGCATAAGTAACAGAGCTTCATGAAGTTCAGACAACGAGAGCGGAGGTAAGTTTGTGATTTGATCCTCATTTAACCTGGGTAGGTTTACATTATTAAGAAATGAGTCAATACTTTGCTCTGACGGATTGATCTGCGGTGTGTACAGGTTTTTATAAAATTTTTCAAATGCGTTATTAATTTTGACCGGGTCATGAGTGACATTTCCTGTTTGGTCCATAATGGTGATTAATGATTTTTCTCTATTAATTTTAAGCTGATTAGCCAGAAATTTGCCAGATTTATTAGAGTTTTCAAATCTTTCAAGTCGTAGCCTTTGTATTTGAAATTGTGTTCGTTTATTAATGATGTCATTTAACCGCAGCTTTAAATTTTTCAGATCTCTCAGAATGTGTTCCTGTGCTGAAGCAGCATAAGCAGTCTCCAGGGTTTTGATTTTATTTTCTAATTCTAATAAATCTGCTTTCTCTTTGCGTTTTTTGTGTGTTGAATAAGAAATGATTTTCCCTCTCATGACTGCCTTTTCCGTTTTCCCAAAGAACGCACCACCGGATGTCTGGAGTATTGTTGAAGTCTAAGAAGGTTGCCCACTCTTTTTTTAAAGAATTCAAGAATAGTATACAATACAATTTAGATAGATAACTTAGGGACTTTTACACATTCAAAGTCATCTCAGAAAAGATTTGACTGTTTTTAACCCACGCTAAGTACATTTTACAGATTCTTATTTTGGAATTTACCATGACATATTTCAGAAAAAATCACTACAGAAAAAAAGGACAATGAAAGAATAGTAACAATGCTCTAACAATACATCCAGCTTTCTCTTTATCTTATTTATCTATTGATTTTATTTCTAATTTGATCCCCAAAACATGAATATATATCCTAAGTGTGTTTGATATATGCAAGTAAAAGTGGGGGTGGATTCTAAAACAGAATATTGTAAGCTTAGTTAAAAACTTTGTTGACATTTTATATCTCTTTTTTATTGTGAAGCCCTTTGGTACCTTCATAGAGCTGTAAAGTCCTATTTGAATAAAGTTTCATTTATTCATGATCCTTTTAATAAAACAAATAACATTATTTATGAAATAAAACAATTACCAAATAACACTCAATGATTTTCAAAGACAAAAATTCAGAAAAAGTATACTGATACATAATAATAATAATAATAATAATAATAATAATAATAAATAAGTAGTGGATTGTCTCCTGTCATAATCTTAATAAAGACTTTGAGGGCTGCAGCTCATCACTCGTCTCACAGTTTGTACTAAAATTGAGCAACTGCGACCTGCGCGTCTGTTTCTCATCCAGTAATGGTGAAAAAAGCTTGTTTCTATGTCTTCTGCTGCAGCTACGCATATATCTGCGTTACCTTTTCACCAGTACAGAGGTACCCTCGTGTATTGCAGGAGTTTCGTTCTAAAAAATAACCATGATCTTTGAAATCCATGGAGAATGATTGTTTGCAGATGTTTTTTTTATGGCACCAAAACTCCTGACTGCACACTTCTACCCTTTTCTCACACGAACATGAACATTTTCACACTTTTCTCTTGTTTAAATTCTCAAACCTTCCTAGAAATTAGGTCCAGGATCTTAGAATGAAAACAAAGAGCTGATCATCAATCACAGATTTCTGATCTAAGAGCTCCACGTAACACGTTCCGCTGTACAGGAGACACAGAGACGGCACGGACTGAGGAGATTGATTGACAAGGTCTTCAGCCAATCAGGACATAGAACAGGGTGCACTGTTTGAAAAAGCCTGCATGATCGCTCAGAAAGAATGAGCTAAACCAGGAAATATGAACTGCGACGTAGAAAGGGAAGACTGATTTCTTTTCTGTTTGACAGGGATTTTAGAGGGTTTCAAATTGGATTACAGATTGCAGAAGGGGGGATGAAAATGTCACGTCTTGATCGTGTGGCCAGATTTAAAAAGAAATTGAAGCCGCAAGTTACAAACTGTAACTGCCCTGCATGCTGCGCTGAGCCACCTGGAGGACCAGCAGAGCAGTGTTCGGATGCTCTTTGTGGACTACAGCTCTGCCTTTAATACAATCATCCTGGACATTCTGATCAGGAAACTGGACACTTTAGGCCTGCCCCCCCTCACATGTGCCTGGTTAAAGGTCTTCCTCACTGACCGGCCCCAGGCTGTGAGGCTGGGCCCTCACCTCTCTCCCACACGCACACTGGCTCCCCACATGATCCCTGTGGAACCTTTATCTCCAACCTTAGTTATCCGTGCTATAAATGGATCAGTTATCCACAAAGTGTCTTTTCGTACCGTCAATGTCACTGTTTCTGTGTCTGGCAACCACACTGAACTCTTAAGTTTTTATGTTGTGGAGTCATTGAATCCACCAATAATTTTAGGTTTTCCTTGGTTGTGTCGACATACCCCTCACATAGACTGGTCCACAGGTCGGGTATTGTCTTGGAGCTCTTTTTGTTTGCTTAATTGTCTTTCCTCTGCTGCTGTTCGTAATTCTGTTAATGTTCAGCATTCTCCAGATCCTTCAGACCTTAGTAATGTTCCACTTGTCTATCACGACTTAAGCTTTGTGTTCTGTAGGGTTCGGGCTAAGTCTCTGCCCCCCCATCGCCCATATGACTGTGCCATAGACTTCTTACCAGGTACTCATCCACCTAGGGGTCACATTTACCCCCTGTCACCACCTGAAAGGGAGGCCATGGACAGTTACCTGCAGGAGAGTCTCCAGGCGGGGATTATTCGACCCTCGTCCTCACCTGCCGGAGCTGGATTCTTTTTTGTGGGGAAACGAGACGGTGGACTACGGCCTTGCATTGACTACAAGGGATTAAACAGTATTACTGATCGCAACACTTATCCCCTCCCTCTGTTGCAGACTGCTTTTGATCTGCTGAGTGGAGCTCAGGTCTTTTCTAAGACGCAACCAGGACCGGTTTTCTCGTGACCCAGCGTTTTTGGTGGCCCTCTATGTCCTCTGACATTAGGGCTTTTGTGGCAGCTTGTCCTATTTGTGCCAGTGTTAAAACCCCGAGGACCCCACCTGCTGGTTTGCTTCACCCTCTATCTGTGCTGTCTAGACCTTGGTCCCATGTAGCCATGGATTTCATAACTGGTTTACCCAATTCCCGTGGTGAAACGGTCATTCTCACCATCATAGACCGTTTTTCTAAACTGGTGCATGCCATTCCTCTGCAAAACTCCTATCTGCCAAAGAACTAGCTGTGATAGTTTCTCAGCATTTGTTCCGTTTGCATGGACTTCCCCAGTGCATCACCTCAGATTGTGGACCCCAATTTATTGCCACCTTCTGGAAGGAGTTTTGCAACCTCCTTGGAATCAAGGTTAGTCTGAGTTCCGGTTTCCACCCCCAATCTAACGGCCAGGTAGAGAGGTATAACCAAGATTTGGAGACGACATTACGAGCCATGTGCAGCAAAAACCCCAGGACTTGGTCATCTCAGCTCCCATGGGCTGAGTATTCCCATAACTCTCTGGTCAACCCTTCTGGATACTCACCCTTCCAAGCTGCATATGGTTACCAACCCCCTTTGTTTCCTCACCAGGAACAATTGGCTTCATCCTCTGGCCCTGCTGCATTTGTGAGGCGCTGTCACCGAACCTGGAGCAAGTACAGACTCGAGCTTCTGCAAAACCAGGAGCGACTCACGGTAGTGGCAAATCGTCGGAGGTCAGCCGCTCCTAACTACAAGGTGGGAGACAGGGTGTGGTTGTCCTCTACAGACATTCCTTTAAAGGGAGGTTGCAGAAAGCTGCTTCCTCGCTATATTGGTCCATACCCCATCACTCGGATCATCAAACCTGTGGCTGTGCGACTGGAGCTGCCCCGATCTCTACGAGTCCACCCTGTGTTTCACGTTTCTAAAGTCAAACCTGCCAGAGTTTCCACTCTTCAACCCACTCCGGCACCCCCTCCGGCTCCCCGTCTCATGGACGGTGGACCGGCATACACGGTCAAGGCTCTCCTCGCCTCCAGAAGGGTGGGTCATGGTCTGCAGTACTTGGTCGAGTGGGAGGGTTATGGTCCTGCGGATCGCCAATGGGTCCCTGACCGCTTCGTCGTTGACCGTAACCTTGTTTCCCGTTTCCATCGAGACCACCCCAATCAGCCTCGTCGTCCATCTAGAAGCCGGACATAGGGGAGGGGGTTATGTCATGGAAAGGCCCGCCTTGGGTTTCACCTCTTATCTTCCCTGTAGGTCCTCCCCTTCCTAAGGTCTCTTGTCACAGGTGTTCAGCGTTTGTAATCATGTGTTCTCTATTTAGACTGTGGCTGTTTTGTGTTCTGTGTCGGAGCATCTGCTTATTGTGCTTCAGTTGTGGTTTGAGCTGCTGGCATTAAAGCCTTTCGAGTGAGTACTGGACTTGTGTCGTTTCTTCCTGCTCCTGGGTTTTCTCCCCTTGGCCCCTCCGTCACACCTTTGTCCTCAGCTGGGGGTTGGGGAGCCAGTAACTCACTCTCCAAATTGGTCATCTCTTTCAGAGGTTAACGACTCAGGTGGAACTGGTTTGGTTTGTTTAGGTTTCAAAACACGGCCGTAGATGGATGGAAGAATAAACCTGAGACCACCATTCTTATTAAGAGAAGGTTTATCCTTCTTGACAAAGATGGCTTCTTTCACTCCTCGCTCAAACCATCCTTTCTCTCTGGCTAGAATTCGGACTTCACTGTCCTGGAATGAGTGGTTTGTGGCCTTCGATAGTAAAATCTCAAATATCAGACATAAGTTAAATCAAGTTATTCCTACTATCAGCCCAGAACAGGCTGAAGCGGTAGAAGTGGAGGCATCCATAAAAACCTCTGTAACAGGAATCCGTTTTTTTAGGAGTTTTTCCTTACAGAGAAAGGGGGTCTAAGGGCAGAGATGCCAGTATAGCTTAGTCAGTCTGTTAGTTCATTTTAGTATTTTCCTATTCAACTCTTTGTATTCATGATCCTTTTGAGTTCATGTTTTACTTCGAAGCCCATCGAGACGACTGTTGTTGTGATTTTGGGCTATAGAAATAAAATTGAATTGAATTGAATTGACAAAGAGGGAGAGACCCTGATTCCTTCTGGAAATGTGAGTCTTCTGTTCTATTGGAGCTGTTCTTCCAACAGAGAAACAAAGGTCATAATGCAGGGTAATAACTCAGTCTTTTCCCTCCCTCTGCAGCAAGTCGATGGGGGGAGAGTTATTTTAACCAAGAACCCCAGAGCTGCAGAATTCTCATGGCTGTGCACATTGTTCTGGCCCGTCTCAACGAGGTCACCTGAATGTGTTCGTTCAGGTGATCGAGGACGGCTTTTTGTTGTGATGGCAGACAAGGGGAATATACGATCATAGGGACAACGATTTGGGACTCTGGAAATAGTTGTTCTGCCACTTTGACAGTTTTGAACATTTCAGTCACTGGGACATCTTTGTCCTTCTGTGTCCTCTGATGGATGCCGAAAGACAGTAGAAGGGTCTTTGGTTTTTGGGCGAGTGGCGTTCTTTAAAAAGGAACTCAGCATGGTGCCACGTGGCTTGAGGAAGCATCAGGAAGTTTTCTAGAATTACTCAAAAGAATACCAAATTAACTAAATGTGTGCACCAGTCATTAAGTTAATTTTGTCATGTAATGTGTGAAATGAAATGGTTTATTCAACAAAGAAATGTAACAAATAAACTTAACTGTGGGGCAATGGGTTTTGCCCTCACACACCTCAAGACCCTCGCTGGGACAGCGAGAGAGGAAGTCCGCAGTGGCATTGTCCCTTCCTGGGATGTGGTGGCCGGTGAAGCAATATGGCCAGCAGGATGGCCAGATACCTAGTAATTCTTCAATTTGTGTCCTTCATCCTTGCCATCCACTGTAGGGCTTTGTGGTCAGTTTCCAGCGTAAACTTCCGCCCAAGAAGGTAGTACTTGAAGGAGTCTAGGGCCCACTTAATTCCTAGTGCTTCTTTCTCCACTGTTGAGTAATGAACCTCTCGTGGAAACAGTTTACGACTGATGAAGGCCACAGGATGTCGGTTGTCTGGAGGGCCTTGTAGAAGGACTGCCCCCAAACCTCTATTAGAAGCATCTGTCTGCAGAATAAAGAGCTTTTGAAAGTTTGGACTGTATGAGACAGGGTTCTTACTTAATGACTGCTTGATGTCCTCAAAAAGCTGCTTCCGCCTCTTAGGTCCATTGGATGTTATTAGGACTCCTGGCTCAAGGTCCGTGAGCAATGCTGCCCTAGCCAAAAAAATGAGGGATGAAACGGTGATAAAATCCACCCATGCCCAAAAAAGATCTTAATTGCTTCTTAGTGACAGGCAACGGACAGGACTGAAAAGCTGAAACTATGTCAGTTTGTGGTTTTATTATTCCATTGCCGATGATGTAGCCCAGATAGTCAGTTTCGGGTTTAGCAAAGACACATTTGGAAGGATTGACAGTTAGTCCCGCCCCCTGGAAACAATCCAGCACCCTCTCCAAATGTCCAAGGTGCTCATCCCAGGTATTACAGGTATTACAGAAAACAGCAATATCATCCAAATAGGCTGAAGCAAACTCTGAAACTCCACACAGTACCTGATCCATGAGGAGCTGAAAGGTGGCTGGAGCTCCATGAAGTCCAAAGGGTAGAACGGTAAATTGAAAAACCCCCAACCTGCCAATAGCCCTTGCATAAATCTATGGTGGTGAGGTACTTGGCACATCCCAGTCGCTCTATCAGATCATCAATATGAGGAGTTGGATAAGAGTCGAACTTGGAGACTGAATTCAGGGACTCAAAAGTCTATGCAGAATCTAATTCTGCCATTATTTCGGGACCAATACTACAGGGCTGCACCACTCACTCTTAGACAGCTGAATCACACCAGAGAGAGCATCAGATCCACCTCCTCCTTCAGGTTGTCCAAAAGGCATTCAGGTAACCTGTAGCTCCTGCGTTTTACGACAGCTCCGTCTTTTAAGATGATGTCATGCTGAATGAGTTAGTTCGCCCAGGGTTCTCCTGGAACACTGGTGTACTGCACAAGGCTCTCACCTGAAGTTGCTGCTCTTTAGAGAGATGATCCAGATCCTGATTTGGTGAGAGAGTTGAGGAAAGGTACTGCTCATCCTCTTCCGGAATCCTTCTGAAAAGCAGCACTTGTCGTTCCTTTTCAACACTTTCCACCCACTCTTTCAGGAGATCAACATGAAGTAGCCGGGTGGAGCATGATTGTCCAGGTGTTGAGACACGATAAGTGGTCAGCCCAATCCTCTGCAAGACCTCAAAGGGGCCTTGCCATTTTGCAAGCAGCTTGCTATCGCTGCTGGGAAGAAGAATAAGCACCTTCTGACCAGGACTGAGTGGCCGCTGACGAGCTTACCGATTGCACCAAACCTTCTGCTGTTTTTGAGCCTCTGCCATGTGGGCTTGAGCCAGCTTACTCATTTTTCCTGCCGTTCCCGCATCTGAACAGCAAAAGAAACAACATTAACAGTCTCTGAATGAGGCTGATCCCCTTCCCACGCGTCTTTGAGCAGAGAGAGAGCGCCTCTCACTTCGTGTCCATATAACAGTTTGAATGGAGAGAAATCAGTGGAGGCTTGTGGTACTTCTCTGTACGGAAATAACAGGTATGGCAACCACTTATCCCAATCTGTTCCAGACTCATTGACAAATTTCCTTAGCATATGCTTAATGGTTTGATTGACGCGCTCCGTGAGGCCATCTGTTTGAGGATGGTAGGCAGTGGTTCTTAAGCTTCTGATGCCCAAAAGTTGACATACTTGTGACAGCAACATGGACAAAAAAAATTGGTACCCCGGTCAGTTAAAAAAAAAACCTGAAACATCTGTAACTTAGATCAGTGTTTTTCAACCTTTTTTGAGCCACGGCACACTTTAACCTTGACAAAAATCCCGCGGCACACCAGCATCCAAAAAAAAAAAAAATAAGCAGAAATTCATGGTCTCTATTGATCGACAGCCCCCCCCCCCCCCCCCCCCCGCAATCTCACGTGCATTTTGTGATAATTGTGACCAAAAAAGCAGGAAGTTGCGGCTGTTTTTTCTAAGAGATGAAATAAAAGTTAAATTAGAAAATTTAGAAACTGTTTGTTTGTCCGTTGAGGTTTCTAGACATTTCACGCGCACTCATTGTGCGCTGGGACACTGGCCCTTTAAGCCAATGCATCATGGGAGATGTAGTGTGAAAACTGCCGAAAAAGGGCAGAAAGACTCGCGTCTGTGAGCTTCATTGTTTTGTTCACGGTCTGACACGGTCTGACACCGGACTCTGTGGAAAGCTACACCGCTAAAGACGAGCTTTAGCTGGTATTTTTGTTGGAACTGAGAGACTTTATGAGCAGAATTAAGAACAAGGAAGTGAAGACTTTAACCACTTCTGATTGGTCAGACTGCTGACATGTGATTAAGCCTTCAAGAATGATTGGCGGAGACAGGTAAAGGGGCGGGACTTTCCCGCAAACCGCTATAGCTGCAGGTAAATACCGTCATTCTTATCAAAATGTCTTTAATAGAATCAAATAAACACAAAGAAAAAGTAATTTTAAGATCTTTTATATTCCTCACTACTCAGTGTTTTATCAGGGCCTGTTTGGATGAACAAAGAGCTGATTTCCTGGAGATGGAAAATGTTTTTAGATCAGTGAATGATTAATGAGGGTAATTTCCCACGGCACACTTGACCATCTCCCACGGCACACTGGTTGAAAAACACTGACTTAGATACCCCCCCCCTTCCATTGAGGTGTCCCCCCCACCATGACAAAGGTGGATAAAGGTGGAAAGATTTCATGTAATCCATGGACACCAGTGAAGATCACAAATCATTGAAGAAAAAAGGTTCAGAGCTCTGTCTAGTGGGTCTAGATGACCCCACTCCCAATGGTAAAGTGCCTAGGATAGAACAAGGGTCACCTTGAATGTTATAAGAAAGTTTCCTTTAAAAGCAATGGTCCTTCCAGGGCTCCTCCTCGAAAGTTGTCAACAGTGACAGAGTGGAAGTACTAAATGCTGCTCGCATACTCGCTTCAAAGCACATGAGATATTACTCCAGATAGCTGAGAGCAAAGCTCTCATTTTCAAAGTTTTTCTGAGGGGGGGCCTTTGGATCGGTAGCGGCAGCCTCCTCCTCTGAAAACCTTTGAAGCCCCTGAACGGTGTTCACATACTGTACAAACTATCTGCAATTCTTCCCTTTAACTCAAATTCAGTCCCACAGGAAGCATTGACATTTATTTAAAATCATATCTGTTTCTATCATTCATCTATTTGAAATTACTTCTGAAAAGGAACAATAAAGTATTTATTGAAATAAAATTCTAAACATTCACTTAGAAAAAAGGAACAAAAGTTTTACAATCCATCTGTTTTTATGTTGAGAGAAAAATCTGTCTTATATAAAAACCTGTTCAAACTTGAATGTTTCCCTTTAAAATGTTGTTTGGGATTATTTGACAAAATCCCTGCTTCTACATTTCATTTAGAAAGAAATCTGATATTGGATTTAAAGGACGTTTTTAATTATATATCAAATTCAAATGTGACAGACCTAATTAAATTTCACTTCATTGCTAATGAACAAACTTAACCTCCTGATAAATAAAATGACATCACTTCATTCATCCTGACGTGCTCCATTATGCCTGAGCCTCACATTTAATGTCTTTTTTCTCCTCTACACCTTTTCCATCCATTTGATGTTTGTCGTGACAGTCCATCTGGCCTTCCTCCAGGTCCTCCTCTGCATGTATCACAACCTCTGAGTCCTGAGCACCTTTTCTGTCTTCTCCCCCAGCAGGAATGACCTCTTCAGATGTGTGTTGCCACATTGTTGCTGCTTCCCCCTCAGCGGATGTGTCTGCTGCGTATTGGTAGAAGTCTGAGTCAGCCTGAAACATGACCAAGGCTTGAGCTGTGTGGATGCGCACATGCTGAGCCAGCGAGCAGGCATCCAGGAATTTATCTCCACATGAATCACAAGCGTACAAGATCTGGGTGTTAGGGTCTGTGAATAGAACCAGAGGGGATCATTTAAGGCAAGAATTCCTATTCTTTCAATAATCTCAATTCCATAACTAATGCGTTTCCCATAACAATTTAATTCGACAAACACAAGAATTTTCTCTTTCTTGTAGCATGTAATCTCAATGCTGTATCTCCTGTAAAGAATGTGTTCAGTCTGTCAAAAATACATAATTCTTTGATGACGATCAGATCTTTGTCTTATCTGGAGTTGTTTAAACTTTGGGAGTTCAAACAAGAGAGAAAAGTGTTTAAATGTGTAGTGAGGAGTTCTACTGCCCTAAAACATCTACAATTACTGTAAAAATAAAGAGGACTACTTTTCTGATACCACCTATTGCAGGTTGTTCTTAGGATGTTTTTCCACTGCTTGCATGCTGACAGCACAGCTCTCACCTGCTTCTTGCACTTTCTCAACCGCTTTTGAAATCTCAGCCTTCAAAGCTTCCGTCTCGTCTGCAGACACTGACGCAGCCACTGGAACCACTGTTGACCAACAGATGAAGACCTCATTGTCTAGTAAAAGTATTTTTAAACAAAACCTCAAACTGAGCCTCCAACCTGTCAGCTGAGCTGCAGCCAGCGCCTCCGTTGCCAGGGTAACAATGTCCTCAGTGGTGACCGTAACAATTTTGATCTCGTCAGAAGTGGACATCCCTGTGCACTCATCAGAGAGCTCACTGGCACTTTCCCCGGCAACAACAAGCCGCTTCATGCCAGCTTTACCATGATGGACAGTCCTCACATGGGAACGCAGATTATCTACTCGGTTGAACCCTCGGCCACATTTATCGCACAGAAAGGGCTTCTCACCTGAAAACACAGAAAAAAAGAGGAATTCACAGTCCAGGAGTTTAAAGACGTTTCCTTTTCCTCGTTACCCTTCTGATGATTGACAGGTGCTGATTTTACCTGTGTGAATGATAATATGCTTTGACAGATCTCCCACATTGACAAATGCCTTGTTGCACATCTGACACTTGTGTGGACGCACATTGTCATGGTGGCGAATGTGATTGGCCAGTTGACTTGACTGCACAAATCTGTCCAGAAATGAATCGGAGAGGCAGGGTTTGAAAAGAAGATCTTAGAACAAGTTAACCGAGAATTAAAATGGCAGCGTTATACATTTAAAAAAGTAAAATAAATCGTTAGAAAAACAAAACAAGAAATGTGTTGCAGTAACTAACTTTCAGTAATTATTTAATGTACCTTAATTTAGCTCTACACAATAGAAAGAAAGATGACCACAAACTACCTTATTGTTAAAATAAATCTGTCCATTTTGAGTTGGTCTTTTTCATCCAAAAGCAGTATTTCTGAACCTTTCTACTCTTAAATATTTTCTGAGTAGGAGTTTTTTAAATTTAAAGTTAAGACTTTAAAACAAACATTTGTGTTGGTCTTTCCTGTGGGTGAACCTGTGATGGATGGAGGTCTGCTCTGCTTTCACCTACAGACAAATGGGATTGATTTCAGTCAATCTTGTGACTGTGCCTACATGCAGTGAGTGTAGTTTAGGGTGAAGGATTTTCAGTTATTTTATTGTAAAAAAGTACAATACTGTTGCGTTAATCTTTTTTTTTAACAAAACTCAGCTTTATTCAGATTTGTCAAACTAAAGCACCACTTTTTAGAATGTTATCAGAGATGGATGTTACCGTTGAAGACAATTTGCAATAATTATGTTTCAGCTGATAGAGATGCTTCTTACAAATTCAAGCGGGATTGTGTTTAACAGCAAAGATAAAAGTAAAGCTACCCATGGTTTGAAACTGGTTGAAATGTTTTTTTAAGTAAGCCATCACTTTGACCAATGTCTTACTGGGAAAAAAAACTAATCCAAATCAAGACCCTCAGTGCTGGAGCATTCCCTGCTGACCTTTTGCCACAGCGGTCACAGACATAGGGTTTCTCCCCTGTGTGCTGGCGAACATGAGCGATGAGGGAGCTGGCCTGGGTAAAAGCTTTGCCACAAACACTACAGACACAGGGCTTTTCTCCTGGAACACATAAATTCAGGTTTCACTGGGGTGGATAGTAAATAACATTCATTGAGTTTCTGACAGAAACCTGACAATGTATTATTCAAAACCTGTCCAAACAAGAAGGTTGTACCTGTGTGGATGCGCTCATGGCGCTGCAGAGCTCCAGGGTCACTAAAGGCTCTCTGACAGTGTGCGCACACATAAGGTTTCTCTCCACTGTGAACCCGCAGATGTCTCTTCAAGTTTCCTGAAACACAGGGACCATTGCCAGTTAAAGTGAAATGACCTTAAGAAACAACAAGGGGTAATATTGAGTATAACTGCCAAAAGTAGCTCTAACTCTACACATGTGGCATTAAAAACTAACATATGAATTTTAAAATAACGTTTGTCAAGTAAGAAAATACATACTGTACATGAATGAAAGCACATTAGGAATATATCTAGATGTTTGAAGTAACGTGTCAAAGTTACATTTCAAATGTAAAAGGCATATTTTTTACTTTTCCTTCTTCACTAAATGTGCTACCTCATCTCCTGTTTTTATTTCAGTCAATGCTGTGAGTTAATTTGGTGCTCATTACATCATTCAATCTCAAAGGACATGAGGGTAGATTGTAGGCATCAAAGATAAATAAACAAAAATATTTAATAAAATGTTTTTTGTTAAAATCCATCAGCGAATCCACAGTTAGTACATCACTTGATTGACATACACGGCCTGGGGTGTCGGCGCCTCCGGGGGTGGGGCCCCTGGGCTGGGTGTGCCTGGCCCCCTTGCTGGGGGGGGGCGGGGGACAGCTGTTTGACCACCGGGGGACAGTCTATCAGCTGTCCCCAACTTACCCCCTTCCTCATATAACCTCATAACAGGGTGAGGGGGTGGGGGGCTTAGCCTGCGATGAGCCTGGGGGGGGGGGTTTACTAGGCAGTGGCCCCCCTCCTATGGTTGCCGTATGGAGTGGGCCCCCCCTCTTTCGGTTTTATTTGCACCTTAGACATGTAGGGCCCTTGGTAGGGGGGGTGCTTGGACATCACTGCCAGCAAGCAGCGGATGTCCTCCTAGCACCCTACCCGCCAATTTTAACCGCACCTTAGACATTTAGGGCCCCTTGGTGGGGAGGGTGAGGGGACATCACTGTGAGTAATCAGGAGATGTCCCCTTAGTGCCCTACCCGCCAATTTTAACTGCACCCCCCTTAGTACACACACCCCTCCCCCCTCAATATATACATCCCAACATAAACACACACACATGCACACACACACCCTCTCAAACACACATACACGCACACACATTTTGCAAGGAAGGTGGGACCTGGGTCCGTCTGTCCCCTGCCTCTTCCCTGATGGGGGGTGCGGGCCCCTTTGCAACGGCGGCCGTGTCCCCGGGGTGCCGGCTTCCTGGGCCTGGCGGTGCTCTCTCCGCGCGGTGGGGGAGTTCACATTACATCTGAGCCGGGGGTGTCTGGTCCCTGGGGGGTGGGTTCTGGTCCTTGCTCCTGAGTGCTGGGCCCCGCCAAATTTCCAACTGTGGCCGAGCCTGGTCGGGCCATATTTATAACACCCCTTGTGGGCCCTCTTTTTTTCCCCGGGGTTCCCCCCTCCTGGGCGGGGGCGGCGGGCCCCCTGCCTCGCTCCTCCCTGGATCAACCGTGGGCCGGGCGGTGGGTGCCTGGAGTGCGGAGCGGGTCTCCCTTGGGGGGTCCTGGCTCGTACCTGGGGTTGGGGCGGGGGGATGCCCGGAACTCCTGGGTGGTGGTGGGGTGCTCGTTTGGGGCTGTGGGCGTCCTTCTCCGGTGGGGCTCTGCGTTGGGTTCTCCCGGCGCGGCGGGGGGGCTGCTCTCCTGGTTGGGCTGGGGTGGCGCTCTCTTTCCCTCCGTGCTTCCCTGGCCTCTGGCTCTGGGGGCCTTGCGGGGGCCCTGCTGGCCCTGGCCTGGGTGGCGGGCTTGGTCGCCCGGGCGGCGGTTGTTCCCTGCCGGTTCCCGTGTGGCGTTGGGGGGATTCCGGCTGCCGCTGCTGCTGCGGTGGGGGTCTTGGGGTGGGGATGGCTGGGCACTCTCCCTCCTTCTTTTCACGTTCCACCATCCATTTTAGAAGAACATAAACACTCACCTGAGCACAGGTGTTAGCTCACCTTTGCACTAATAGATTGCATGACTGAATGACTGAAATATTTCACACTAGTTGGTTTTAAGGCATAAGTATGCGTGTGTGAACACTATCTGTTTTGTGTGCATGTCGACAGGTGGACATTTTTGCAGCTAGCAGGTGTGTTTATAACATTTGAGTGTGTGTGTGGACGGGCCCCGCCCTTTTTGTACTGCATTTGAACCTTACCATAATGATTAACAACCAGTAAACTTGTTGCTGTATGCTGCTTCATGGTCTTATCCCCCTTCCCCTCCTATTATCACCCCCTACCCCCCCCCTCTCTCTAGCGTCCCTCTCTCTTCTTCCCCTCTTTCCTTTTCCGTCCGGTCCAACACCAAAGATTTTCAAACATGATTGAAATTAATAAAGTTTGGCCTCAATTACAAAAGGGGTTTATTCAGACTTACCTTTGGTTTGTCTGAAGATTAATAACCCCTCTTGTTAAAGCAAAATATGTCCAACACAAGAGGCCCTCAGCTCTCGTCTGTCTGCCCAGCTGTTGGACAGGACAAGTTAAAAAAAAAAAAAAAAAAAAAGAAAGGCCAATAAAATTTCATATGTCCCTGCACATGCAATTTTAACTACAATCAATGCACATTTTTTCTGTCATTGGAAAGCCTCGGCCAGCCACGCAGCATGCCGTGTCCCAGATGGAGGGCCTGTCGGGCTCGCGGGAGCATTTATTGAGGCCCGGGCCCGAGTGCCTCTTAGATTGGAAGCAAAACCGAGACACCCCTGTTACGGTTTGCTTTTGTTTGGTTCTGTTTGTTCTGTATTATTTCTGTATCAAAGTGGGACCTCAGTGTTCTTGTGCATCTTTGTGTTTGTTTGTGATTATTTGCAGGTGTGGTGCATGAAGGTGTGGCGTCCAATTGGACCAGAGTTGGTGGAGGCAGCCTTAAAAGCACCTCATGGACCTGCAGTCTGTGAGAAAGGAGCCTTGCAGCAACAGTCTCCAGTGCGGCAACAGTCTCCACTGCGGCAACAGTCTCCAGTGCGGCAACAGTCTCCAGTGCGGCAACAGTCTCCAGTGCGGCAACAGTCTCCACTGCGGCAACAGTCTCCAGTGCGGCAACAGTCTCCACTGCAGCTTGGCCCTCTTCTCTAGGGCTGGGAATCACTGGGTACCCCACGAAACGATTTGCGATACATTGCTCACGATAACGATACTATCACGATATGGCGATATTGTGATAATCGATATATCTCGTCTCTAACAACTCACGATATATCAAACTTTAAGAAAGAAGAACTTGAAAAACTGTTTTTAGGAAAATATTTCCCCATTTATTTTTTAAACACAATGATAATGAACAACTTATGTCCTGTTTGGTGTAATGAATAACAGACTTTTGTGTAACATAGTTGAAATCAGTAATACTCTGTTTTTGACAAACAATGACAATTTTCATTTGGAAATATCAGTAAAATTTGGTTTAAACAATAGTGAACATGAACAGCAGCCATTATTTAGTGCAAAATTCCTGTAAACAGGATAAAAAATGAATAAGTCAAGTAGATGCCAGACACATTGTTATTAACTGTTGAAAAAAGAAACCATAGCCATTGCTTAATTAAAAAAATAGCTGTTAATCAGTTATTAATTCTGTGAACAAATTATATTATTTTTACTAAAAATAAATGACACCATTTAGTGCAAATGTGGTGTAAACAAAAATAAAATTCACACAGAAAAATAAAAATCAAGTAGCTAGGAACTTTCCTTTAAGTTATTTAAGACATAAACTGCTTTCAAAATAAAATGACCAGGGCTAAAATACACAAACTTAATGTGCATCCAAAAGTAAACATCTTTGTGAACAAAACGTTTGGGGGAAAGCTGCAAGCGATGTGTGTTTAAATGTTAATGTTTTTCTGGAGAACCACAGGCTTTTGAGCGTTGAGACCCGTACACACCGGGACGAATATTCGCCATGCGTTATTCGCCAGCGTTTTTCGCCACGTTTTTTGTGTTCACACCGATTTTCACTGACGATGAGCCGAGCGAACATGCAATTTCATTCCCTGACATTAGATGGCACTTAATGTAAACAGAAATACTCCTGTACACAAGGTGGCGCTGCGCAACTTTACGCTTCTTAAAGTCTCTTTTCCCTCAGAAGAAGAGAGCAAGTATTTACGCGCTTGTCAGAATAATACAAAGAAAACATGAATATTTCCAGCACCAGTAGCTCCAACTGGTGCTTTGTTCGGGGATATTTTAGAATGTCCGTCATTATTTCTTCGCGACAGTGGTGACGCTACTTGGCGTCTATCTTCTTCGCTGGTATGTGTGCTCAGCAAGGCAGTTTTGTGTTTGAGCGCCCCCAAGTTGTGTTTTACTGTAACTTCAGAAGCTCCAGACACGTGTGCAAAAGCGCCGTTCTCATTGGTCGAATAGATTTAGACGCGACGCGTCGAAAAAAAAAAACGAACCTGAGGCGGTTTTTTTTTTTGACGCTTTTACGCGTGGCGTTTTTTCGCGTCGGTGTGCACACTCTCATTGGTGCCATTTGTTTAGTCACGAGGCGTTAAAGAAATTCATCCCGGTGTTAACGGGCCTTTAAGACGCCGCTCGTCTACCGCTGCTTAGAGGAGAAGGGGGGGTCTAAGGGATGGATGCCTTTCTTTCTTCGGTTTCGATCTCAACCATAACTCTGGTCTGGGCGTACAGCGCAGGGATCCTTTTTTCAGTATTTCCGAGAGCGAATGTCAAAGCTTGGCTCTACTGCATTCAATAAAAACCGAAATCCCTCGTTCTCCACCTCGCTGCAGGGATGGAGAGACCGTTTTCCGTTTGTTATTACCGCTGCTCTCGCAGAAGACGGCGGTAGCTTCGTCTGGAAAAAAGTATCCGAGCCGGGCTGTGTCGGCTTCAGGCCAGCAACAACCACGGCTTTCCGACACAACTCCGGGTCATCATGCAGCTTCAATGCTGCCGGCCCGTCTCATTGTTTTTCCCCTACGCCATCTTTGTTTGAATGTGTATTCTTCTTCGTCCGCCCGCAACAGCCAATCTCGCAACGAGCGCCCCCCTATTGACCCTCCGAAGAATTGTCTTACCAAAGGATGGTTAATGTAACGTTTTACAGGGTCTTTAAATGTAAATAAAAGGTCGATACTTGACGAAGACGTCTCGAGAATCGATCGCGGCACTAAATATCACGATCTATCGCCATATCAATATTTTGGCACACCCCTACTCTTCTCCATTCTGTTTTTGATTTCACCACCTGTTTAGTTGTTTGTTGCACTTTAGTGTTGTGGTTAGGAACTTTGTAGTTCTTTTTAGTATTTTGTAGTTTTGTCCAGGCCCACTGTGTTTCGTCTTTTGGTTTGTAGTTATTTTAAGTGAAGCTGTAGGGGTGAACTGCCATTTTCTTCAGTACATATTTTCTCCTGTTTTTGTTCGTCTAGGGAGGTTAGTGTTTGTCATTGATTTCCCTTTTCTTTCATTTACAGGTAAGATGACATGTTTCAGATAGGGGGGGGGGGGGTTGTTTGTTATTTTGGCCTTGGTTCACCCTGAAGCCTTTTTGCTTCACTTTTAGTTCTTGTTGATTGTTGTTTGTTTATTTGTAAATAAATGTGTTAACTTTGGTATGGAGACATTCGTTTGGTGTTTTGTGTTGCAGTCAACTTAGTAGCCAAAACCTTTACTTTTTATGTTATGCCGCCTCGGTGCCCCTAGACTCTGAAGGGGGCATAACAACCCCGTCTGACGACGCCTGCTAGAGCACGCACTTCTGAAGCCTTACCCACAGACCAGAGACCACCGTTCAGCCATGGTTTAGGCGGCCGCACTTTGCAAATGTCATGCTGACCCCCCTAACACTGTTTACAGCAGGGCATGAAATGCAGCTGTCGCTACTTTATGTTTTCATAGTAAAACGCCTTATCTCTTCGAATTATGTATACTTGCAATAATAATTTAATTTCTACACACAACAAAGCTATCTCCTCACAAAGATATGTGTACTCTTACTGTGTAGTTTTTGAGTTAATAGTACATAAACCTAGTATTATTAACTGAAGATTTACATTGAATTTGAATAATGGAACTTTGGTGTGTATTTCTTGGGATTTAAAAATATATCCTTGTTCTATATGTTGTTAATAGCGCTAGCATTGCTAGCAGTTCTTTTGAAACTGGGAGCGGTGGAGAGACTCTGGAACACCAAGTGTAATAATTTCTCACGTCTAAAGGGATTTCCCTGGATCTAAACACCATGGAGACCTGCCACCGGCTCCCCAGGAGAAAGGAGACGGGTAAACCAGCGATTTTCATTAGGTTTGTGAATTAAAAACACAAGCTAGCTCTGATGAACCAAAGGGGGAATCTGAAGGGATCGGCTGCTTATCTGAACGACCATCTGAGCAGAAGGAATGCTGAAATCTCCAAACATGCACGGCTTCTCAGGAAGCAGAAGCAGATTGAGAACACTTGGGTTAAAGGCTGCAGGATTTACGTCAAACCACTCGTGCCACCGGACCGGGCCAAGGTTCTGGTTGTGAACACCATGAAGGACTTGGAGAAGTGTTTGATCACGGTCGTCTGAACCAACATGCAGTAATAAATCAAAGAGTCTAATATAATATCATGAAATATGGTGCCTGGGATCATTGCTTTCTCCAAAAGTCTGAAGTGACCTGATTTTCAGCAAAGTTCTGACCTGCGGACAACTTGACCTCAACTTTCAGCGCCGCTGATATCAGCTGAAGATATAGGATATAGGATATGGGCCTCTATCTAATGTAAGTAAAGTAAATCTTTTATTTATTTATATAGCACTTTTCTCAGAGAGCGACTCACAAAGTGAGTACATTGTAAAGCCTTCTATGCTCCTTCTACCTCATAACCCTCAACCATTTCAGTACAGGAGGAGTAAACAGAAAAGCAGCTTGCCCACTGCTTTAAGCTGGTATTTTCACTAGTGCAGAGGAGAAATGCAGAGAGAGACTGGCGTAAGCCTGTGTGTGTGTGTGTGTGTGGGTGGGTGGGTGGGTGGGTGTGGGTGTGGGTGTGGGTGTGGGTGTGGGTGTGGGTGGGTGTGGTGAAAGCAGCAGCGTTTTGTGGCGCATATGTAGAAAGGAAGAAAGGAGAGTGACGGCATGCGCGGCGCACCTGTGTGTGTGTGTGTGTGTGTGTGTGTCTTTAGCGCTTGTGTAGGATAAGGAGGAAGAGTGACCATTCATTTTGTGTTATTCATTTAGGAAGAACAGTAACAAAAAAAAAGGTTCCTCTAAAAAAACAGAGACTAGATTTTTTATTAACCCACTCTAGAAGCGCTGACGGTCTGAAGGGAGGGCGTTAACATGCCCGGCCTTAACACCCAGTGCACCTTTTGTATGTGTCAAAGACGGAAAAGACGGAAAAATCCCCCGTGACTGAGACCTCGCCCCACCATCCGGTGCGCCCTATGGTCGTGAAAACACGGTAATTATTTACTGAAGACGGTTAAAATGATTGATTTCTAATTATATTACTTCACTTACACCAAAAATTGATTCATGATTTTCCCAATGAAACATAATATGCACATATTTTGAACTTTTGATACTTGATCAAGTTTTGCTATGAAGATTTTTGAAACAGTGTAATGTCTATTTTACTGATACAGTATAGTATTTTTTATTTATAATTAACATAATCTGTATATCATTGAAAGGAGCCATTTGAGGTGGCTCAGGCATCTAGTCCGGACGCCTCCCTGGAGATGGTGTTCCAGGCATGTCCCACTGGGCGGAGGCCCCGGGGAAGACCCAGGACACACTGGAGAGACTACGTCTCTCGGCTGGCCTGGGAAAGCCTCGGGGTCCCCCCAGAGGAAATGGAGGAAGTGGCCGGGGCGAGAGAAGTCTGGGCATCTCTGCTTAGTCTGCTGCCCCCACGACCCGGTCTCAGATAAGTGGAGGAAGATGGATGAATAATCTGTACATATTTTAGATAACTGATCTGCATTTGCCATGTTGATTTTCTAAAAAAGTTATTTTTACATAATATTTTAAGTATTTCATCTTTTTCATGTGCTCTTGATACTTAAGAATCCTTAATTCTGTCTGATAAGGTTACTAACCTGAAAATAATAATCTTGTAATAAAATAGTTACGGTTGAACAGGGGTGGGATTATATAAATTTGCCTTCTTCCACTCCCTTTGAAGCAAGATTTAACTTTATGTCTAATGATCCCAAGTTTGTATGAATGTATAAATGATGATGGTAATGTTTTTATGTTTTATTCCTGTTTGATTGCTATTTATATATTATATATATATATATATATATAAACATAAAAACGCCCCTCTCCCCCTCCGCGGGTGGTTTCTCCTCCAAGCTGGGGTCCTCTACCAGAGGCCTGGGAGCTTGAGGGTCCTGCAGGATCTTAGCTGTTCCTGTTCTTTTCTGGACTGAGAGGTCTGAGGTCTTTCTAGGTATCTGTTGTAGCCCCTCCTCCAGCTTGGGGGTTACTGCCCCCAGTGCTCCAATTACCACAGACACCACTGTCACCTTCACTTTCCAGGCTTTCTCCAGTTCTTCTCTGAGTCCCTGGTATTTCTCCAGTTTCTCATGTCACAGTCAAAGTCAGCTTTATTGTCAAATATGCTTCATTCTCTAAGACCTTCAGAGGTGTTTCCCATTTTGACCTTGGGGTTTCCAGTCCATATTCTGCACACATGTTCCTGTATATTATTCCAGCCACTTGATTGTGGCACTCCATGTATGCTTTCCCTGCCAGCATCTTACACCCTGCAGTTATGTGCTGGATTGTTTCAGGGGCCTCTTTGCACAGCCTACACCTTGGGTCTTGTCTGGTGTGGTAGATCTACACCTTGGGTCTTGTCTGGCGTGGTAGATCTACACCTTGGGTCTTGTCTGGTGTGGTAGATCTACACCTTGGGTCTTGTCTGGTGTGGTAGATCTACACCTTGGGTCTTGTCTGGTGTGGTAGATCTACACCTTGGGTCTTGTCTGGTGTGGTAAATCTACACCTGGGGTCTTGTCTGGTGTGGTAGATCTGCACCTGGGGTCTTGCCTGGCGTGGTAGATCTACTCCTGGGGTCTTGTCTGGCGTGGTAGATCTACACCTTGGGTCTTGCCTGGCGTGGTAGATCTACTCCTGGGGTCTTGTCTGGCGTGGTAGATCTACACCTTGGGTCTTGTCTGGTGTGGTAGATCTACACCTTGGGTCTTGTCTGGTGTGGTAGATCTGCACCTGGGGTCTTGTCTGGTGTGGTAAATCTACACCTGGGGTCTTGTCTGGTGTGGTAGATCTACACCTTGGGTCTTGTCTGGCGTGGTAGATCTACACCTTGGGTCTTGTCTGGTGTGGTAGATCTACACCTTGGGTCTTGTCTGGTGTGGTAGATCTGCACCTGGGGTCTTGCCTGGCGTGGTAGATCTACTCCTGGGGTCTTGTCTGGCGTGGTAGATCTACACCTTGGGTCTTGCCTGGCGTGGTAGATCTACTCCTGGGGTCTTGTCTGGCGTGGTAGATCTACACCTTGGGTCTTGTCTGGTGTGGTAGATCTACACCTTGGGTCTTGTCTGGTGTGGTAGATCTGCACCTGGGGTCTTGTCTGGTGTGGTAAATCTACACCTGGGGTCTTGTCTGGTGTGGTAGATCTACACCTTGGGTCTTGTCTGGTGTGGTAGATCTACACCTTGGGTCTTGTCTGGTGTGGTAGATCTACACCTGGGGTCTTGTCTGGTGTGGTAGATCTGCACCTGGGGTCTTGTCTGGTGTGGTAAATCTACACCTGGGGTCTTGTCTGGTGTGGTAGATCTACACCTTGGGTCTTGTCTGGTGTGGTAGATCTACACCTTGGGTCTTGTCTGGTGTGGTAGATCTACACTTTGGGTCTTGTCTGGTGTGGTAGATCTACACCTTGGGTCTTGTCTGGTGTGGTAGATCTACACCTTGGGTCTTGTCTGGTGTGGTAGATCTACACCTTGGGTCTTGTCTGGTGTGGTAGATCTACACCTTGGGTCTTGTCTGGTGTGGTAGATCTACACCTTGGGTCTTGTCTGGTGTGGTAGATCTGCACCTGGGGTCTTGTCTGGTGTGGTAGATCTACACCTTGGGTCTTGTCTGGTGTGGTAGATCTACACCTTGGGTCTTGTCTGGTGTGGTAGATCTACACCTTGGGTCTTGTCTGGTGTGGTAGATCTACACCTTGGGTCTTGTCTGGTGTGGTAGGTCTACACCTTGGGTCTTGTCTGGTGTGGTAGGTCTACACCTTGGGTCTTGTCTGGTGTGGTAGGTCTACACCTTGGGTCTTGTCTGGTGTGGTAGATCTACACCTTGGGTCTTGTCTGGTGTGGTAGATCTACACCTTGGGTCTTGTCTGGTGTGGTAGATCTACACCTTGGGTCTTGTCTGGTGTGGTAGATCTACACCTTGGGTCTTGTCTGGTGTGGTAGATCTACACCTTGGGTCTTGTCTGGTGTGGTACATCTACACCTTGGGTCTTGTCTGGTGTGGTAGATCTACACCTTGGGTCTTGTCTGGTGTGGTAGATCTACACCTGGGGTCTTGTCTGGTGTGGTACATCTACACCGTGGGTCTTGTCTGGTGTGGTACATCTACACCGTGGGTCTTGTCTGGTGTGGTAGATCTACACCTTGGGTCTTGTCTGGTGTGGTAGATCTACACCTTGGGTCTTGTCTGGTGTGGTAGATCTACACCTTGGGTCTTGTCTGGTGTGGTAGATCTACACCTTGGGTCTTGTCTGGTGTGGTACATCTACACCTTGGGTCTTGTCTGGTGTGGTAGATCTACACCTTGGGTCTTGTCTGGTGTGGTAGATCTGCACCTGGGGTCTTGTCTGGTGTGGTAGATCTACACCTTGGGTCTTGTCTGGTGTGGTACATCTACACCGTGGGTCTTGTCTGGTGTGGTAGATCTACACCTTGGGTCTTGTCTGGTGTGGTAGATCTACACCTTGGGTCTTGTCTGGTGTGGTAGATCTGAGCCTCTATGGCTCTGGTGCTCAGGGCTTGTTCCTGAGCTGCCAGGATGAGCGCTTCAGTGCTGTTCTGTAGGCCAGCCCTTTCTAGCCATTGGTAGGACTTCTTGATATCAGCCACTTCAGTTATGGTCCGGTGGTACATCCCATGCAGGGGTTTGTCCTCCCATGAGCATCTGCTCTCAAACACCCTGCAACAGCCTGAAATTCGGGTGTGCGTGTGTTTGCATAGACTTTTCATTGAAAGTGGCCGCTTGAACGCGAGTCAACACAGCCGGTGTGTGTGCACCTTCAGAGTCCGGTCAATGTTCGACAGACCTCAGACATCTCAGTACAGACAACCGCAGTGCTAGGAACAGCTAAGATACTGTAGGACCCTCAGTTTCCAAGGCCTCTAGTAGGGGACTGAGCTCAGGTGAGAAACCACCTGCGGAGGGTGAGAGGGGTGTTTTTTTTTTAAATATATATTTATATAAATCTTTTGGAGCTTTTTGTCTCAAAAGTAGCTTGTAAAAGTGTGGCCAACCCTGCTCTATTCATATAAGAACACATAAAATTGAATCAAACTAAAAACCCTATTAGGCTAAGAATAAACCAGGCTTGGCCTTTCTACAATTTTTCCACAAGATTTCATTACTAGGCAACAGTGAAAGCAAACCTGGATTTGCAGAAAAAAGGAGGCTAAATGGAACCAAACAGAATGGGGGAAACAAAAAAATGGACTGTTATCTACCTGAACCTTAATAGATTTGACATTGGACATTAATAAAAGTATGAATGGAAGTGATGGGGTGAAACAAACTACAAAGATATGATCAGTGGTTTGAAAAAAAAAAATTCTATGATAATCATGGATCAAATTCTGAAGTCATTCCCAAAGAAGATAATCTATAATTTCCATCTTCACTTTGGGATAAAGGTTTTAGGTCTTACCATTTTAAATAATCCTATTAAAACGGTTAATGTCTTTAATTGTTTTAAAAGGTACATTTTGCAATAGTAATATAAGAAATCAATGAAGCATTAAGCAATGGAAAGAAACTGACTAGAAATGAAAAAGCTGGAAATGTGTTTTACCTGACGTAGTAAACTGTTTCCCGCACTCCTTACACTTGAGAGGCCCATCTGCAATATGGATTTTTAGGTGAGCCTTAAGGTTTCCCAGCTGGCAAGAAAATGAAAACAGCTCAGTGGCAAATAAATACAGACCTTTTCCACACAAAAAATAGAAGATCCTGGAAAAATGTATGGATTTTTATAATTCCATTGAAAAATTAATCATTCACAGAATATAGATGCAGGAACCACTGCTTCATTGAATTCAAGGATTTATCTGTTTGTTCTTACATAAATTGGGGTTCCAGCTCATAAAACTCAACAGGTTTCAAAAATTTGGATCCTGTAGAGAAATGTGCCTAAATTCTGCAAGACTTCAATGTTTTAAACAGAGTTTTACCAGCTACTAAACTCAAAGCAACTGTCAGATGTCATTAAGTTGGTTCAGTTGGGTTCAATATGGGGAACACTTCAGACTCAACTATCCAGAAAACCATCACTGATCCCCTCCATAGTCTGGGTAAGCCACTAAAGTTTCTAGCTGATGAGGCTGGCGGTTAACAGAGAGCTGCGTCCAAGCAGATCAACGGAAAGCCTAATGGAGGGACAACATGTGGCAGGAGCTACAGCAGCTGAAGAGACGACCAACCTTCAGCAAATTTTCAGAAGGTTCAACAACCTGAAGACGTCCAGTAAGAGTGGAATGAGGTGGAGGAACAGCTTCGAAAACCACCACATTCAGAGACTAAACACATTTAGGTTGTGGGATTTTGATTAAAACGTTGGAATCATAATTAAAAAAACCTCTGTGGACGTTTTATTTAAAAAATAAGTATTCAATTTTTTTGTGAGATTCCTTTTAAATGGGCTGTAACATATTAATTTATCATTATTAATTTATATTAATTTTTAAGCTAGCTCAATATTTGTTGTGAAAAATCTCATTGTGAGCTATTTTATTTTAGATTTGTGACATAGTGGCACTGTTAAAATGAAAACATCATTTAAATAGTGGATTTATTAAGTATTCCTGATAAAACAGACCTCCAACTTTTACACCACGAAGGGGGACCATTTTCAATTTCAATTATTTTAATATGGCGCAGACGGGGCGAGCGCGGCCGACAGAGGTTTGACAGCTTGTCAAACCCGATGACAGGAGTCAGCCAGCTGATTACAGGCTCCAGGGAGCGATAGGAAGGACAGAACCGTTTAAGCTCTTTGAATTCAGCCTTGGTGTGACCAGCAAAACGTTTCAGATGGGCTTTTAAGCGGATCATTTTACCACCGTGTAATTATTTTATAGCAATTTACACAATTGTTTGAAATCCTTAAGTGAAAGATCCAGTCAGTCATATTTGGGCTGCAATGTTCAGTGCTGGTGTTGGTCAAGTCCACTTTCTTTAGCCCTAAATCATGGCAACAGTCTAGCAGAATTTTAGACTTCATGATTCCTTCTGCTGAGGCTCTGGATGCAGATGCAGATTTGATCTTCCAGCAGGACCTGGCTCCTGCTCAGACTACTAAAGTATTGAAGATGGGGTTATCATTTTTAAAATACTTTATTCTGGTTGACTTGATGTGATCATAATCTCGGTCTTTATCTTTTTGCAAAACCGCTCCGCTTCTCCACCAGGGCTGCCGCCATTTTTGTAAAGATTCACAAATAAATACTTGAAATCTATTACGCAGTGGCCCCTGAATGTATATTGTACGAAAGGTTCATTTTTTGAACGGAAAAATGTTGGAGTGTGAATACACTTTTCCATAAAATAATGTGAGGAAAGGGTCTAAATATGCAATAAACTGCAAACCATGTATCAGGTAAGTTAAGGTATAACACTGGAGTGGTTTCACTTCCTTCCCCAAAGACATTACCTGGTTAAAGCGTTTGTCGCAGTGTGGACAATTGTTGCCCTTCTCCATGTCATGAATCTCCAGATGTCGCATCTTGGCAGTAGGATCAGAGAAAGATTTCTCACAGTAGTCACAGTGATAGGGCTTCTCACCACTATGCACCAGCTGGTGGCGTTTCAGATTGCCTGATGTGGTAAAAAGCTTGCTGCAGACCTCGCAGCTATACCGCGCTTCGCCTGTGTGCCGTTTGTGGTGCAGGTTGAGCAGGCTGATCTGACGGTAGCTTTTTCCACAAGTAGAGCAACTGTACGGCTTCAGAGAACTTAAAAAAGCAGAGCATTTTCTTACTTAAAAAACCCTCAATTTTACGAGCTACAGAGTGATGAATATTTTTCAGAAAAACTGGGAAACTCACCTATGTGTTTTCTCGTGAGCTTTGCAAGCTGCAGGATCAGAGAAAGCTTTGCTGCAGTCTCGGCAGCTGAATGGCTTCTCTCCTGTGTGAATGCGCATGTGTCTCTTGAAATTTCCTGTGTGCGTAAATTTTTTTCCACAGTCCTAAAAAGGAACAAGTACATCATTAAATGTTATCAGTAGACTTGCCTGACATTTGTTTCAACTTTATAATAACAAAGCATTTCTAACCATGGAGGTTTCAGAAATAAACTGCTGTTGGGGTCTGGTGGAGTTGTTTCTTCCCCCCCCAGTATGGGAGGCACTTGGTAGTGTCATCAGGAGACATGGCATAAACTTTCATAGTTATGCTGATGACACCCAGTTATATGTGGCTGTGTCTCCTGATGACATGGGACCCATTGATGACCTTCTAAGTTGTGTTTAAGATATTGAAACACAGATGGGAAAGGACTTTCTGAAGCTCAATCAAGACAAAACAGACAATTGAATTGCTGGTCATGAAGCTGAGAGGGAAAGGTTCCAATCCTATTTATCAACTTTTAATCTGAACGTGTGCAGTAAAGTCAGAAATCTCTGTGTGATTTTAGATGCAGATCTTACCTTTGAAGCACACAAAGTTACAAAGACTGTCTTAGAAATATGGCCTGAGTGAGATGTTTTCCTTCCAAAGCCAGGGCTGATTTTTTTTTAACATCTAAAATAGATTATTTTAACGGTCTTTTTTCTGGTATTAAGAAAAACACTATCAACCGGCTGCAGCTTGTACAAAACTCGGCTGAACGCCGTTTAACTAGAACCAGAAAGAAGGAGCACATTACTCCACTTTTGAAGTCTTTGCACTGGCTCCCAGTCAGCTTTAAGCTCGATTTCTAGGTTCTTTTATTAGCTGCAAAAGTTTCAATGGAACTGGCCCCTCTTTTTTATAGGATTTAATTTGAATTTGTGACCCTCCCAGAGCCCTCAGGTCTGCAGGTGCAGGTCTGCTGGTGGTCCCAAAGGTCAGAACTAAAACCCAAAGCGAGTCCTCATTTCAGCACTGTGGGTCTGTGGAACAGCCCGAGGACGTGAGGGCTTCATCCACTGTGGAGGTTTTTAAGAAAAAGCTTAAAATGCGTGTTTGTAGTAATGCTTTTACAAATGTTTAACTTGTCCACATCTTTTCATATGATTTCATAAATCCTATCAACAATTAATTCAATTTATTTTGATTGTACTGGTGGGATGCGTATGTGTTGGGCTTTTTATGATGTGTTTTTATTTATCTATTTTATTTCATTAGTAATAGTGGTAGTAGTAGTAGTAGTATTTTCTACTATTTTAACTACAATTTTTGTATCTTACTAATGCCTTTTTTATTATGGGAAGCACTTTGAGATGCTCTGTAGCAGGAAAAGTGCTATACAAATAAAGTTGAGATGAATTGAATTGTGTTGGGGAGGCTACCGATAAGTAAGGGTCTGGGGTATTTGGTTGACTAGAACTCCCACTAAGGTCTAAATGAGGAGCATATATCCTATGGGCACCTCAAACTGGGTGAGTGCCGGTCTAAGCCCCCAAAGGCTGCTTGAAGGCTGTTTCTTAGTGAGGTGCTTACCAAGCTCTTCTCTCAGCGCATGAATCAAGAAGGCCAGCCCCAGGACTTTGGTGTGGCCTGGAATGCTTCTACAAAAATCAATCAGCTAAGACGCCAGGTCCTTTACCCTCAGAGGGGGGGGGGGGTCTAAAGTAGGTATGACTACTCCAATGAACATGCTGTTTTTAGTGTGTGTTTTTAAAATGTTCCTGCAGTCTTTTTCTCATGATGCAGGACAATTATAAATCAATTTAACCTTAAAACTGCGTTTCTGAATATTTCATTATTCATATTGGGGAGAATCAGATTAAGAAATGCTGTTGGAAACAGCTCTCAGTTCTGATGCAGCAACTGAAATGGGCGGGCCAAAGTCTGCCTGCTGCGCTCTATTCTGATGCAGACAAGAAGGAACCAAAGCCTAGTATGTGCACGTCTTTCAATATCTGTATATCTGCTGCCATCTCTGTGTGCACATGTAAGACTTTGTGTATGAGTGTGACCGTGTGTACACAGGTGTTTGTCTAAGTGTGTGAGTATGTATGTTTTCGGACGTCTCACCTCACACCTGTGTGTGACAGAGCTGTACGGCTTTGATTCGGACCGGATGGTCCCACATGATAACTGAACATCTCTGTCCCTGGACCCATCAGCTTCCTCACTATTGTGGTCAGCTTCCACCTCATCATCATCATCATCAGCCACCATGTCACTTGTCTCCCAAGAGTCGTCCTCCTCTTCCCCAGAAATCTTTGCTGGCTCCTTCCCCTTCTTCTTTATTTTAGACGTTAGAACAACATCTTCATCCGAGTCATTTTCTAAAGAAGCAACAGCAGAAAAACCTTTGAATGTGAATTAATGGGAACAATATTAATAAAAAAAAGGTCCATTCTGCTAAAGTTAATTTTCTCCAATGAAATTTGAAAACACAAGTTTTTTTTCTCTATTTATAACTAGTGTTAACCTTCCTTAAAACCAGATTAAACTGGTTAATTGTGCAATTAATAAAAAGTACAGAAATACTTTTACAAATATATAATTTTTTAGCAATTCGTATCTGGACATAAATTAAACACTGCTGCAGCGTAAGATAAGATGTGCTTTGAACTTATTCTCTAATAAACAGAGCTGACTGCAGATCTGTCAATAAGGAAAAGATTTTGGTAAAAAATCTGATCTTGGCGGCGCTGCCACAGAACACCAACACCCACCTCAATCACCAGGAGGTCGGCGCCATCAGTGTTTGACTGTGCGTGGGTAAATGGGACTGTAAGTCTCTTAATACGTACATGCCGTTTATCATAAACAAGGACACCTGATTGGAAGAAATCCTAACCAATCAGCATGAATCCACTTGTCTGCCATTGGCTGCTTTGGTGACACATTTGTAACACTGAGCTCAGAGTTTGGAACAGAAAAAATAAAGATGGAGAGAAAGCGAAAGTCGAGAGAACGTGTCTGAAAACGGCTGAGTGAAACAAGACTATCAACCAGCTTTCTGAAGATCACAAATGCAGAAATGAATTTTGTAATAACAGAAAGAGATATTGAAAGCAAGCTGGAAATTTACACTCAAACATTTGAAAGTTGGAAAGTTTTAGTTTCAAAGCACTATGTTCTAATTGCAGTTTAGGATATCTTGAAAACAAAACTGTGACTTTTGTTCTCATTTCAACAGCACAAGTATAACATACTTATACAGGGGGGCATAAAAGTATTCAGTCAGCCACCAATTGTGCAAGTTCTCACTTAAAAAGACGAGAAAGGCCTGTAATTTTCATCATTGGTAAACCTCAACTATGAAAGACAAAATGAAAAAAAAAATCAAATTTTTTGACTGTTTATTTAGGTCGATCAAGCGTTAGCATTAGCTGTCCTATGGGAAATTCCATTATACGTTAGCATCAAGCTAGTAGACTTTTGCTTTACCACTGTTACCAGTCACCAGTAAAGAAAAGGCATAAAAGATCCATCTCTACTTTTAAGGATCGATTTTTGATTTGTTAAACTTGGATCGATTCAGATCGATTAATTGATTTTATCAACCCAGTCCCACTTGAAAAATAAACGTAAGAAACCAATACAAATAATGATGCTTTATTTAAATAATACATTATGCTCTTAAAAGAAATCAACACAAATAAAAGACAAAAATCTTAGCTGCTTTAGCTACTTACCAGCTGGGAATTCTCTGTGAAGAGATTTTCTGATTCTTCTTCCTCGAGAGCTCATATAAAAAGAGCTGCCACATGGTTTGGACTGGGATTCTGTTATTCAAATGACAAATGTCAATGTTAGTCTTGAGTGTTCCTTTTGTTAACTGTTATATGACCGTTGCATGCTTAGATATTTACTGGGCGTGTAATCAGCATCCAAGACGTCGTCCTGACAGCCAGAAGCTTCTGGAATTGAGCCGTCATTTCCCCTTTTCACTGATGTCTTTTTAAGGGTACAAAGCAGAGAGGTTTTGGGGGGCCGTCCACGCCTCGAATGTGTTCTACCAAAACCACACTGAGAAGCGTTTTCTGGCCTCTGAGCAGAGATATCTGCACCTTCCTGGGTTTGCATGAGTGTCTGATCATCAGCAGAAGTGGTGAGAGGATGCTCCTCAGCCGGTGCCGCCACTTGTGGCACACAGTTCGCTGTTTCACACTTCTGCTGTGTTTCCGCTGTTTTCTCCTCTGGAACTGGAATTATTAAAGAACAAGGGGGCAGTTAAGAATCTACAGTCACTACTTTGGCCCATGGGCTGGTTCAGGCCGTGCACCTCAGCTATGACTATCAGTATGTTGATGCTTGATAAAGGTGAAAATGCAATTAATTATCTATGTCTTTACTACTTAGATATAAATATGAATTCATAAATTGGCAAAATTTATGAATTTTTGAATTTACTGCTAAACAAAATCAAATTTTCATTTGAAAACATAGTCTCTGCTGTCTTACTGTTCAAAAGGCATTCAAAGACCTGACTCACCAACTCCAAAATCCAGTGTTATGACAGACGGGGACGGATTTGCCATGGACTGGAATGCAGAACATGCATTTATGATTTCCTGCATCTGTAGAAAATGGGCCACAGAAAGCACTTCTTCCACGTTCTGAGGATTTAAATTCAGCTTAGAAGTGTACATAAAATCCAGGACTTGTCCCAAACCTTTAACAACAAGAAAGTGTTGGGAATATTAGAGAACATGCAACAGACAGCCTTTTTTTGCTTTTTAAGTGAACAAAATACTGAGTGCTGTTAATACAGCCTTACCAGAACCCACCTGCTGCATTGCTTATGTCCAGATGAACCACATCTTTCTGGTCCAAAAAGAGAGTGCGGAAGTACACACTGCAGGCTGCCAGCAAAGCTTTGTGGGCCTTAAAGTCCACCCCATCCACAACAAAGGTGCAGTCACACAGCAGGCCCTGTTTGCGCTGGCGATTCAGCTGCTCCAGTACCTCTCCACTGTGCCATGGGAACTCCATGGCTCAGGGGGGGCTTTGCTGATGTAGGCTCTGCAAAAAAAAAAAAAAAAGCCCATTTCTCTTTTTTAAATCAGCTTATCTGCTTTAGTTTGATTGGAAACCATTTCATTAGTACAAACTCCACAATCTGATGTGGAACTCAGATCAATGTTAAACAGCAACTTTTTTAACCAACATCTACATAGAGCTCGAGTTCCGTAAAGTTCATAGTCGTTGTCATTAACTAACTTCTTAGGTTCTTCTATTATCAGACAGTTGTGTTTTTTCACATACCTGACATGAGTCGTCCAAAGGTAGTGATGTGACATATATAAAAACAGATGGTTGTGACTGAGACGGAGTGACAGGTGACTCTGCCTCTTTATTTCTCACTCCACGTGGGGGAAAGAAGGAAGGCCTCCTCATCCAAGTTTAAGATGGAAGTGTGGGATCGCTTTCGGATCTCCACCGCCTCCATAATCCCTCTACGACACGTGTCAAACTCCAGACCTCAAGGGCCGGTGTCCTGCATGTTTTCTAACCAAACTGCCATTGAAGCTCCTTATTGGCTAAACTCACCTGATCCAAGTAATCAACAGCAGATGAGGCAGGATTTCTGAAAAACCAGCAGGAGGGCGGCCCTCGAGGCCTGGAGTTTGACACCCCTGCTCTACGGTATCTGTTGTCTTCAGTGGAGGACTTTCCCAGTCTATGATATGATTTTCTTCCTCGCAGTGGTCCCTTATGGCAGATTTCATATTATCTTGAGATGCCTGATGTTGTCTTGCTCTTGTTAAATCTTTTCTTCGTTTCCTTTTCACATTCTTTCTGATGTTCTGTAATTCTTGTGATGAAGGTGCGTCCTGTTTGTCTGATGTATGTTTGTTGCAGGTGTGACATGGTATTTTGTAAATGACATTGCATTTATTGTTTTGTTCTTGTCTTTTGGATGTACCAGGAGTTGCCTGAGTTTTAATGCAGTTTGACTGGGGTGCTGATGTGATGCTTTTCATGGCCCTCTGGATGTGTTCTGTTGCTCCTCTGATGTACGGTAATGTGATCATTCCTATGTTTTCTGTTAGACAAAGGGTTAGGGTTACTTTTACCAGCGGACAAAGGCAGAACCACAGTAACCCTGTACACAGAATACAAAAAGTAAATGAAAGATATGCTTCAAGACCAGACAAGACTATGAGGTCCTAAAAAAGATCCACTTACAGGAAGAAAACAAAATAGATAAACAAACCTACAACCACCTCATACCAACAGCCAGCATCATCCCCCAGATCTATGGCACTCCAAAAATACATAAACCTGGAGCACCACTGAGGCCCATTTTAGACTGTATTGGATCAGTAATGTACAACCTAACCAAATTCATAGCCAATTTACTGACCCCCCCCCCCCCCCCCCCCCCCCTAAGAAAAACAGACTATTATTGTGAGAATGCAAAACAGCTGGCAGAAGAACTTAAAGACGGAAGCAAAAGAAATATTGATTTCACATGACGAAGTATCACTTTTCACTAGGACTCCTGCAGAAGCCACACTAAAATAGTGCAGGAACAGTTCACGGTTAAAGACATCGCACAACTACTCCGTTTGGTCGCTACATCCACCTATTTTCAATTCTGCAACACCATCTACAGACAAAAGTAAGGCTTTCCATGGGTGACCCACTATCAGCCACAATGTGCAGCTTCTTCGTGGAAGATCTGGAGAAGAAAGCAATAACATCTGCACTGGAGTACTACCGTACATTCTTGACATTCTGGTAAAAAAACAAAATGAACACACACAGCAGATCACCTGAACACCATGGATGATGATACGGGACCAATCAAATTCACATGTGAAGAGGAAAAAGACAACTCCATTAACTTTTTGGATATAAACATCACTCACACAGAAAATAGGGACGTAAAAATAAAAGTGTACAGGAACTCACACAGACCAATATTTATCATAGACATCAGAACACCCTACCACCCATAAAATATTAGTAGTAAGAACCTTATTTGACCCCGCAGAACTGGTAATGGAGGGGGAGGACAAAATAAAAGAGAAGAAACACATTAAAAATGCTTTAATCAAGTGCCAATATCCTCAATGGGCCATAAAAAAGGGACAAAAACAGGTGGTGATGAGGAAATACAAGGAAGCAGAGAATTGTAAATGTCGTGTACTTGTATAGCGCTTTTCTACCCTGCTCGAAGGCCCAAAGCCTTTTACAGTCACACAGACCCATTCACACCCATTCAGACACTGCCAAACCCGCTGCCAAATACTGGCACCAACCTTCCACCAGAGGCAAGGTGGGGTTCAGTGTCTTGCCCAAGGACACTTCGACACATGGGTGGGCAAGGCGGGAATCTAACCCGCAATCATCTGTCAAGGGCATTCCGGGGTCGACCACCCTTCCACTTCACCACGGCCGCCCGAGAGAAGAACAGACAAATAAGATAGAAAACATAGGAATGGTCAGATTACCGTACATCAGAGGAGCAACAGAACACATCCAGAGGGCCATGAAAAACATCACATCAGCACCCCAGTCAAACTGTATTAAAACTCAGGCAACTCCTGGTACATCCAAAAGACAAGATTGAACAAAACAATAAATGCAATGTCATTTACGAAATACCATGTCACACCTGCAACAAACATAAATCAGAGAAACAGGAAGCTGTCAAGTTCTTGTTGGGGACAGCCAAAAGAAACAAACTCGAAAGTGAAGAACAATTAGTCAGATTTATTGTCCTGGGTAGCAGTCTGCAGACCTGAAGGAGCTTTGGCAACCTCCCGCCAGCAGAGGAAATGAGCAGACAGAGCAGGGAGGGGGGAGAGAGTTTGGATGCCGCTGATGAGTGGTAAACACTCGGAGACCTCAGCAGAGGAATCTCCACTTTATTAAGTCAAAAGAATGTCTTGGGCTTACGATGAGAAATCCGTGTGGACTGAGCAATGGAGGCGAGGCGATGACATGACAGGCTTAATGATCCGTGGAAAGTTTAGCAGGTTGGAAGTAGTAACCAGTGAAACTAACGTTCCTGCAATGGTTGAAGCACAGGAGCGAACTTATGAAGGAGCCCGACCAGGTGTCGGACGTAGAGCATGATTGCTCCCACCGGAAACCAGACCAAACAAGGTAAGTGCTGCAGCAGTCATGACAGACGCACCTTCATCACAAGAATAACAGAACATCAGAAATAATGTGAAAAGGAATCCGAAAGCGAGCCCACACTTCCATGAACTGGGATGAGGGGGCCTTCCTGCTTTCTCACACGTGGAGTAACATCCTCCAACAGACACAAAGGGGCGGAGTCACCGGTCAAAGTTTGACAGCCTTAGTCCCAATCATCTGTTTTTATATACATCATATAATCACCATTGGACGACTCTGACAAAGATAGAAGACATCCGTTGAAACATGTAAGGTGTGTGAAAAAACACAACCTTGTCTGATAATAGTCAGTTATTGCATAGCGCTCTATTACACAAGTTCGGAAGAGCTGAAAGGGATGAACGTCATCTACATTATTTATATTTCGGGACTAACATTTTTTTACCCCACATCCATAAAACTCAGTGTATTCAAATGCATTTTGATCAATCTCATGTTCTTTTTTCCCTACATTAGTTTAAGTGAAATAAGCTTTTGAAAGGCAAAGATCACAGTTTGGAATGGGAACTTCTGGACAGTTTGCGTGTTCTCCTTGTATGTGAAGTTTTTCCACCGCATTCCAAAACGCTCTTAGCTAAGAAGCTGCAGTGACGCTCCTCAATCTAGTTAGGGTGTAGCAGGTACAGAAAACTGATATTTATTTAACTTAAGTTGAACTGAAGTGAAAGACTTAAATTTACCTTTTAAAACCAGAAGAGTTTTTATACAAGCTGACAGTGTTACCCGGTTCCGGGTTACACAGCAGGACGCGTGGCGTGCCTCTCTGCAAATACAACTATCTTCAAATTACTTAAAAGGTTGATTTTCCCCAAAAAAGAGAGCTGACCATGCCCTCGAAGAAACTCCAGGAATACAAAGACCTCAAAAAGACTCTTGACATTATTCAAGAAACGCTTAAAAGTTTATGGAACAAGTGTCGGCTAAGCTAACGCCACTTTGGGAAATGATGGAAGAGTTCCGAAGATTTCGGGCTCAAAACGAGCAGCGAGAAAACTGGGTCGAGATTCTGGAGAAAAGACTGGACGATGTGCATCAGCAAGTAAGGATGAATAATGTCATTCTCACTGGATTACCGATCAAGCCTCAAGCGAAGCTGAATGCAGCAGGAGCTAGCACTGCTAATGCTAGCGCTAGCGTAACTAGCAGTGCTAATACGGAGATTGGTGCAGTGTCTTTGGAGCAGCAAATACATTCATTTCTCACATCTAAAGGGATTTCCCTGGATCTCAATACCATCGAGACCTGCCACCTGCTCCCCAGGAGAAAGGAGACGGATAAACCAGCGATCCTCATCAGGTTTGTGAATCACAAACACAAGCTAGCTTTGATGACCCAAAGGAAACACCTGAAAGGTTCGGCTGCTTATGTGAACGACCATCTGACCAGAAGGAATGATGAAATCTCAAAACATGCACGGCTTCTCAGGACGCGTCAGCAGATTGAGAACACTTGGGTTAAAAGCTGCAGGATTTACGTCAAACCACTCGGTCCAGAGGACCGGTCCAAGGTTCTGGTTGTGAGCACCATGAAGGACTTTGAGAAGTGTTTGACCACGGTCGTCCGAAACAACATGGAGTTATAAACCAAAGAGCCAAATGATTTCATGACAACTGGATTCCTCACTTTCTCTGTATTCAATTCAATTCAATTTTATTTGTATAGCCCAAAATCACAACAACAGTCGTCTCGATGGGCTTCGAAGTAAAACATGAAATCAAAAGGATCACGAATACAAAGAGTTCAATAGAAAAATACTAAAATGAACTAACAAACTGACTAAGCTATACTGGCATCCTGTATGTCTGAAGTCACCTGAATAACAGAGTTCTGACCTGCAGACAACTTGACCTCAACTTTCACCGTCGCTGATATCAGCTGAAGAAGGATATGGACCTGAATCTAATGTCTGCAGACATAACATCGAAGAGAACTATTAACTGTTTTGAACCCAGAAAAACAGCTGTTATCAGTAAAAGAAGAAATACCAACCTTGGACAATCGACAGTTATGGACCCTTTTTATTTTTCCCCTACAGCATTACTTTATTATATAAAAAAATAAAAATAAAAAAAAATACAAAAAAAAATATTTAAAAAAGTAAAACAAATGATTAATCACTTATTGAAAATTGTTAAATTGATTGACTTTTAATGATATTAGTTCACTTTATCCAAAAATTGATAAATTGATTCAAAAATCTTTCCTAATGTAGCATAATTTTGCACATGTTTTTAACTTTTGATACTTGATGAAATTTTGATATGAAAATTCCTGAAACAGTGTTGTGTCTACTTTACTGATATAGTATTATGTTTTATTCATATGAATGGCTTTTATAAGTAACACAATCTGCATATATTTCAGATGACTGATCTGCATTTGCCATGTTGATTTCTAAAATAGTTATTTTTGACGTAATACTTAAGTAATTCATCTTTGTCATGTGCTTTATCGATATCTTATGATTTTTAATTCTGTCTGATAAAAACCGGGAACCAGATATTGATAAATCATGTAATAAAATGGTTATAGTATAACGGGGTGGTATTATATAAGTTCGCTTCCTTCCACTCCCTTTCAAGCAATATTTATTAATGTCTAATTATCCTAAGTATGATTAGTTACTGTATGAATGTATAACTGATGTTTATATTGCTGTTGTGTATTATTTCTACTTAATTGCTTGAAATAAACCATTTCAAATCAAATCAAAAACAAGCTGACAGTGTAACGAAAAAAGGTCCTGAAAAAGACAGGCATATGATTGGACGAGCTTTGTCCGTTTTCATTCATAAGAAAAATTAGATTCTTGTTTCTTTACAGTTTTGTTGTTTACCTAAACCCGTCAGTGAACCGGCTTTCACTGGTTTCCACAGGTGGTTTGGCAGAGTTTTAATGCCAGATGACACAACCCCGTTTTTTCAAGGCAAAGGGAGACCAAGATAGGCAGCAGAGTGAAATGTCTTGCCTAAGGATCAACAACTTTTGGATTATGGCTCATTGGACGCACTGGGACGGGGACCCAGGTTTCCTGAGCACCAGTCCTACACACAGCCAACTGAGCCATCTATTCTTTGTCACAATTTTAACAAAATAACTTATTTCCTTTCTCTTAGGAAGTGTGTCCCGTTCCAGCTCCAAGAAGTGATAAATAAAATCCCATTTAGACTAACTTCTCGTTATCTTTTAAGTGATTGACTGTTTATGAACATGAAGCAGATGATTTGCAACATCAATATTAAGTGCATTGTCAACATCAACAAAGTTCCACTCAAACTGGGATTTAAAGGCATTGAAGAGTTGGTGTCTTTTAACTAAATTGGACTGGAAAGCTGAATCCTATCCCCCCCCCCCCCCCCCCCCGATATATGCAAATGCTGAAAATGTTTAAAAAATATCGGATCTAAGAGGCTTAGTTATTTTTACTTTATGTTAAAGAGCCTATGTCAGGCACAATAAACTTTTGGAGCTTTTTATTGCTTTGAAATGTTTATTCCTCACTATAAACAAACCCAATGTGGTTTTTTGATCCATTCACTCATTTCTGAGTATTCCGCTAAAAACCTCTGAGCACCAGCCCCTCCCGAATCCCTGAAAATGAGTGGGTCCTCCCATTGTGACATCACAAAGTGAAGAACAGCCCCTTCCAGGAAGAGTCTGTGCTGACAGCTCCGCCCCCAGGCTAACACATACGCGCTTTCTCTGTGGAGCTAGCGGTGATCAGCTAAACGCTTTCATTTTATATGCACAATATGAAAATCAATATGCGGCCGGAATAGGCTCCAGCAGCCCCGTGACCTGATGGGGAATAAACGGAAGAAGATGAATGACTGAATGAACGAACGAATGAATGACTGAATGAACGAATGAATGAATGACTGAATGAACGAATGAATGAATGACTGAATGAACAAATTAATAAATGAAAATCCATCTTTGCAAAAGTTTGGATGTTGTTAGTTTTCATGGAAGAAACTCAGAGACGCTGCTAAGGCCGGCTCTAGGATGACGTCATGAAATGGGCGGCACCAGCAAGGAGAGATCAGAGATCAAGTCATCCAGGTTGGAAAATGAACTACAAAAATAACTCATATTTCATTAAAAAGGAATCCCAGGTGCTTTCTAGGCGCAGGTGGAACAGAAACACCTAGCTTTAACTCCGGACTTTCAGCAGAGTCCTGTTTATGTATCACAACTTCACTGCTGTTCACAGAGTTTTACTTATGGTTTTCAATCTAAAGCAGGAACATATGAAACACCTGTAAGTCACGTGACCCAAATCATAATTCACAATTCAGTCTCTCCCTTCCATCTTCAATTATTTGTTTAAATGCAAACCAATGTTAGCGTGTTATTCTGGAACATCCACGTCACACGATATCTATATACCAAACCATCCGTGGATGTGCGGTTTTTCCCAGCACCGCAAAGGTTCCGCAGAAACGGTCTTTGTTGTCTGAGGTCAAACCGTCTCCCTCGACATCACCTGTGGACAGACCGACACGGAGGCGGGTCCGAGGCCGTTTCTGCGCGCACATCGATTACACAGCCTCCATCCGTGGAACTGCGCTATCGGGGATTAATTTAGCCTGCCTAAGCGCGCTGTAGGGGACAAACATGGCGGCCGTTCTTCGTCTCACTGCTTCGGCAAGAAAGCGCCGCATTCCCTTTAGAAAGGCGGGAAGTTACCTCCTTTAGAACGGCCGTTCAGCCCGCACTCACACCGGAAACCACGCGGAGCTTTACGGTGTCCTCCTCGATTAAGTAAAACAGACCCGAACCAGTTCTTCTGTGATCGATGTTGACATCTTCCTCGCTCCGATCGATTGATAGGGACCGACCGGAAGTGACAAACGAGCATGCGCAGAAAGAAGGAAAATTTGTTTTGACCAGTCCCACCACAAGGTGGCAGTAAAGGTTAAAGGCAAGAGACGCATGCTGCGTCGTGTGAAGTTCTCTCTCTCTCTTTTCTTTTTTTTTTCTAAAAGTCTTTATTGAAGGAATACAGGATCATAGCACGAAATCGAGTCAACTTTAAAGTACACAGATAGAAAAATGAGTAACAAAATGTGCCCGGGGAACCTAAAGATCAAAGGGGAAAAAAAGGAGGGCAGTAAAAGCAGTAAGTTGCTATTCTGCACATTTAAAAAATTCCAAGGTGTCAAAGGTTCTTATTGCTTTGGGGTTGGAAGAAGATTTTATTGTTCTGATATATTGGCTTAACTCAATCATAAAAAGTTTCAATAAGTTTTTTTTTCAGAAAATTTGCATTTATGAATATGAAATTTGGCTAGTATTATTAAAAGGTTAATTAAGTAGTATTCCCTTATTAGTGAATTTTTAACATTAAAAAAAACAAATTATATATCTTTGTATATCAGATCAAATTGTTTATAAATTTACATTGAACAAAAGAGGAAAAGTCTTTCTAAAAAGTTGCTGTTTGGGGGCATTTCCAGAAAAGATGTATAATTGTTTCAGTGTCTAATTTACAGAAGGAGCAGTTTTTATCAATGTCTATGTGCAGTGAGGATTTGGTTGGGTAGCATATGGGAAAAAGTTTATGGAACAAGTTGAAGTTCTCGTAGTAAAGCAGGTCTTACCAATCTTCTTCTTTCTCTTTCGGCTTTTCCCATCAGGGGTCGCCACAGCGAATCATCCTTTTCCACCTCACTCTATCATGGACATCTTCTACCCTAACATTAGCCAACTTCATGTCCTCTGTTAAGACATCCATATATCTCCTCTTTGGCCGTCCTCTTGCCCTCCTGCCAGGCAGCTCCATCTACAACATCCTTCTACCAATATATCCACTGTCCCTCCTCTGAACATGTCCAAACCATCTCAGTCTGGCTTCTCTGACTTTGTCGCTAACACAGGCAACATGAGCCGTCCCTCTGATGTACTCGTTCCTTATCCTGTCTAACCTGGTCACTCCTAAGGAGAACCTCAACATCTTCATCTCCGCTACCTCCATCTCAGCCTCTTGTCTCTGTCTCACTGCTACCGTCTCTAACCCATAGAGCAGAGCTGGTCTCACCACTGTCTTGTACACCTTTCCTTTGAGTCTTGCTGGCACTCTTCTGTCACACAACACTCCTGACACTTTCCTCCACCCGCTCCAACCTGCCTGCACCGGCCTCTTCACCTCTTTTCCACACTCTCCATCACACTGAACTGTTGACCCCAAGTACTTAAACTCCTGCACCTTCTTCACCTCAGCCCCCTGTAACCTAACACTTCTACCTTGATCCCTCTCGTTCAGACACATGTATTCTGTCTTACTACGACTGACCTTCATGCCTCTTCTGTCCAGAGCAAACCTCCACCTCTCTAGCTGTTCCTCAACCTGCTCTCTACTCTCACTGCAAATTACAATGTCATCCGCAAACATCATTGTCCAGGGAGATTCCTGTCTTACCTTGTCTGTCAGCCTGTCCATCAGCATAGCAAACAAAAAAGGACTCAAAGCTGATCCTTGGTGTAGTCCCACCTCCACCTTGAACTCCTCTGTCTGACCTACAGCACATCTCACCACCGTCATACTTCTCTCATACATGTCCTGAACTACTCTGACATACTTCTCTGCCACTCCAGACGACCTCATACAGTACCACAGCTCCTCCCTCGGCACCCTGTCATACGCCTTCTCTAAATCTACCAACACACAATGCAGCTCCTTCTGACCTTCTCTGTACTTTTCCATCAACATTCTCAAAGCAAAAATGGCATCAGTGGTGCTCTTACGGGGCATGAAACCATACTGCTGCTCACAGATCTCCACCTTCTTCCTAAGCCTGGCTTCCACTACTCTTTCCCACAGCTTCATTGTGTGGCTCATCAACTTTATTCCTCTATAGTTGCTGCAGTTCTGCGTGTCACCCTTGTTCTTAAAGATCGGAACCAGAACGCTTCTCCTCCATTCTTCAGGCATCTTCTCACTCTCTAGAATCCTATTGAACAACCTCGTTAGAAATTCCACTGCTGTCTCTCCTAAGCACTTCCATACCTCCACAGGTACGTCATCAGGACCAACGGCCTTTCCGCTCTTCATCCTTTTCAGAGCCTTCCTAACCTCCTCCTTTCCAATCTCTGCTACTTCCTGCTCCACAACAACCACATCTTCCTCCCTTCTTTCCCTGTCATTTTCCTCGTTCATCAGCTCCTCAAAATACTCCTTCCATCTTTTCTGTACACTCTCTTGGGTTGTTAGCACCTTTCCATCTCTGTCCTTAATCACCCTTATCTGTTGCACGTCCTTCCCATCTCTGTCTCTCTGTCTGGCTAGCCTGTACAAGTCCTTCTCTCCTTCCTTTGTGTCTAGCCTGTCATATAGCTCATCGTAAGCTTTCTGTTTGGCCTTTGCCACCTCTCTCTTCACTCTACGCTGCGCTTGCTTGTACTCCTGTCTACCTTCCTCAGTCCTTTCTACATCCCACTTCTTTTTAGCCAACCTCTTCCTCTGGACGCATTCCTGTACTTCCTCATTCCACCACCAAGTGTCTTTACCGTCTTTCCTCTTTCCAGATGACACACCTAGCACCTTCCTACCTGTTTCCCTGATAATCTCTGCTGTAGTTTCCCAGTCATCTGGAAGCTCATCCTGACCACCCAGGACCTGTCTCAACTTCTGCCTAAATTCCTCACAAGTTTCTTCATTCTGTAGCTTCCACCACTTGGTCTTCTTTTCTGTTTTCCCTCTCTTCTTCTTCCTGACCTCCAGAGTCATCTTACACACCACCATGCGGTGCTGTCTGGCTACACTCTCTCCTACCACCACTTTGCAGTCATTAACCTCTCTCAAATGACCTCGTCTACATAGGATGTAGTCCACCTGAGTACTCCTACCTCCACTTCTGTATGTCACTCTATGTCCCTCTCTCTTCTGGAAGTAAGTGTTGACTACAGCCATTTCCATCCTCTTCGCAAAGTCCACCACCATCTGTCCCTCCAGATTCCTTTCCTTCACACCAAACCTGCCCATCACCTCCTCATCGCTTTGTGGCCCTCACCAACATGCCCATTAAAGTCTGCTCCAATAACAACTCTCTCTCCTCTGGGGATACTCTCGATGACCTCATCCAACTCACTCCAGAATCTCTCCTTCACTTCTAACTCACAGCCAACCTGTGGTGCATACCCACTGACTACATTCACCATCACCCCTTCAATTTCTAACTTTAGGCTCATCATCCTGTCTGAGACTCTTTTCACCTCTAGAACACTGTTTACAAACTCCCCCTTCAGAATCACACCTACCCCGTTTCTCTTCCTATCAACACCATGATAGAACAGTTTGTATCCTCCTCCAATACTACGTGCCTTGCTGCCCTTCCACCTTGTCTCCTGCACACACAGTACATCTACCTTCCTTCTCTCCATTATATCAAAGCAGGTCTTACCAATATTGGTCTTAAATAAAGAGACTGAGCGTGAGGGTAAAGGTGTACAAGACCTTAAAATAACATCATTCCTTCAGGAATAGCATCATTGATTATTGCAAATTCTTTGGGGTTAACTGGAATATTAAAAGTGGTTAAAATTTGATTGTAGTCAAAAAGTTGATTTACATAGAGTATATTATTTATAAACCAGTACAGGAAGAAGAAAGATCTATTTTTTTTATAAAATATTAGTATTATTCCAGATATGAAAGTTGTGAAGAGAAAATGAATGTTTATAGATTAGGTACCAAGCCAGAAGCATTTGTTTGTGAAAATTTGCTAATTTGACCGCGTCAACTTTTGAATGTTATAATGAGATTGGAGAAAACATCTTCATCCAACTCCATCTGGATGAAGCTCGTCTGCTGGACTTTAAATGTGTAGTTGTAGATTTAGATAAGTTAATTTTTCTAGTTCTGGTTAATCGCCTGTCCGTCCTGGGGGAGGATCCCTCCATGTGGACACCCCTGAGGTTTCTGCTTTTTTTCCGGAATCCGTTTTTTTTTTTTTTTTTTTGTTTTGTTTTTTTCTCTTAACTTGTCCTGTCCAACAGCTAGGCAGACAGATGAGAGCTGAGGGCCTCTTGTGTTGGACATATTTTATTTTAACAAGAGGGGTTATTAATCTTCAGACAAACCAAAAGTATGTCTGAATAAACCCCTTTTGTAATTGAGGCCAAACTTTATTAATTTCAATCATGTTTGAAAATCTTTGGTGTTGGACCGGACGGAAAAGGAAAGAAGGGAAGAAGAGAGAGGGACGTTAGAGAGGGGGGGGGGGGTAGGAGGGTGATAATAGGAGGGGAAGGGGGATAAGACCATAAAGCAGCATAAAGCAACAAGTTTACTGGTTGTTAATCATTATGGTAAGGTTCAAATGTAGTACAAAAAGGGCGGGGCCTATCCACACACACTCAAATATTATCAACACACCTGCTAGCTGCAAAAATGTCCACCTGTCGACATGTACACAAAACAGATAGTGTTCACACGCATACTTATGCCTTTAAACCAACTAGTGTGAAATATTTCAGTCATTCAATCATGCAAACTGTTAGTGCAAAGGTGAGCTAACACCTGTGCTCAGGTGAGTGTTTATGTTCTTCTAAAATGGATGGTGGAACGTGACAAGAAGGAGGAGGAGCGCCCAGCCATCCCCACCCCAAGACCCCCACCGCAGCAGCAGCGGCAGCCGAAATCCCCCCAACGCCACACGGGAACCGGCAGGGAACAACCGCCGCCCGGGCGACCAAGCCCGCCACCCAGGCCAGGGCCAGCAGGACCGCCGCAAGGCCCCCAGAGCCAGAGAGCAGGGAGGCGCAGAGGGAAAGAGAGCGCCGCCCCAGCCCAACCAGGAGAGCAGCCCCCCCGCCGCGCCGGGAGCGCCCAATGCAGGGCCCCACCGGAGAAGGACGCCCATAGCCCCAGACGAGCGCCCCACCACCACCCAGGAGTTCCGGGCATCCCCCCACCCCAGGTACGAGCCAGGACCCCCCAAGGGAGACCCGCTCCGCACTCCAGGCAGCCACCCGCCCGGCCCACGGTTGGTCCAGGGAGGAGCAAGGCAGGGGCCCGCCGCCCCCGCCCAGGAGGGGGAACCCCGGGGAAAAAAGAGGGCCCACAAGGGGTGTTGTAAATACGGCCCGACCAGGCTCGGCCATGTTGGAAGTTTGGCGGGGCCCAGCGCTCAGGGGCAAGGACCAGGACCCGACCCCCAGGGACACAAACACCCCCGGCTCAGGTGTAATATGAACCCCCCCCACCGTGCGGAGAGAGCACCGCTGGGCCCAGGGAGCCAGCACCCAAGGGACACGGCCGCCATCGCCAAGGGGCCCGCACCCCCCACCAGGGAAGGGGTAGGGGACAGATGGACCCAGGTCCCACCTTCCTTGCAAAATGTGTGTGCGTGTATGTGTGTTTGAAAGGGTGTGTGTGTGCATGTGTGTGTGTTTATGTTTGAATGTATATATTGAAGGGGGAGGGGTGTGTGTACTAAGGGGGGTGCAGTTAAAATTGGCGGGTAGGGCACTAAGGGGACATCTCCTGATTACTCACAGTGATGTCCCCTCACCCTCCCCACCAAGGGGCCCTAAATGTCGGAATCCGTTTTTTTAGGAGTTTTTCCTTACAGAGAACGTGGGTCTAAGGGCAGGGATGACAAGTTTAGTCAGTTTGTCAGTTCATTTTAGTATTTTCCTATTGAATTCTATGTATTCATGATCCTTTTGATTTTATATTCTACTTTTTCAATTACCGATTCGAAGCCCATCGAGACGACTGTTGTTGTGAATTTGGGCTATAGAAATAAAATTTAATTGAATTGAAAGAAAAGGAAGGCCACCGAGTTTAGAAAATAAATAGTTTGGAATAAGATTCATTTCAATTCAATTCAATTCAATTTTATTTGTATAGCCCAAAATCACAACAACAGTCGTCTCGATGGGCTTCGAAGTGAAACATGAAACAACTCAAAAGGATCATGAATACAAAGACTTCAATAGGAAAATACTAAAATGAACTAACAAACTGACTAAGCTATACTGGCATCCCTGCCCTTAGACCCCCCTTCTCTGTAAGGAAAAACTCCCAAAAAAAACGGATTCCGTAAAAACGAAGAAACCTCAGGGGTGTCCACATGAAGGAGGGATCCTCCCCCAGGACGGACAGGCCATTTACCAGAACTCAAAGAGAAGAATTTACTCATCAAAATCTACAACTACACATTTAAAGTCCAGCAGACGAGCTTCATCCAGCCGTGGTTGGGAAGACAGTCAAAGGCGCGAGTCGAGCCGGAGACAGGAACCACAGCCAGGTGTAGGAGCAGGAGCAGAGGCGAGGTACTCGGTCAGGTACAGAGCAGAGACGAGCCAGAGATGAGCCAGAGGCAGGATCCACAGCCAGGTGTAGGAGCGCGAGCAAAGGCGAGGTAAACGGTCAGGAACTGGAGCACGGATGAACCAACTGGAGTCTGGAAGCACTCCCACTCCCCAGGAGGGGAGAGGAAAAGAGGGACAATACATGAATCACTGCAGCAAACAGAGGCATGGAGAACTAAATGATGAATAATGATCAAGAATAGAGGAGAGAGGAAGGGTAGAAGTAGAAAAGGAAAGAGGACAGAACCCCAGTGCACCATAGTTACCCCAGCTTCAACTTCTAGCAGCCTTTTAAAAGAAATAGTTATTAAGTTTAATTTAAACAAATTAACATTAAGTTAAATAATCTCTGAATACTAAGTAGTGTGACAATAAGCCTGTCCAAAGAGGAATGTTTTCAGTCTAACTTTGAATGTAGAAACTGAGTTGGCCTCTCTTACATGATTCCATAAGGAATCTGGGTTGCTAAGAAATTTCTTAATCCAATTGATCTTAAAGGTGTAATTTAAGGTGGTGAAATCTAAGACATTAAGTCCTCCTGAGTCTATTGTGTTCAAAAGCCCTTTATCTTTAATGTAGTGAGTTTTATTTTTCAAAATAAATTTGTAGAGCATTTTATCAACGGTTTTACATGTGGATGTGTTGACATCAGCTTTGGATAGTAAAGTTCTTCCTCTTAAAGTGATGTCCCTCTGAAGCCAGCGGTTAAATCTCTTTTTGGTCTTTTTAATTATGGGATTAAAATTTAAGTTGCATCTATCCTCTGTGTTTTTAGAAATCATAATTCCAAGATAAGTTATTTGTGATTTTACAGGTATACCATGTAAAACTGAGTGAGCGCATTCTGAAATTGGTAAAAGTTCACATTTATTTATATTAAGTTTAAGGCCAGAATCTTCTGAAAAATTTTGAATAAGCTTGATTACAATGGGAATTTGATCAGAATTTTTAAGGAAAAGAGTTGTATCGTCAGCAACTTGACTTATAAGAATTTGCTTATCAGCAACTGATATTCCATGGATGTTATTTTCCTGGATGAAAGCTGGAAGCAGGAATAAATAAGGGTTCACTGGACAGCCTTGGCGTACCCCCTACCCACCTGAAATCTTGGAGACGTACCATATTTAAGTTTGATTGTACTGTTAGAATTATTGTAGAGAGTTTTAATAGCTTTTATAAAAAATGGTCCAAACCCAAATTTTTCCAAAGATCGATAAATGAATTCATGTTCTAGGCAATCAAAGGCTTTATAAAAGTCCAAAAACAGAATAAAACTATTCTCATTTATTAGTTCGGAATAATCTAATAAATCCCCAACTAATCTGATGTTATTAGTAGTGTGGCTATTATACATGAATGAAAAAACGGATTCCGGAAAAAAAGAAGAAACCTTAACTGAGTGCAGCTTTATTAGATGATGTTGGTTTCACCCAAAGTGTGAATGAACCCACTTACTGTCATAAGCACACCCTGGACCTTGTTCTAACCCATGGTATAGAGATCAGCCAGCTGAGTGTCCTTCCTCCTCAGCCCATCATTTCTGATCACTTTATGATTACCTTCCAGCTTACACTGGAACATCCTTCTGCCCCAGTGAGTAAGAAACAGCCTAGAAGAACCTTAACTGACCGTTCTGTGTCTGAGTTTAAACACACAGTTCAGCCAGTACTTAGTGATATTCTGAGAAAATACTCTGAGACCAGCTCCTATAGTATCAGTCCTAGTATAAATGACCAGTTTGTTAATGATGCCTTACAAGCCCTCAGGAGTACACTCCAAGTTGTTGCCCCCCTGAAACCTAAGTTCGTCAGACAAAACCGAGTAGCACCGTGGTTTAACGCTGAAACACGTTCTCTTAACCCTTGTTCTATCCTAGGCACTTTAACATTGGGAGTTGGGTCATCTAGACCCACTAGACAGAGCTCTGAACCTTTTTTCTTCAATGATTTGTGATCTTCACTGGTGTCCATGGATTACATGAAATCTTTCCACCTTTATCCACCTTTGTCATGGTAGGAAGGACACGTCAATATAAGGGTAGGGTCATCTAAGATAGCACAAGGGTTAAGCATTGAAGACTGAGTTGTACTTTGTCTTTTACCCTCAACCAACCTAAATTGGTGTGCATCTCATTCACATTGGTCCAATAAGAGCAAACAAGAACAACAATTATGGTCAAGTTGTAATTTTATTAGATGCCCCTGTGCAGCACTAGATCAAATGACTGGGCAATACTCCAGATGTGACAAGACCAGAGACTGTACAACTGTCTTCATGACTGCGGTGGACAATAATGCACACACCTCCGAGCCAAGGCAATTCCTCTGCCCATGTTGGATACTATATGATTAATCTGATCTTTCCAAGAGACCTGATTATCCAATTTGATGCCCAGAAGCTTGGTTTTAGCCACTTGATCAACCAAACTATTGCCAATACTCAAATTCAGGTAACATGGTGCATTCAACAAATATTTTGTACCGACAACAATGCATTTTGTTTTAGATGTACTAAGAACCAATTTATTCAACTTAAACCAATTGGTAATTGAAGTAGTTGCACAGAATAAAGTTGCGTCATCTGCATATAACACCACTTCTGCATTTCTCACTTCCTGGGACAGATCATTCACAAACACGGAAAATAAAAGTGGACCCAAACAACTACCTTGTGGAACACCACATGATATAAACTTTGTTTCAGACAAGCTACCATTGAAGAGGACTTTCTGTGTTCTGCCATTAAGATAATTTCTTATCAGTGAAGGAGACTACTGTGAAAATCCATAACATTTGAGCTTTGCCAACAGAATATCATGGTCGAATACATCAAAAGCAGCTGCGAAATCAAAAAATACAGCACCCACATATTTTTTATCATCCAAATATGTTAATTCAATTCAATTCAATTTTATTTGTATAGCCCAAAATCACAACAACAGTCGTCTCGATGGGCTTCGAAGTAAAACATTAACTCAAAAGGATCACGAATACAAAGAGTTCAATAGAAAAATACTAAAATGAACTAACAAACTGACTAAGCTATACTGGCATCCCTGCCCTTAGACCCCCCTTCGCGGTAAAGAAAAACTCCTAAAAGACCGGATTCCAGAAAAAAAGAAGAAACCTCGGGGTGCCCACATGAAGGAGGGATCCTCCCCCAGGAAGGACAGGCGATTTAGCAGAACTCTTAGAGAAGAATTAACTTATCTAAATCTACAACTACATATATAA